>NC_054757.1:11865719-12465719 GCF_018143015.1 Lytechinus variegatus
ATTCAGGTTAAACGAAGGGGGCATTTAAAGATTGTTCTCCACCAGTTCAGACAGAGTAGTTTCAAGATCTTGGGAATAATGGGATTCTAGCCAATTTAGCAACAATAACATGATAATTATAGGCCAATATAGGCCTAGATTTTAATATAAAGAGAAAGAAATTGGAGACAAATGAGCAAGCCCCTAAACATATAGTTCTCCACTGGCCAAAGATATTACATACATGTAGCTGAGAATAACCTCATGAAATATCCTGTTAAAATGTGTTTCATTATATTACTAATAACCTAGAGCTTGTTCTGTTCAAGATCGGTTGTCAGATGACAAATTTAACAATTCAGGTTATATGAAGGGGGCATTCGTAGATTGTTCTCCACCAGTTCAGACAGAGTAGTTTCAAGATCTGGGAATAATGGATTCTAGCCCAATTTAGCAACCATAACATGAGAGCTTCTTCACCAACGAATTAGCTGAAGAACAAAAAATGTACCAGCACACTTGCAATCTAGAGACGAAACCCTTCCCATTACAAAAAAATCATATTCGGCATGATCAGGATTTTGGTCTTATTTGCATATTGCCGACCCACGGCGTATTTGCATATACCCCCGGCTTATTTGCATAACTCCTGACCAATCACACAACGGATCAGTGCCCACCTATTGTTCTCGCGTTTGTGCGTACGGTCTTGGAGGTTAGTATAAATAGAGTACGATATCGGACAATCCGTGTTACTTGATAAAGAGTTGCAGCGGCACTCGAAAGCTCATGAACTTGTAAGCTAGTGAACACTTTTTGCGAGAGTGATCACGAATTTCCTAGAAAGCCAGTGAACACTTTTTGCGAGAGTGATCACGAATTTCCTTGTTGACCATAGTAGATTGCGAGACAAATGAATACCCTCTAGCGATGATCAGGATATTTCAGGGGTGTGAGTGGTCACAATTAAAAAGATCTGAAAATGCTGAAGAGTATTGAAAAAGTCTGAAATAGAAAGAGCACCCATACTTTTTGTACAGAGGAAAGCCAAATAGAAGCTGAAATTCAGCTGAAAATCAAAACAAAAAATTTGAAATCAGATAAAAACCTGAACTCTCTCACCCCTGGGATACTTTGCCTAATCAGAAATTGCAGGATAAATTGACATTCTTTGGGCTGATGATAACAAGGCTTTTTAAGAAAATAGGCCTTTTTTCGCAGGAATGATGAATGGTCAGTGTGAAAAGACAAGAGATCCTATCATAAACAAAATCCTTACTCAGGTATGTTTGAAGACCCAGCCCTTCCCATGGTCTCTTATTTCCATGGTAACAAGAACCCCTAAACAATTTGCACTACCTACTAACCAGGAGCAATTTATCATCTCAAATTTTGATTTGGTAGAATATATTTTGATTTACAGTAGAACTTATGGGATTGGTCAAGTTCAGAACTGGATTAATAAGATTACTAAATCAACTGAAATGGAATAGAATGGAACGAATAATTGTGGAATAAATGAAATAAAGAGAATGGAAAAGAATAAAATTGAACAAATTGAAAAGATGTGAAAGGGAATGGTATGAAATTGAGTGAAGTGAAATAAATTGCAATGGAATGGAATAAAAATTGAATGAAATTGACTGAAGTAACATGGAATTGAATGAAATAAAAAGAAATCAGAAGGAATGGAATGAAATTAAATAAAAAGAGGTTGAAATGAATGAAATAGAATAAATGCAATAAAATCATATGGAAAGGAACTACCGGTATTGGAATAGAATTTAATAAAATGAAATACCAATAAACGGAATGGAACTGAATAAAATCAAATAAAAGGGAACTGAATTAAAAAATGAAAGGGAAGAAATGGAATGGAATGAGACACAATTTGTAAAGTGTAAAACAATTTCATATATCTACAAATCTATTCAGGCAAACCCCTTTTCATCATCTACCTGACTGCAAAGCAAGAAATGAATATATGTAAAATAAACATAAGATGATGCAATGGCTTGAAGTTCTTAATGACTAGAGGTTTAAATTTTGATAGAAAAGCAGTGTTTGACTCTCCCAATATCCCAGCATGATGCTAATCAGATTTCATAGATTATTTCCTTTTTGATTTTTTGTGTAATATTCTGTATAGGCCTAGCCATGTTAGAAACAAATTATATCAGGAGTTGATTTAGTTGAGTTGATATTCAGTCATTCAGCATATGACCACAAATTAGTTTTCAAATTCAGCTTACTCTAACAAGAAAATAGGAGCTGACAAAAAGGGAGCATGGCTGCTGGTCACAGATCTATAATAATAAATAACAACAACAACAATGGAAAAAATAAATTATAGAAGCAGTCAACAAACTTTTTTTTTCTACTGACAACACGTTCAATTTCAGATAAATCTTTTTTTTTTGGAACAATTGTAAACAATTATTTCACCCTGACCTGTCTAAAATAAATGAGTGTATTACCCTATAGTGCTTTTACACCTGTCTGAACAGGAAAAATAGTTCAATAATCCCTACAGGACAGCATTCTGAACTCTGGGTAAATCATACTCTCGTCTCCAGTTGTGGTTTAACTATGGAAAGCAATCGTGATACAAATTGCCAATAGCAGTGATTTAAATCGTCAGCACATTCAGAGCTAAATTCAGTCATAGTTGTCTGGAAATAATTAAAAAAAAATCATTTTCTTCACCATAAAAGCACTGAGAAAGAATACAATAAACATTCGAACACAATAATGATAAAAATTGTATCATTTTCAGCTTCTCATACTATATACCGACTTAGGCCATGGCCTGATTTAAAGGTAAATGCTAGTTTTGGTAACGATATCAAAATGAGTTTGTACAGAATCCAATGAAATGACCACCAAAGTGTCTGTTTGTACAAATAAAATGCATGTGCCAAAGGATTCTGCAAGAAATTGTGTAATTGCTGAGAAAATCTGCAAATAAGCACAGGATTCGGGTAGAGCGTCGGGGCCCGACGCTCTAAGCAATAATTATACATTGTCCCAAGTGTGCCTATCTGTGTTGGGATCTTCGGTGTGAACATTTTTTAGCGTAAATTTCAAGATTTCACAAAGTTCAGTTAATGTAACTGTACCAGATCTAGATCCTTGATGATATACTGACAATTAAGCCTTGTTTTACAGACTTTCTCATGAAATCAGTGTTTACTGCAACTACTGGAATTTCTCTTTAAACTAGAGGTCAGACCACAGGCTATAGTACTTGGAGCAACCAATTCCAGTAAGCAATAGAACACACAGTATAACCAATGTCAGCTGCTAGATGAATATCATATACAATTTCTCTCATACAGGGTGTTACGGATAGGGGGAGCAGGCAGGTGTTCGGGGAAAGTTTTCTGATATGCTTTTCATACTGCACATATTTTTCGTAAACCAAGGGAAATTGGTGTTCCTAGGAGGGGGGTCTTAGCCCCACCAATTTCCAGGGGTTAAGCTTAACCACTTCTGTTTCACACTACGTTTTAGCAAAGTGGGCTAGCACGGCAAATAGTACAGTATTATCTGGCCTTGCAAAAAAGCAGGATTAGCCGGATTATTTCGGTGCTAGCACCACAGTTGCGGTGATAAATTGCAATGCTAAGAGATGCAGTGTGAAACAAAACCAGGCTAAGGAAAAGTGGAGCTAAGCATTAGCCAATCACAGAAGGCAAAATTGCATGTTAATCAAGCTCTGTGTGGCAAAATCATCAACATTCATGAGCTGTGCGAAAGTCCGGGGTTAAGGCATCAACAGCGGCTTAGCAAATCATATGGTGTGAAAGACAGTGTGAAACCAATAGAAAGATGGAATGGGGTTAAGGATAGTCCGGGGGTTAAGAATAGTATGGGGTTAAAGAAATGCAGTGTGAAAAGCATATGAAAGTGCCAAAGGGGGCTAATTAGCTGCTTGGATTGCGATGAATGGGATCTCGCACAATACTTTCAATAGTGGCGAAGAAACCTCACGCAACACTGTGAAAAGCTCTCACACTTATCAGGCCCAGGTAACACTGATTTGACGTTTTAAAAATCGGAGCTACAAGGTCCCAATTGTCACATGTGTCTGTGATATGTTGTAAAAATGAAGCCCACAATAAATTGCACCCAAAAATCATAAATTAGTTCTTTAAAAAGTGAAAAATAAAGTGACTAGGAACATCATCCCAAGTAGACTACCAAGGCGAGGAGATAAATTAAATTATGATTTCTCATTCCGGATGAATTTGACTGATTTCTTCCTAGATATAAGATAAGATATTTATTCGTCTTTCTGTCTGCACATACATTTATCTTACAAGTGTGATTTCACATTCTACAAATGAAAATCAATTAACCATAAATCATTGTTACAGTAGAGAAAAAAAAAGAAACACAGCAAATAACTAATTACGTATTGAGAGAAAGACAAGGAGAACCCCTGAAAAAGCAAGGCTTGTAAGCCTAGGGTCTCCTTTGTTTCAAGTACATGACTAAATAATATTCAGTGTGTACATGTAATATCCTTAAAAATACAAGAGGAACAAAACAGCTAAGAAAAAAAATAGCAACAACAATAAAACACACACAAAAGAGAAAAACTAAAACTAATCAATGACAAAAAAACACACTAAAAAATAGAATACATTGCTTGAATGTACAATTATGAAGTCTAATAAACTAACAACAGTGTGATATAATTAAGGTATATATGATGGAACAAGAAATAAGTATCGATAACATGGCATGAAAAAAAGAGGAAGATCGTATGTAAAATACTAAAGTAAAAAACAAAACATGACAGAGGTAAAAGATACACAAGAAAAGAATACAATAGGAAAAAAAAAACCACACACATGAGCTGACCCTTTGCAGAAGAATCCAGTTACAGACAAGATACAAGATAAATAAATATTGATATATCATAACATTCTCCAGTCTTATATACATTTTTTTTTATAGGCTCCAAGATTAAAAAATAACATAGTATATAAAAGCATATCTTAACCTAGAGCAACTCACAAATAACAATTAAGAAGATAACCTGGTTGTTTTTTCATCTACATATATATGAGGAATATTGAATACAATCCACATCAAAGGTAAGGATTTTTATAAAAAGAAAAGGACCTTGTAATGCTAACCTGTCTTCAAGTGTCTATAAATGCTGGGCACTTCATTACAATTGGAAAATCAAAAAAAATATGGAATATCATTTTCTTTCTATACTCGCCTATTCTATCAAATACACAAGCAAGAACAGGAAACCTTCAATAACAAGCTTTGCTTTTCAGAAGGTTTCTATTTCATTTCATACATTTAATATAATTGGCTTAACTTTGTTGAAATTTTGAAATGAAATAAATTTGTTATCAATCCATCAATCAAAAAATTATTAAAATTGCAGGATCGAATCAATAGCACTCCTTGCAGAAAATCCAACCCTTTCCAAGGGCCTTCTTGCAGGGAAGGGGGTTACATACATGTACATCAATTACTTTACCCCCCCCCCCTTCATTTTAGATAAGATAAAAAGATACAAGCAAGGTTTAGGAACCAAATATTTCTTTGAATAATGTTTCTACCCCATTTCCATTCCAGTATGGGTTGGGTAGTAAAGAGCTAAAAGGCAAAGGGATGACCATAAAAGGGGATCATCTAACAATTTATGGATGCTCTGTTTAGAGTAGCATAAATACCATTGGCCATGAGCCCACTATTATCTGTCTTCACCAGTAGATAGGGTCATTTATATCTGTTACTGAATGTTTATACATTGGCTTTTGGAGGTAATGCGAAATACTTCACCAAGCCTCACTCATGAGAACATTTGCTTTTTTTTCAATTTTCAGTGCTCCAATTTCATCCTGCCTGCTGACAAATTTATCATTCTTGAGAGTACACAGATGAATAAAGAGCTTGGTTATTACGCTGACCTACTATACAAGGGCTGCCTTTAAAGCTTGTGTATAGTTTTGGTAAATCCACCAAAATGCACCTATCACTATTCGAATTCATTGCTAGCTAATATGAATGGATATGCCCTGTAACAGTTATGATGTGGAGGATATGAAATGAAAATGTGTTTTACAGGATAAATTTTGCGATTTTATATGGAAATTTAACTTGATCGGGTCACCCGATCAAATCAAAATATCTGTGTGTTTTTGTCTTTCAATTAAATCCTATTCCAAATCCTGGAATGGGCTGAAACTTTCAAGACATGTTCTTTATATGTAACTTTTGGATATTCTATCACTAAATTTATAAGATAAGTGCTTGAATGCCCATTTTTTAAATTTAAATCAAGCATCGCCAAGAGAGGGCGCTATATATCCAAGATTTGAATATTTGAAATTTTCTCAGAGAAGTGCAGTTGGAAAAAATATCTAACGGTCTCTACGCTTCAGTAAGACTGTCATATTAGATGATATTCGATTATCAATCACATTATTGACCCTTTACCAAAGCTATACACAGGCTTTAATTGACAGTATTTTTTACACACTAAAAACAAGTTTTATTGGTCTAGTTTCCAGTCCCTTCAGTCCTACCTTATCCCTTCTTATACCCTTTTTAGACAGGCTGAAATTTCCTTAACCCCGTACTATTGGTGGGGCTAAATGGCAATTTAGCCCCACCTATAGTATGGGGTTAAAGGTAAATGCTAGTTTTGGTAACGATATCAAAATGAGTTCGTACAGAATCCAATGAAATGACCACCAAAGTGTCTGTTTGTATAAATAAAACGCATGTGCCAAAGAATTCTGGAAGAAATTGTGTAATTGCTGAGAAATCAGCAAATAAGCACAGGAATCGGGTAGGGTGTCGGGCCCGACGCCCTAAGCAATAATTATACATTGTCCCACGTGGGCTTATCTGTGTTGGGGATCTTCGGTGTGAACATTTTTCAGCATAGATTTCAAAATTTCACAAAGTTCAGTTAATGTAACTGTACCAGATCTAGATCCTCGATGATATACTGACAATTAAGCCTTGTTTTACAGACTTTCTCATGAAATCAGTGTTTACTGCAACTACTGGAATTTCTCTTTAAGCTTAGCCCACTTTCGTTTTACACAGCGTTTTTGCAAAGTGGGCTTACCCCACCTATAGTACGGGATTATTTGGCCCTGCAAAAAAGCAGGGTTACCACCAATTGCGGTGCTAAGAGCAATAGTACGGGGTTAAGATCGCATGTGTAAAACGAAAGTGGGCTAAGCTTAACCCCGTACTATAGGTGGGGCTAAATGGCAATTTGGCCCCACCTATAGTACGGGGTTAAGGAAATTGTAGCGTGTGTAAAAAGTGTACGAGTGAAGTACTTGTACTACGAATGATCGACAAAAACCACTAGTCCGGGGTTAGCGAGTTTCGTGTGTGAAAAGCAAGCATTCCTTATCCGGGGTTAGCAATAACAATTTGGCATGTGTGAAAAGGAAAAAAAATAGTACGGGGTTAAGGATAGTACGGGGTTAGCGATAGTCAGGGGTTAAGAAAATCCTGTGTAAAAAGGGCATATCTCCACTATCCTTGTTCGTTTTTCTACCGATACCCCCCCCCCCCCCCAGAGTCTCATCTCATAAGGGCCATCTCAACCATCCACAGTTTTCAAATTAGCGCACTATTTCTGATCCGGCAATTTAACCTAACCTGAACAATCTCAAGATTATTTGCAATGGAGACGCAATTATCGCCCTAGTTCGTAGGATTAATCTCGAGATTGCAATACCAAGTCAACTTAGGCTTATTTGCACGATAGCGCGCTATTTTACGTATTAACACGCTAATACATAGGTGCAGACGCACTCGGGATTATTTATTCACGGCGTCAGACCATAATGCATCAATGCCTTACTCGAGCAGGAATCGCTCTTCTTGTGATGATGGAGGCAGGGTTTCTTGAATCTCAAGATTAATCGTGAAGAGGGCCGATCGGGCTAAAATCTCAAGATTGAGCAAACTCAGGATGGTGCAACATCGCCTTTTGTGTTCTTTCCCTTCTTTTTTTCTCACTCTTTCTACCTCTCTCTCCCCCCCCCCCTCCTCTCTCTCAATCACACACACCATATGTTTTCAGTATCTAGTGAAAAAAATCTAAATATTTTTGTTTTGTTTCTGACCATTCTACATCTGTTTCCTTGCTTTGGCACAAATTTTGAGGCACAAGAAAAATACAAAAGTGATCTGGATATGGTCCCACAGCAGTAAGAACACGGCTCTGACTGGCTTGTCACCCTTGCATTCTTGTACTGTACACATTGGGTGATATCAGGTGTTATCCCTCAATATCTAACATCGCCTTCCCCTCCTAATTTATCCCAAAACCCAGTGATCAAGAGGGGAGCGGGGAGAAAGAGTTCTTCAAGACTGTTCGGATCAGAGGATATTAAAACGGAAATTCTTCTCCACTCAGAGATCACCATAAATACAAAGTCTCTGTCTCTCCCTTTCTTTTCTCTCTGTCTCTATCTCTCTCACTTACACCCTTCAAATCATTCCATTAATTCAATCCTGTACAATTTTTCTTTTTTACAAAATGGATATCTTTTATTACAGACCAGTAATTTTCTTTCCTTGTGAGGGTTAAGGTACATATTTTTTTACACAATTTCACATATTCTATTTTAAAAAAATATTTTCAACAATTTTCTTCTATGTGAACTTATAATATTGAATTCATGCATCCTTTTCTTTTATCAATCTTAGATTTGGTTGTTGTGTATTTTTGGACAATGCATCAGTGGTTGGATCGCAACAATTTTCCTTCCAAAGGCCAAGTCCACCTGAATTTTATTTTTTGAATGATCTTTTCTGAGTTGTTGGTAGTTATATCAATCACAAATGAAATGCAGCATGGCTGATGATTTCAATTAATGATATCATGATTGGTTTACAACAAATCCATCATCAATATCTATTCAATTAATATTGTCATGAAAACATACATCGACCATATGTGCAAAAATGTTGTACTATGGAATGATACCTTTATGTTCAAAGCACACATCACAACAGAAAATACATATATTATACCATGAATCTTCACAACAAAATATATAAAATTTGACTATTTTAGCTCTGGCAAAAATAAAATTGAAACACCTGGTGGTGGGAAGGGAACATAACAGAAACTGGAAAAGGAGAAAACGATCAAATAAATCATTGTACATGATCATACTGCTTCCTGTAGAGAGTCGCAAGCACTGTACACAGAAATGCATGGGTGGGAATACATAGAAATATTTGGCCAAAAGAATTCAGATTTTCCGGGTCACAGCTTGAACCAATCCTTTGCTGGGAATTTTTTTTCCTTTTTTTTAAATGTAACACGTAACATGAAAAGAACTTGAACGCTCACATAGTTATTGTTTTCATTTCTTCCACAATAGAAGTGTTGTGTTGCTTGAAACTGATATTAAACAAAGAATGCAGTTCAGGGATTGTGATATATTTTGTAAAACTGAATAGATATCTTAATGAAGCCATGAAAAATATTTTGGTAGAAAGTAAAACCCTGTTTTGAAGTACCGTAATAAAAAATATACACACATCACTTTATCTTTTACCGGACTTCAGGGGGAGGAGCTTGATGAATTGAGATACGCCTTAGAATTATCTTGAAAAGAAATGCAAAATGATAAAATGATCAAAGGAACTTCCGAAGAGATGAAAGAAAAGCATTTAGAAGCAAGAACATGTATGTGATGGACAAAATAAAAACATTTTTTTATGTAAACTGTTAACTGTTATTCCACCTGATCCGTAATAATTTATTATTACAATGTAGGCCTAAATACAAGGGAACACCAAGTACATTACTAAAAATATATATCCAAATACAATGTATATCTGTTATGTGAAACATTATGATTAATTTTGTCAATAATGATATTGTTTTCATTCACTATCACTTAAAAGTTGAAAGACAAATGAAGTGCAGACTGGCCGAATCACAAATAAAAACAATGAAGCTATTATTAACAAAACGAAAAATAAGAACATGGAAATTAGTACTTTTTAAGAAAATCATATTAATGATACTATGTCCAACCTGTCTCCATGGTATATTACTACACAGATTGCAACTCTCAAACTGCCGCTCAATAACAGATTCTCCATCACTTCAAAATGAATACGCGATGGGGGGGGGGTTGCAGACGACAGCTGAATGAACATTTGGTAGTACTCAAAAAGCCATCATTTTCTTCAGATTACAGAGAATCTAAACATAGCTAGAGCCTGTTGGCATATTAAAGAGCCGCAGTAGCATAGCTGGAATTCTGCCTGTCACTTCGTTCCAAAACCACCATCCATCATACACTAAAAAACACATCACTCATTCCTGGCAAGAATGTACAGATTCAACCACTAGATGGCAGTATACATATTTTTAAATTGGGAGTCTTCTACCAAGGACCTCCTTACAGGTCCATTCTTGTACTTTCAACCACACCCCTGCCTTAATGGCTTGGTGTTGGAGATCTTTCTGCAACCACCTCAATTTCTAACCTTTTGTAACTCTTTTTCATCCATTAACAAAGTCTTGCATTTGTCATCTTCCTCTATATATGTAATTTAAAAATCACTCCAACACCCCAAAATCAAATTCCAAAATGCAAAATCTATTTAATTCTAATATGGCTGAATTAAAAAAATATATATTTTGAGAGAATTTTAAAACTACATGTATTTCCAAAATATATACCATGTAAAAAACACAGGCTTTATTTTCTTTCCAAATAAGGCAGTAATCAAATTTTACTGATTTACCAACACAACATGATGTTAATTACTTACATGAAGGTATTTAACTTGATTGATGGTGTTGATTATATTGCAAAAATAATAGATCATAACTTGAGTCTGATAATATAAGGGAAAAAACTCGTAAAACTAACCGTATATTTTCCACGCCACAGGGTAAAGCACTTATTTCTTAAATTGTATTGCATGTTTATGTCTTAAAAGATAGATGTGAATTAGAATTACAAAGTTCATGATAGGTATTAGACATAGAAGCATTCATTCTACTAGAGAAAGAAAGAAATAGATCCTTTCAAGAAAGACTTCAATACACAATAGCCGATCTCATTATGAAGACTCATAAATTGAAAATACACTTGCACAATAACAGAATATAAGATATTGCATTCTCATACACGACATATATATGTACATACACATCATAAAACACAATGATCATTTGAAAATGAATCCTTGTAATACAAGAGTATATATATACATACATGTATGTACAAGTATGTGTGGTAACAATACTGAACATAAGTTGAAACAATGAATACACTTTATAAGAAAACAATGAATGAGGTTGACATGGCTTGTCAAAATAAAAATTGCTCATGAATATTATGTACAATGGAGAAAAATACATGTAAGAACAATAAAACTAAGGTTTAGATGTAAATACAAAAGTTGCACACACAGAGATTTTAAAATTAGTTGGAGAGTTCACACAGTACATTTTAGGAAATGAACAGATTTTTAAAAACCAATACATTGCAATGCATTCTCATCGGAAGTTGAACATAGCCAGAGGAGCATTTTAAAAAGGACGTTTTATCCGACAAGTCCCATTTTATTGGACAGTTACCATAGTAAGAGCGCTTCTCAGCCAGTTAAAATCAGGGGGAAGTTGTCAGATCTGACAACATAAACAGACAAAAATGGTCTTATATCCTGGGTATCATAAGGCGTTTTCAAAACGGCTCAAAGTTTGTCCGTTTCAGGTATTCTCTGATCGGGAAATTTGCCCTGATCAACCCCGGTCAGAGAATACAATGTTTTTTTGCCAATGTGATTGCAAGTTACTTGTAATATCCCCCCAAAAAAATACCTGCTAAATAGTAGGTACTTGCCAAAATTATACAATAATTTTCATAGGGATTTTTCCATCGTTGTGGGGATTTTTGAAGTGTGAAAGCAAATTACAGGAACTTTCTCCATCCAGCGATCAGATGAGCATTAGTGCCTTTGCCTCACCTGCTAATCAGACTATTTACTGCGCTTGCTCAGAACTTCGGGAACTTACCCCGAAAGGGTGTGCTTCGGGACGATATGAACGCGGAAAATAATTGTCTGGTACTTTTTAGCCTGAACAAGTTCTCGTAGCTCTACTCTTATATGAGAGCATGTGTAGTTAAAATGATTACTGCCCTCTTTTATTGAAGATTGTAGGGTCTAGTTCTCCTACATCAATCTCATCTGAGTGAATAAGGTATTTACAAGAGAGTATCTCATGAAATAATTAAGTCAGGTCACAAAGAAAGAGAGAAAGAAAAGGAAGGGAGGATGACTGAGGTGGCTTTCACTGTCGATTCCGTTATGGGCCAATCAGATGCAGGGATTTCAATAGCTTATAACAAATAATTGCATCATGATATGTAGTTGATGGATAATCACAAGGCAGCGTTGATTTTTCCTCAAATAGATTTTAGTATTTTCTATTTGCAACGTAGAGATTCCCACTTTCGAAGCTCCATTGGAAATGTTTGATCTATCACAATCCTAAAGTTCATTCTCTAAGCATTTGACTGACATCATCATCTCATACATGTATGTGATTACCGTTATGATGGACAAACACAACATCGCTTTTTGTTTGAAATAAGGGTACTCATTCAAAAAATAATAATATAAAAATAATCATATATCTCAAATAGAAAAGAAAATAGACTGAAAAGCAGAGATATTCCGTCAAACATATCTGATGTATTGTTTCTAAGAGTGTCAAAGCAAGTAAAAAAAAATGCTACTTGGTACTGTAACAGTGGAAATGGAACACTGGAATCAAACTCAATCCTCAAAAACTTCCAATTGATGGAATAACAATGGATGAAAAGCATGCCTTAAAATCACTTCATTGCTGCTTTCTACACCAGGGTCCTGTAACACAAAGTTTAGTGATTGATCATACCCTTAATTGATTTCACATTGTAGGCAATGGAATCAATCGTAGGAAAAAGTTCTGTGATCATTGCTAAATTTTGTGTTACCGGCCCTGGTTTCCCATTGAAGTCCTGAGTTGAAGGCGGCACTGAGGATAAAAATGCCTTGATGAACGCATGGTGATTAAACAGATAACAGATGGATGATACATGCAAACAATTCATTACCTGGATCAATCTCTCACTTGACCAGGGTTAGTATTGCTCCTCGGCTGTTAGCCTCTGCCTCGCGCCAAGCTCCTCCCTTTCATCCCCTGGCCCCGCCCCCAGCTCCCCTGATGGGTGGCTGACTGTCGAGGGTCTAGTCTCTTTCTCCAGGAGTTTTGGGCCGCAGAGCGTGACGAGGATGGCACCAATGGGTGCTGTGATCAGGATGCTCAACACAGCAATGGTCAAGAGCTGAATGAAAATGGGAGGAAGGAAACGATATATTTGAATGAAATGTGGAAAATCTGCAAAAATACATGTACATCTCAATGAAGAACAGGGATGTATGGTAAGATTGTCAGCATTCCTTTTATCAATAGTGAGCAAATATTTTGCAAGACCAATGTAAGATACAAAAGGTATAATCAGATGATAACATTGATATAGTCAAACTGGGAGGGGGTTCTGCTTAATGTTTAATTAACAAAGCTAGCCACGCAAGCAAAAAGCATAGTATATGTATGGATGATGTGATCTGTGCTGTTGCTAGAGTTAAATTGTCTTGTGCTTAGCCTTTTATTTTCAGTATCAGAAATGTGAGGTAGTCGGAGACATTTGAAAGTCACGACTGCATTTATCCCCTCAATAGAACGTAGAATCACCTACGATTACCTATTCATTGTAATTGCTAATAAAATATATGTAGTTGAATTCACCGAAAGATTGGTTATCAAAATGAGTTGAAAGCTACGTAACCCAGGGTGCCATCTGTATGTCAGAACCCCGTTGCATAAAAGATTACTATAATACACAAAGGAATGAAGCCATGATAGTCCATTTAGATAAAATACATGCTTTATCTCAGACATCTTTGTGAAAATGGCTCAATTTTCTGTTACATTCAATTACCTTATCAAAGGATAAAAAAACAATATCATGAATAAAAGAAGAATTTATAAACTATTCAAGAATCCAGGTGCTAGAACTGACACAAAAGCAATGAAAAGCAGTTTGCAGGGTTCCTGTGCAAAAGACAAGTCTGACTAATGGATAGATGCCTATAAAGGGTAAATAATTTCTCACAATCCTCCAGAAGATGACAAGGACACATTTGTTGAACCATCACATTTGGGTGGTCCTTTTCAGGACCAACACATGCCCATGAAAGAGTACATTGTGTACCGTGAAAGCACTACACTTTTCTCCTTCGCCATGGAAACCTTAAAAAATAACATCATTTTCACAATTTGTCTGGCTTACTTGTATTCCTCTGAGTTGGTTTGCTTCATCTGTTTCATCCACTATGCCTTGCTTCATGACTTCATCAAGGGCTAATGGTCCTAATGCAGCCTGAATGGAGAGATGAAAGCAATGAAATACATTTTTTTAGAGCTGAACTGTCTTCTATCTCTAATCAATACTCATATAATGTTAAAGCTGACTGCAGTCCTTACGTGTACATTCAGTCTGTAATCCAATTAATTGGGAAAAGTCTTGTAGATTATTATGTTCTGATTCAGTCATATATGAACAATGCTGAATCATAAATCACCATTGTTGCAACCACTACCAGCACCACAATCATTATCATATTCAGTATCAGTCTCACTGGCGTTTTTAGCTCATAATTATCAGCATCAGTAATATCAGTATCATCACTACCCACCATCAGTATCAATTTTATAATTACAATAATTACAAGCATTATAATAATCACCATCATCATCATCATCACCACCACCACTACCGCCAACATCATCATCATCACCGTCATCATCAGCATCACCGTCATCATCATCATCACCACCTTCCATCATCATCATCACCACCACCACCTTCCACCACCACCATCATCATCACCATCATCATCATCACCGTCATCATCATCATCGTCATCTTCATCATCATCACCATCATCATCATCACCACCTTCCCTCATCATCATCATCCCCATCACCATCATCATCACCGTCATCATCATCACCGTCATCATCCTCATCATCATCATCATCACCATCATCATCACCATCATCATCATCACCACCTTCCATCATCATCATCATCACCATCATCATCATCACCACCACCACTACCGCCAACATCATCATCATCACCGTCATCATCATCATCACCGTCATCATCATCATCACCACCTTCCATCATCATCATCACCACCACCATCTTCCACCACCATCATCATCATCACCGTCATCATCATCATCGTCACCGTCATCACCGTCATCATCATCACCACCTTCCATCATCATCATCACCACCACCATCATCATCACCGTCATCATCATCACCGTCATCATCCTCATCATCATCATCACCATCATCATCATCATCACCACCTTCCATCATCATCATCATCACCATTACTATCAGGAGCAGAAGAAGCGATGTCATTTATGATACAACTAACACTATCTAAATCATTCAAGTCTTTTTACCTGGACAGTAGCCTTTGGGAACCAAGCAAAGATCATGAAGAGCTTCTCTCTTTTGTTGAAGTCAGCTCCAAGAACAGACAGCCAAGTTGCTGCAATACGAATCACTAATCCCAGGATAAGAGTGGCTATTCCAAGACCTGTAGGCGAGCAATCATAATAGCAGTTTGACTTCAACATAAAATTCAGGAAGGCATTTTACAAAGAATGAAGTGTGACTGAAAATTATGTCAAGAAATTAATAAATGAAAGCCATGACAAAAACATTATGGAAAACATTTTTTAAGGGGGGGATGAGAGTTCCAGAGGGTCTTTCAGAATATAAAAGTAAGCCTCATTCTTGAGTGAACATGACAACTCCAAAATCTGTCTTTTCCTTATTCTATGAATCTCAATGTCCTGAAATTCTTCGTCATGGATAAGATCTTTAAATACTATAAAGCAAATTATTCTAACAGATCGCGGGTTGTATTAAAGCTTAGGAAGAGCATTTCAAATTTACAGCAAACCAAAAATTTATTTGGGCAGACTAGTAGGACTTCAGCTGGGCGGTCACATAGGCCTAAATTCACAAAGGTGGTTATAAAACCAACAGTTGAACCCATGATTTATGCAGATTTCTTGTATGAATTATGCTTAATTTACCGCATACTATACTGAAAAGTGTCCAATACTGATGCCCGCTTTTGTCACGATGGGCCAAATTGACACCTGTTGCCATGGTTAAGTACACTTTTTAATTAATGAGTCCACTGTTTTGAAGAATGTACTCATTAATTCAAAACCATGGACCCATTAATAAAATGGCTTACTTAACCTGGCAACAAGCATCAATTTGGCACACTGTGACAAAAGCGTACATCAATATTGGACACCTTTTAGTACATGCGGTGAATTCAGCGCAATTTGTACAGGAAATCTGCAAAAACGATGGGTTAAACCAATGGTTTTCAAAACCACATTTGTGACTTCGGGCAATAATGTCACCAACAGACCCATGTAGACACTCAATAGGAGCCTCTCTTCCGATATGCTCAAATAGAATCAGCTAAAAACAGCAAACTGACGAAATTGAATATCTTAATCAATATCTGAATGTTACCAAAATACACATCAGACAAACAGAAATATTTGGTACTTAAATGCTACCAAAGCCTCGCCTACCTGTATCCATCTTACTCCAGAGTAAACTCCGCTCCTTTAAGACCAAATAGAATTTGTGCAAATGGTCTTCAGGGCCCCGTAACACATACGTTAGCAATAAATTTCCATATGAAATGGCCTATCAAAATCGTCGTTGCATGTGCATTTTACTCAGTGGACTGACCAGGAACCAATCAGAATCGTTCTTTCAAATTTGCGATTAATCGCTGACCTTGTGTTGCGGGGACAAGACTATCGCTAGTTGGCACATCAAACTGTTGTTTGATGTAACATCATACATGTACAATTGTCTAAATTCTAAGCCTTCCAAGGGCTGAATGGGCGATATGAAATAATAATGATATATGTGATTTGTAATGTGCCAAATCCACCCGGCAGAGTGCCCAAGGTGCAATGAAAGAAAAAAAAAGAAAGTACGAAAGAGAAAAGCACAAATATAACAGTAATAGATTCAGGAACAATTAAGAGTAGGAAGCATTGAATATAGACGAGTCTTAAGAAACACCATGAAAATTTGCCTGCGAGCTACATGCATCTCAGGACATATTTGGGAAAATACATTACTTTTTGTGCTGGCAAGCTACCATAATCTTACCCACTGTTTGTCCGTCTAAATACTCAAGGGCAACCTCTGCTCCGATGAGACCAAATAGGATTGGTTCAAACAGCCACCAGACAACACCAATCAGATTTCCAACTGCGACCTATCACATTGAAGAGAAAGGTAGTATTCGAATACAGATGTAGTGATACCATTGGTATATAGATCAGAGTTGGGATCATTCCCACTGGATAGATTTGTGGACGTATCCTCGGCATTGAAACAGAAGGTACAAATGCGTTTCAAAATGCCTTTCTGTTTACTTCTTGTGTTGAACTGTGTTTCTTGTTCAAACAAGGTCTGGATCTAGAACTTTGCATGGTACAACAAATTTTTCAAACCCATATTCAAAGTCCAGTTTGGGTTTATCATCCACCACAGGTACCCTGAAAGGCATTTTGAAACCTCAATTTTATCCCAGGATAGATACAATAAACATGCATGGATGTCACAACACAAAACATTTATGTAGGTACATCACAAAAAAATGATCATTATCAATATTTTTATTCACCTTCTCGTCCTTCCAACCTAGAGCAGCCATGAAAGCAAGGGTGAGACATCCCAGCGCTCCAGCCCCGGGGAAGGATGCTGCGGTGCTACCAAACACGGCAAACAAACCACCACAGAACAGGAACAGAAACCGAAGATTCGTCAGGGTTTTCTGAGAGGGAACAGCAAACAATGAATTGAATGAAGTAAGAAAAGCACAATAAAATCAAAATGCCCGCTGTGAAACAGTCCTATGCATGTCATCATGACTGCTCAATGGCTGATGTCATATCCTCATTTTTATTTTTGCTTCCTTACCTGAAATTTTTATCATTTCATATTTTTTTATCACACATGCGTATAGAAAAAAAACGCTCCAGTATCAAACTAGTTTACAGCAATAACAATCCATTAAAACGTCTGTAAATGTTTTTAACAGGAATCCATGTAGGCCTGAGTCTGAACGGACGGAATACCGGAATCCATCCGATGTGAGAGGTACTGGTTTTGATGTGAGCGGGTTCTGGTTTTGTTTTTTCAGTTCAGGGATTTTGATAAAACAATGTAATACATAACATATAGTGTTACATCTTATTCTTCTGAATATATTAACAGAATTAATGAGTATGTTTTATTCAGGCTTACCAATCATAACCTAGGTTTCTTTGTTACATTTCAGGTGACCACCAAGAAAAAAAGATGAGAAGCTTGGAATGTACCAGAGTAGAACACCAGCAAACAATCCAAAACAAACACCAATAAGAACCTCTGAAGGAACTCACCATGTCTTTGCTTGGAATGAACCAGAGTAGAACACCAGCAAACACTCCAAAACAAACACCAATCACAACATCTGAAGGACTCACCATGTCTTTGCTTGGAATGTACCAGAGTAGAACACCAGCAAACAATCCAAAACAAACACCAATAAGAACCTCTGAAGGAACTCACCATGTCTTTGCTTGGAATGTACCAGAGTAGAACACCAGCAAAAAATCCAAAACAAACATCAATCACAACCTCTGAAGGACTCACCATGTCTTTGCTTGGAATGAACCAGAGTAAAACACCAGCAAACAATCCAAAACAAACACCAATCACAACCTCTGAAGGACTAATGTTGTAAGTTAGAGCAATTACGTGATCGGAGTTCGGTTCGGAAGTTTTGCTCCTAAAATCGGAATCGGTTCGGATCGGAAGATATTCAAAAACAAAAAAATACATTAAAATTTGTATGTGGCCGGCGCCTGGACAAATGCGGCACGCTACACTGATGGCAGAATTTGTTTTGATCTCCGACAAAAGCGGAGGAAGAAGAAGATGAGTTGTTTTGATCTCCGACATAATCGGAAGAAGGAAAATAAGATATCCGACATAATCGGAAGAAGGAAAATAAGATAATGACGTTCCAGCGCGCGACACTACCGCCGATCAACGATAGGCCTCTTCTCTACAACATCGTGGTGATGGCGGAGTCCGTCGTGAACTTTTAGAGGCCGCATTACTTATCGAAAAAGACGCACTATTATCCAAAGTTGTTTACGATGATATTCACCTTTTCTACAACATCGTAGTGATGGCGGAGGTAATCGTAAACTCTTAAAGGTCGCATGACCTCCCGAAAAAGACGCATTATTATCCAGAGTTGTTTACCATGATATTCACCTTCTCTACAACATTGTAGTGATGGCGGAGGTAGGCCCTAATCGTAAACTCTTAAAGGTCGCTTGACCTCCCGAAAAAGACGCATTATTATCCAGAGTTGTTTACCATGATATTCACCTTCTCTACAACATCGTAGTGATAGCGGAGGTAATCGTAAACTCTTAGAGGACGTATAGTCAGATAGTCGTAAATATTACCGCGCATGTCAGCGTGTTCAACTAAATCTTATTTGCCTCCGCTTAAGATCAAAACATATCGTCTTTTCGTTGTTTTTCTTCCTCCATTTTTGTCGGAGATCAAAACAAATTATCACCAATTATCATCGTTTTGTTCTTCCCCGATTATGTCGGAGATCAAAACAAATCATAATCTTCTTCTCCACCTGCCTTTCCGCTAATATCGGAGATAAAAACAAATCATAATTTTCTTCCCCTTTATCTTCTTTTCCTTCCACCGCTTTTGTCTGAGATCAAAACAAATCACCAGCGCATTTTGACGGCAAACATGTCGCCACATGTTTTTTTTTTTTTTGTTATGTTTTGGTTTTTCCGATCCGATTTTTTCCCCAATGGTCAAAAATCGGAGTTCGGAAAAATGTAGGAAAAGGGGGAAAATCGGATCGGATCGGGAATTGGTATGAAAATCGGTTACAGCTTGGAATGTACCAGAGTAGAACACCAGCAAACAATCCAAAACAAACACCAAGACAGAACCTCTGAAGGACTCATGATGTCTTTGCTTGGAATAAACTGAAGTAAAACACCAGCAAACACACCAAAACAAACACCAATCACAACCTCTAATGGACTTAACATGCATTAGAATAGAACACCAGCAAACACTCCAAAACAAACACCAATCACAACTTCTGATGAACTCACCATGTCTTTGCTTGGAATGAACCAGAGTAGAACACCAGCAAATACTCCAAAACAAACACCAATAACAACCTCTAAAGGACCCTGGAAAATCTTCAAAATGAGACTACCTGAAAAAAAAATAGAAAAAGATCGCATTAGTACAAAAACACTTTAAAAATAAAATTTCAGATCATTTATTTGCATTCAGAAAATGTCAGTGAAGAAAACTCTTCATGAAGGATGTACAAATTAGTCATTTTACATTAAGTTGCCCTCAAAAAGCTAGTATACATCATTCCACAATATCTCCCACAAATACACTGCATAGGTAATATTGTTACCCAAATCAGATATCTTGGGCAAACTTTGTAAGGATGTACTTACTTATTACAAAACACCGTTGTGACAGCATCATACATATAATATTGAGCATTGTACAATGCCTACTTAGCTTGTTGTATGCGAGCAAATGGGAGGCTGAATGTTAAACATTCGTACCAATGCACAAAAGACGTACCATTCAAAATGTATCGTTGCACGGCTTTAGGTGATGTCACAATACGATTTAATTCATTGCGCTCAGTAAAATGAAGGTGCAATGCGCGTATAAGCCTGCTGGCTAAATGCTGTCCAAGGTCATGTGCCCTTGTGGGAATTTGCTTTCCGCTTTCAGTATTCTTGCTCCCTTTTCATAGATTACTCTTGTTTTTTTCATATTTTCGCTAAATTCTGATGCGTTATACAACACAAATAGCGAACATTGTTATTCTTGCAATGGTGCAAGATTTCGCATTTGGTGAAAGAAAGAAATGCTTTATTCAACTTGGCTAATGCCCCGTTGAATAGAGTATCTTTCTTTCACCTCATGCGAAATCTCGCACCATCACACTCATGCCTATTCACTATTTGTATAATAATGGTTCAGGAATGGTTAAAAGATGACAAATTTCACAAATTTTACATGCTACTAGAAATCCTTGGATCTGATTGGCTGGGAGCAAAAAAGTCACAGAAAATCACTGACCAAGTTCTTCATGAAATGCTCCCAAGGGGCCTGGTAACACAAAGCTTAGCAATGATCGTAGAACAATTTTTTTTTTACCATTGATCACACTGACTACAAAGTACAAGTAATTATCAAAAGCAAGTGCACGATTAATCGCTAACCTTTGTGTAACAAGCCCCTGGTGAGTATCCATGGCGCGTTGTGGCCCAGTAGATTAGTCTTCTGACTTTGAAACAGAATGTCGTGGGTTCAAATACCAGCCATGGCGTAATTTCCTTTAGCAATGAAATTTATCAATATTGTGCTGCACTCAACCCAGGTGAGGTGAATGGGTATCCGGTGGGAAGAAATTCCTTGAATGCTTGAGCGCCTAGGCAGCCCAGCTAAAGCCGAAGTAATAATAATAGCAGGGCCCGTTGGGAGAACAGTTTTCAGAACTGAAGTGGCTTCCCTGGGTAAATATACCTTTATTATTATTATTATATTATTATCCTTTTACCTGATGAGAAAGATATCCCCATGGCAACTCCGAAAGCACTGATGCACAGGACGTTGTCCAGGCTACAGGAAGCTATGGTGAGGGTCGGGATGCCTTTCCTGGAACCATAGCCTCCCTTCTGCAGGACCAGGAGACATGGAACCACCACAGCAGGAGAAACAGCAGCCAAGACAAACCTGGTAAATGGGTGGAAGTTGGAACACTTAGAAGCAGCAGCGAGGAAGTTGTTTAGCAAAATAACATTCTACTGTCCCCGCAAAGCTGCAGGAATAAAATGCAGTGCTTACTTAAAGAAACCCTCCTACAATTATTATTTATCATTGATCTTGCTATTGTTTTAGGTCACTAATGATATAATCAATATTATCAAATATTATTACTATTGTCATTATCACCAGTTTCAGATGCTTGTTATAAAATATACAAAGATTTCAACTTAAGGCCAAGTAAAAAAAGAAAGTAGTTGATCGTCCGGGTTTCTTGAGAGCGGTAATGAGGGAGGTCCTTACTATTTGCTATCTTACTATTTTTTTTAAAAACAAGGAGGCATTTTCTCGGCCCGTTTTTTTACATCAGTGATGAGGGAGGTCCTTACTATTTACTATTTTTTTTGCTATTTTTATTCAAATGGTTGTCAGGCCATGTCAAGCTCGAAATATGTGATCGATGCATGCTCAATATTAGTAATAAATAAGTAGAAATGTATATATATGCATAATATACATGTATATACATACAATTGATTGGAAATCTATGGAAAATGTATCATGCGATAAAAATCTATTGATGTATTTATACTGATGTATACCGGTAATGTCCCGGTAATGTATTGTTGTAAAACAAAACGTTCATGTCATGTGAATGATTTAAACATTAATTATTCTATATTAATATATATATTGTAACGGTAAAAAATACATGGGGGTGGGGTCATTTTTATTACCATGGAGCCATGTTTAGTTTTCCAGAGCCAATCTCTTTTTTAGCTCTGGGCATGGTTTCGCATCACAGTTTTCCAGCTGCTTGTATATTCATTTACATGTTGTTTAGTACTGTTCAATATTTATTCATTTTTAATTGATATCAAATGTTAAATGATGATTGAATTAATTGTTAATTGTTCACATAATGTTTATTATTTCATGTTTGTAACTGTAGGTGTTGGATCTATTTACTAACTAATTTTTATAATTTTCCATCAAATTGAATAGCTCAAGGAAGAATAAAGTTTATCAAATTTGAACAGAATTGGCACTTCTTGGAATCCCATTAATGATTTTCAATCTTCATAAAGAATAATCCACTTGAAATTATTTTTTGAATATTCAATGCGCGCCTGCTGACGTTAGAAAACTCGCCAGAAAATTCAATTCATTTCACAAATTCACATGTTGCGCCAGCACAGTCAATAATCATCCCGGCACACAAGTCATATGCATTTACCCAACAGAGTCACAACAAGCACAGTCAATCACCGTAACACACATCGAAGTACAGGTGCTATCACTCACCAAAAAACCAGCCGAAATACAAAGTTACGTCATTAAAATTGATTTTTCTGCGCCATATTTCCAAAGCACGCGACGGATTAGTTCAGATTCAGGAAGTGGGGTCCCCGAAAATGCACTAAAAATGAAGAAATCCGTGATCTTCCCCGAGTTTGCAAACTTTATTTTCTCTTCTTCTTCTCGCTAATTTATGATGGTATCTTCAAAATTTCAATAGAAAACCAAATCAGATTTTTTTTCTTTCTTGTACTTACGGCGATATCGGACTTTGCAATTGTTTTTGAAGTTGCGAGAGAGATCCCAAAGCACATGATTTTGTGATTTTATGCTATTCAGCAGCCATAAAAATAGTAAATATCAAGAAAATTGATGCTGCAATGAAAAAGGGAATATTAAAAATGGAACATCACAATTTTTTTTTTTTTTTTCTTTTTTTAGCCAATTTTTGAAAATAGTAAATATCAAAAATTTCCATGCGGCGGTCAAAATAGATGCGCGCGAGGACGAT
Source organism: Lytechinus variegatus (assembly GCF_018143015.1). Taxonomy (NCBI): domain Eukaryota; kingdom Metazoa; phylum Echinodermata; class Echinoidea; order Temnopleuroida; family Toxopneustidae; genus Lytechinus; species Lytechinus variegatus. The sequence continues at coordinate 11,889,570 of NC_054757.1, forward strand.
CAACTACTTTCTTTTTTTACTTGGCCTAAGATGATGGGAGTAAAAACAATTGCCAATCTGGGGCCCCGTAACACAAAGGTTAGTGAACAATTGCTGAATGAAATGGCCTATCAAAATCATAGTTGAATGTGCATTTTGCTCAGTTAATTGACTAGGAACCAATCAGAATTGCTCTTTCGAATTAGCAATTAATCCCTATTTGTGTTACAGGTGGGAGTTTCATAAAGCTGTTTGTAAGATACAAATGACTTTACACACGACTGGTGATCTTTTCTTGTGCTATGTGATATCCCTATGTAATTGAGGTATGACCTACGAACAGGTTCCAGCCTTGCTTTAAGTCGTTCGTAACTTTACGATCAGTTTTATGAAACACCCCCAGGACCCTGATGTAGTACACAAGAATCAGTGGGTGTTTCATAAATCTGTTTTTAAGTTAAGAGTGACTTTAAGAATGACTGGTGATTCTTTCTTGTGGTAAATACTAAATGGTATATTCATTGGCAATGGTTTAGTGCGTAAAAAGAATCACGAGTCGTTCTTAAAGTCACTCATAACTTATGAACAGCTTTCAGATTGATTTCACACGGTGACTGATGCAATCAATTTCAAAGATTTGTGTTCCAGGGCACTAGATTAAAATGGTTAAAAGGATTCCAATAGCACATAGCTGACAAAATATCTGGATTGTTGCTGGTCAACATGACCTTGAAACAGGAACCATGAAAGAAAGATCACATTGGCAATCAATTTGGCATTTCCTAGGAGGTACTGGCACATGCAGAGAATGAAATCAAAACACCTAAATTCTGATAGAAAATGGGGAACAAAAAGGTTTCCTCCAAATTTTGTCTCAACATTTTAAGTTCAAGAATATGAAGACTTTAGTTAGTGACAGTTTGGGATGACCTTCCTTTAGTTAGAGTGTAACAGAGATTTCTTGTGTTTTATTCCTTTGATTATATGCCATGATGGGAAAACATAAAGAAAAAAAATACTTGGCTTTAAGAGTTCTAATTCATCCAAACAAGCTCAAATATATGGAAATCCATCATTGTCAAGGTTTTCCTACTGGAAATTTGCATTATATCCTTTGAAGTAAAGAAAAATCTCACAGAATTGTAAAGACAAGATGAATGAATGTATAAGTATACATTATATCTAGAAAACATGAATAAACATGTATTTTGTAAGTTGTCGTTGCTGGCTTTCCAAACTTGAGGTTGATCGGACCATAGTAGGTCCATGATCGGATCAATCCTAACTTTTTGTACGACAGGACCTAAGTTGCTTACCCCAACATGAAAGCCCACTCCCAGGGGAAATCTAGGAAAAAGTGAGAGGCGACAGCTACGATCGTTGCCTCCAAGATAGACGGTACGAAGGAGAGCCTGACGCACACGAAACTAAGCCTTCGAAGAGCCTTTGCGTTGATACCAAGTCCAGCACGCAGGAGGATTACCACAAGGGCGATGCTACGAAGAGCGCTGGCCCATTCGCGGGAGATGTCGTTGGCTATGTCGATCGCTTGGACATTCTTAAGAATGAAACCAGCAGCTAGCATACCTACAGAAATTATGGTGTCAGATGAAAAGTGATATAAGATCAAAGAAACTTTATAAAACAATATTTCTCATTAGCTTTTGTTGATTATGATTGTTTGGTAATTCTTTAGAATAAACCCGCCAGCTAGCATAGCTATGGGAAAATTAAAGGCAATGGACAAGAAGAGCTAAAGTCAAAGAAACTTCATGAACAATTCACACATTACTGATGCGATCATCATCAATATTTCTGTAGTAAGAATAGTTTCAATTTCTTTTTCAAAACTACTTCACTATCTTCTGGTGCTATTCACTGGATTTGAAATGAACCATAATGTGCCATTTTCAATGCATAGCTTGGGCTGGTTTCTCATTATAAAAACAGTTTCAGGTCACAAAGATAAACTAGCATCATAGCTGAAAACTATTAAAACATGGATGTAAATGCATATTTACAGATGATGGATAAAAAGCAGACCTATTTATAATTCAAATCCCCACACCAACATACTCACGGAAATGACAATTTTGGAGGTTAGCTAATAAAAAATCATACATATCGGAGTACAGGTACTGTATTTGAAGGATGATTATGCAAAAACCCAATAAAAATAATATGATTTCTGATTAAAAAACAAAGAAACAAAACTTCCATACTAATGTATGTCTTACTCTTACACTGATGAATCTGGAAAAAAAACAATAGCTCACCAAAGGTTAATATTTTCATTACCATAGCAACGTGAGCTTACCTAAAAGGGCTGGAAGCCTAAGAATTTTGTTCACCAACAGCCCCAGAACAATACTGGTGATAACAAGTACATAGATTCCAAAAAGATTGCCGCCCGGTAACGCTTCAGCCCCTGTTATGGTGAACATTACTGCCCACAGCAGCAACACAAGTATCAGATAAGTCACAGTCCTGCCAACAGTACCATGAGGAGGGCAGAGAAAAGCAAACTTGAATCGTCTCCACCTGGAAGGGTTGTGCGGAAGAGGGTTGTGCTTGGTGGTGCAGGGTCTGAAAGCTATTCTGCAGGAGTATCGGCAGTTGGCGCAACACCCTTTGCTGCCGTCATCAAAGTCTGTGATTGCGCCTTTTGGGTCAGTTGCTATGCCAGGGATAAAGTTCATACTCCCCGCATCATCCATCGAGGCTTGCATCCCGGACCAACCTGGTGGATCATCGTCGCCATCCTGAACAACACGATGGCTGTTCCCGAGGGAGAGCTCCGTCTCCAACGTGTCTTCATCTTCAACAGTGTATGCCCAGGTGTCCAAACGATTGTCCGGCTTCTCAAAGTTTGGATCAATCTGGTCTTGGACCTGGTTGGATGCTTCGGCCTTTGAGAGATTTAGACTGCCTCTTTTACTGAATAGGCCCATTTTGATGGATGTTAGTTACACTCCTCATACAAGCTGGACAGCTGATCCAGAAATCTGGAGATCTGTGCTTTAAATGAGACAAAAGGTTAAAATGTCAAACCTAGTTGCATTAAGCTTTAAATTAAATATGAAATACAGAGAATTACAGATACATACTTTGTGCTTCCTATGGCATTTTGATTGAAAAGATGAAATACAAAGAATTACACAGAATGAAATATATAGGGTATAGAATGCGCACATATATCCACCTTGTTAGGTGCTCGAGCCGCTCCTACATGTACTTTACCCTGGCTAAGCTCCTGATTCTAACGCTCACAACTTCTTGAGGAATTACTTTTTTCCAGTACCCATTTACTTCACCTGGGTTGAGTGCAGCACCTTGCTGAAGGAAAATATGCCACCACTTGGATTTGAACCCATGACCTCTACTTTCCAGGTACAGTATCTTCTGAAGTAATAAACACTGACCACAGGCAACCCCTCCCCTCCCCCCCAGCTGAAGTTCGTCCTATGATTCCATAATATTTGTTTCATAGCAACAGCTCCTGTTGAAACCCTTAAGATAAATACCAGTTGTGGTTACAATCTCAAAATGAGTTCAAACAGAATAAAGTGTTTGTATACAAAGCTCTGGAAGAAAATGTGTAATTCCTGCGAAATGAGCAAATAAGCACGGAATTCCATCAAATATGCTTCTCTGTGTTAGTGATCATCAGCATTATCAATTTTGAGCTAAGATTTCATGATCTTTACAAAGATAAGTTTACATTAGTGTACCAGATCTAGATGTATGATAATAATTTGACAATTAACCCTGATTTAAAAGACTTTCTCAAGAAACAAGTGGAATGCCTCTGGCCGTCTCACCTGCATCACGCGGTTCAATATAGCAGCAGTGCTGACTTTGAATACTACTCTAACTCACACAAGATGTTCAGTGATACATGGTTACTCTTATGTCCACTTTTTATGAACAAGACCAATAAACTTAGAGATATGATGGTTATTCAACAAAAAACCCCAACATAGCCAAAGTTCATTGACCTTACATGACCTTTGACCTTGATCATGTGACCTGAAACTCGCACAGGATGTTCAGTGATACTTGATTACTCTTATGTACAAGTTTCATGAATCAGATCCATAAACTTTCAAAGTTATGATGGTAATTCAACAGATACACCCAATTCGGCCAAAGTTCATTGACCTTTGACCTTGGTCATGTGACCTGAAACGCGCACAGGATGTTCAGTGATATTTGATTACTCATATGTCCAAGTTTAATGAACTAGACTAATAAACTTTCAAAGTTATGATGGTAATTCAACAGATACCCCCGATTCGGCCAAAGTTCATTGACCCTAAATGACCTTTGACCTTAATCATGAGACCTGAAACTTGCACAAAATATTCAGTGATGCTTCATTACTATTATGTCCAAGTTTCATGAATCAGATCCATAAACTTTCAAAGTTATGATGGGAATTCAACAGATATCCCCAATTCGGCCAAAGTTCATTGACCCTAAATGACCTTTGACCTTGGTCATGTGACGTGAAACTCATGCAGGATGTTCAGTGATACTTGATTAACCTTAATATGTCCAAGTTTCATGAACTAGGTCCATATATTTTCTAAGTTATGATGACATTTCAAAAACTTAACCTCAGGTTAAGATTTCGATGTTGATTCCTCCAACATGGTCTAAGTTCATTGACCATAAATGACCTTTGACCTTGGTCATGTGACATGAAACTCTAATAGGATGTTCAGTAATACTTGATTAACCTTATGGCCAAGTTTCATGAACTAGGTCCATATACTTTCTAAGTTATGATGTCATTTCAAAAACTTACCCAAATTCTAGGTACCAGGTACGATCCCCCTGACTGACCTGGAGGGATAGATAGATAGAAGGATCGAGAGCATCCAGAAAAGAGCCTTGAAGATCATAATGGGCTCTCATTATTCAACCTATGAGAGCGCTCTTCTAAACTATGGTATGGCTACCCTGGCTGATCGACGTTATAAACTGTGCAAAGACTTTGTAACTAAACTGGACTATAAATCCTGATTCAGCCACCTCTTTCCAACTGCCCCCGAAAGAGGATCAGCTATGAGGCTCCGAAGGAGGGTGAAGGTACCAGAGATAAGATTTAGGACAAATAGACTTCGGGATAGCCCAGTACCCTACTTGATCAAGCTAATTAATGAATCATGATCACCAATAAGACATTGCCTATTTTGATTTATATATTGTAAATTTGATGTATATATTGTATATTGTATATTTAAGTACCTGTAAAATAATATACATATGACAGTCATTTGATTTGCATTCTGTGATTTGGTCAAGTTATGGAATTAAAAATGAATTTAAATTATGATCAAATAACATCAATAAATAAATCAAATGTCTTAACAATTGAAATTTAAAAAAGAAAATGCAATCTCATTTATATTGTATTATATATCTACCAATGTATTAATTATCTGTATATATATTGTACATAAACATTCAATTAATTTGCATTTTGTAATTTTGTAAATTTTGTAAACTTTGGTCAAGTTTTGAAATTAAAAATGAATTTCCATTATGATAAAGTAGCTTCAATCAATCGAATGCCTTAACAATTAAGATTATATTAATTGCAATCTCATTCTTGTACTATATCTACTTAATAATTATCTCAATCTTAAACAGCTCAATTCACAAACTGATCGATGCATTATTTAGTAGCTAGTCGCAGTTATTGACAAATTTGCAATAGTTTCTCAACTTCTCATTCAAATCATTCCTAGTTAATATTATTTCATTATTGTCGCCATTTCACATTTTGTTCTATACATTCAATTAACTACTTTTCAAAATCAATGTTTATATTATATTTATCAATTAATCTCCTGTTTAAATCAGTTTCAATTCAATTTCTTCTAGTTCACAATTATCCAATTCCAATTATTGATGCATCAAGGATTACAGTTACATTTGCGATTAATGAATTTTAATGAATTTGCATTTTAATCATACTATTAGGTATTTATATTCAACAATACTTGCGTTCATTATTATTCATTTCAATGATATGTATTCAATTTTGATGTATTGATTTATGTTTTTAATTTGTAAACGCATCACAATTCGGCTTGGCCGCCATGATGTATGAGTTTTATCAAATAAACCATTTATCTATCTATCTATCTATCTATCTTAACCTCAGGTTAAGATTTGATGTTGACGCCGCCGCCGTCGGAAAAGCGGCGCCTATAGTCTCACTCTGCTTCACAGGTGAGACAATAATTGTTTGCCGCAACTACTGTCTTTTACCTTTAAGCCAATACATATAAAGCCCAACCCAACATCCTCATAGTTATATGGCACACTAAATATCTTTAGTGTGTACATGTACATGTACAACAAAATATTGAAGTTTCCCCCTAAATAGCACAAAAAATTGTGCCATCAACAATCAGGTGGCAATGCTTACATTCAGCACTTCCTGCATAACTATAGGGACAGAGATTTTTGGTTAAAAAAATGGCCTTTACTATTGAATCAGAAAAAAAATTAATTCTGATGACCCACAGACTCTGTGCACATGAAAAAGTGACCTTTATACTGCATCTACTGGAAAATAAAGTTGTTCCTGCAGTCAAGTTTTCAGGTCTATCTTGTTGTCTTCCTAGCTGGGATAAATTCTAAACTGACACTATTTGTGCTATTTGCAATACCAATGTAATGAAAAGGCCATATTCCATGCATGAACATAATGCCATGCAGACAAGAACTTGTCTAGCTTTGTCTTGAAGCCACTGATTGTTAATGCTGTGACAATGTCAGCCGTTTACATAGAAATCAATAGAAATATTATGCATTGAGTAGCGACTGCACTATTAACACTTTAGAATTCCCTCTAGACCTACATGTACTCGAAGAGATACATGTACAAGCACAAAAAATATTTCAAGAAACAGTAACATGAATAAATCCTCACCTTTCACATAACATTATTTTAGGGTTGAATGAGATTTTATCAATAATTTGGGGAATCTTTGGATATCATTTTGAGCAATCAACGATTTTTGCATATCTGCCATTGTGGATTTGAGGATTATAAGTACTGATCAGTGCTGTTATAATAAAACGATGTTTGATTGTTTAATTATAACAGCACTAACTGGTACACATGAGGCAAAACTATCATTGGAGGAGGCAAAACTATCGTTGGAGAGGGCAAACCCTCATTTCGAACCATGAAAAACCTAAATCATTCCGTGCCAATTATTTAAGTATCTCAACATGTGTTTTTTTTACCTTAATGGGTCCCGAAAGAACTAAACCGCAATTACGCAGTGTGACAATTCCCGCAAACTCGCTCACCAGCGAATGAAGACATGGGGTCCAACTTCATTTCCAACATTTCAGCGATATTGATTTCATTTTTAAAGAATTCATTAAAAAAACGAGAGATTTGTTTTGAAAAGATGGAAAGAGCTTACTTCCGTGTTTACGTCGCCATCTTGATTTCTTTGTCTTCCGCTTGGCGACAGCACGCAAATCCCGCGATTTGCGTGCTGTCGCCAAGCGGAAGACAAAGAAATCAAGATGGCGACGTAAACACGGAAGTAAGCTCTTTCCATCTTTTCAAAACAAATCTCTCGTTTTTTTAATGAATTCTTTAAAAATGAAATCAATATCGCTGAAATGTTGGAAATGAAGTTGGACCCCATCATGTACATGTTTTAGGGCTAGATCCACTCCTAGTACCAATGAGGTCCAAACATTACATGTATGGACCTCATAGGCGACATCAGTGGAATTGCGGGGTTAGAAATCTTTGAGTACAGGATATTTTGATATTATTTCACAAGTTCGTTATTCTTTTTTTGTGAAATATTATAATTAAGGATCGTAAATACATTGTTAGCAACAAAAATAAAATGAAAGACATTAAGGGAAACTTACATTTTGACGACTTTTTCCTGATTTTCTTGGCAGTTGCTCTTCACTTCTGACTCGCGATCGAAGCTGTTATGCAGATCACGTGATACGCTTTCTCGTCAGGTGATCGATTGGTTATTCTTTTCGCCAGACGTTGATAATGATATATTTCATAACGCTAGCATTCATCGCAAATTCAGGTGAAAGCGTTTGGAGGTAACAGCGCAAGCTTTAAATTTTTCAAAAAATAAAGTTTAATTTATTGCATAAGTTTTGCGCCGGACATGAAGGATCATTTGGTCCCATATTGGCGTAATGCATAACAACAGGGGGGGGGGGTGTCCCTACCACTTCAACGACTATAGCCAGAAATTATTATTTTTTTTCTCTCCTAGCTTTTTAACCAAAATACCCCCCCCCCCCCCAAAAAAAAGGGAACTAGTGTTAAAGAGAAAGAGAATTATGATATAGGAACACAAAATACTAGTTTTTTCAGCTTTTATTTATTCGACTTATAATCCCATAATCAAATATTAAATGGGGCTTCCACAGTTTTTTGAGCCTGGGGGCCACTTACATTGATGAGTGGATACCATATGCGCGATCAAAAAAAAATCTTTTTCACTATAGGGCATGTTATGTACGTAACGTGATAAGGGTGTCAAAAACACAAAAATAATGAAAAAGGGGTATATCTATTTCGTTAGGAAAATTACGTGTTTAGGGTCGAATTTGAGGGGATGATAAAACAAGATTAAAATGTTTTATAAAGGATGTCCTTGTTTTCCCCAACACTTCGTGTTTAGAGTCCAATTTGCGCAAGGTGTAGAAGCTAGGTGGGGTCGTAGTAAGCCAAATAAGGTAAAAAAGCCGAAGACCGAAGGACCCGTAACAATAAACATTTCTGTACTTGTTTAGGGGTCATTTCAGGGAATATTTAAAGAGTATCGTTTTGTTTCCAATTCTTGTCAAGGGTACGGTACACGTCAATACTTGTTAAGGGGTGCATTTTCAGAATCAGGAAATTACGTGTTTAGGGTGCTTTTTGAGACCCCATGATCGCACATGGTATCCACTCGTGAATGGAAGTGGCCCCCGGCTTTTAAAGTCAATTCATAAAAATATTCCTCCTTGGAATTTGAGCTTTCTTTCATGAAATATCAATCTTTTTCGTGATTACCAAAAATACTTAAAATGTCATTTTTTTATCTTTGTATAAAGCTTTAGCTCATGCGTTGCGCCTGCAATATTTTAATGTTGAGATACAACTTTATGCTTTTAATGAATTCCTAAAAACACTAAATTCTCAGATCATTTGTCGCAATCGAATGATTGGAAATGAATGATTAATAAGTTTCATGAATAATGTTTAAAATGCGTCCCTCTATCAGTTTTGAATATTTAAAAAAAATGTCAGCTCGTGCTTTTTGCTCGCAATATTTTGATTAGTAAGAAGTTCTTGTATATGCGAGTTTGATAGATAAATAGAGAGAGAGGGGGAGGGTCCCTCAGCTACTTGTCCTCGCTTATTCCATTTTTTTTATTATGCTCGTACGTGTTGTGAGGCTTTTTCTCACCCTTTTTATTGTCTCGGAGCATCCCTCTATTTCTTTGCTACGATGTATAGCCCTTCTTACTTGTTTCAATTCTTTTATGTTCTCATTTCACTGAAAACATAATTATTAAACTGACGTAGAAGACTTTACAACAAAATTTTGATATTGTTTTTTCTTGTTTGTTTGGCTTTCTTTTTTCTTCTCCTCATTTCTTGTTTTTCTTTTTGTTTCCCTTTCCTTATTTTCTCTTATTTCATTTCATGAGGCATCCGCCAACTTATATACAACAACAAACATATTTAGAGGACGATATCTAGTGAGGGGGCGTGGTGGTATGCCCCTCTAAAAAAGGAGGAAAATAGGAAGGAAAAAAAGAAGGGAAGGGGAAAAAATAAGAAAAAAAGAAAGACGATGATGGCAATGATGATGATGAAAATTATCTTGGTGAAGATGATAGTGGTGGTGATGGTGGCGGTGATGATGATGATGATGATAATGATGGTGGTAGTGGTGATGAAGATGAGAATGAAGTTGGTGACGATGCTATGATGATGACTAGATGTAATTTTGTTATTTTGTCTTTAAAAAAATAATAGTGCACAGGCGAAATCATTTAAAGTTTATTATGAAAATAGCAGAAAAAAATAATTTGAAAAATTGTACCGTTGCGTATCCAGTGGAAAATCCATCCCCCACCAAAAAAGAAAAAAAGTGAGATTTTGTTTTGTTATTTGTGACGGCGTAGGTCTATGCGAGCAGCTATGGGATGGGAAAAAAAGTCAATGAAATGTCAAGAAATACATGATAATGACTTTTATTGTACATTCAGTATATCAGTAGATAACTTCATACTCTTTCCAAAAAAGAAAAAAGTGGGTATATTATGGACCATTAAAAATGGGCATGCAGTTGCTCTGTATATTATATTACATAGAATATATAGAGCAACTGCTCGTGTGTAGCGGTAAGTTATTCACTGGGGACCGTTTCATCAACATTTTTGTCTGACAAGTTGTCAGATCTGACATCTTTTCGTGATTCTGATTGGCTGAGAGGCACTGTTACTATAGTAACTGTCGGATAAAATGGGACTTGTCAGATAAAACGTCCGACAAGTCCTTTCATGAAACGCTCCCCAGATCTACATAATTCATGCGGCGCACGGCACGTGCGCAATGTTTAATAATTTTTGCTGTGAACACAATGAATGTCATCAAAAACATAATCTCACAGATCAAATAATGCCAGCTCGACGCGCAAAATCAGAAAAAAATATATTTTCTGCCCTGATAATTTGGTAACCCTAACCTAACCCAATTTCTAAGTATTTTAAACATAAACAGGATAACTACAGACAATGATTTAAATTAACTTTATATTCTTTTGCGAAAATGAATATGAAGGACAGCTTTTTGATAAAGAACACAGTTTTAGAGTGTTAGAGCGCGATTTATACCTACAACCGCTAAATCCTGTCAGTCGGTATGAAGCAGTGATTCCATCAGCTTACGGTAATAATTTTTGCAACACAGGCGCCAGTCCGAGAAACAGACAGGCATTTGCCGAAACGGACAACATCTCAACCTCTGCTCATTTCTTTTTGCACGGACACATAAAATCTCGACGTAACCAATCAAATTTCTCCCTATTTTCTCCTCCCTTTTATTTTCCATTAATTTTTCTTTCGTTCACTTTTTTCTGTCTTCTTTCCCCAATTTTTTTTACCCATCACATTTCTCCCTATTTTCTCTTCCCTTTTATTTTCCATTAATTTTTCTTTCTTTCACTTTGTTTCTGTCCTCTTTTCCCTTCTATTTTTGTTCTCGTCTCACCGCTTTTCCTCATCCCCCAGCCTCCGACGCCCGTGCAGATTCGCAAACAATATCAAGAGTATGTCTACTTGCAAGGGCGGAAATCTCTCCCCAAAGGTAGGGGGACCAGGGGCTGGAAAATTTGACAAAAAAAAAAAAAGAAGGTTTATCACCCCCTAAAGAAGGTCATCTTAACCAAAAGAAATTTGACAAGCAAACAAGCAAAAAAAGGGGGCATCCCAAAAGTAAGATCGTCTCTTCCAAATGTTTTATTTCGATTTTGAATGAAATGACCAAAAATAGTAGGGGGATATTTCATAATGTGCCCCCTACTATTTTGGGTGAGGGGTACATGTCCCCCGGCCCTGGGATTTGCGCCCATGTGGGTGGGGGTGTTGCGCCTCCCTATCGGGATCATATCACAGCGAGTATACACTCTTCCATATGGAAGAGTGTTTACTCGCTGTGATTTCGATCTCACACATATAAAAAAAATAGAACAGCTAAGCCTTGATCACAGGCCAAAATGCCTAACGATTTCTCCGCGGCATTATTAACTCTCGTAAGGGGCGCTCCATTTATGAATAAAGTTGCATGAACAGCTGTCTATGGTGACAAAATCGTAGGCAGAATTGTTGCCAGAAGCGTGGGAATTTGGCAGAAAATTCAAGAAAAGAACCGGTGAGTATACCCAGTTGTTGTGTATCCGGACGGGTAGTGTGTCCGGACGATCAATTTTAGAATGTCATTTGGAAAAATTTACAAGCGAAGTTTCATCAATTATTAGTACAAAATGTTAGGAAATATTATAAAGAACAAAATAGATAATGATTACAAGTAATATTTTTAGTGTAATCCACAGACAAAAAAGAAGGCTTCAAAGAGATAAAGTGTCCGGACACCCGACCCCCCATCCTACCGATTTAACAGTAATTATATACCGGTACTCATTAACATTTATTGAATCATAAGAATAAAGATTTTTTACGGAAAGAAAGCTTAGTTCTAAGCTAGGGCTGCCCAAATGCGCGTGAGTGGAGTCCCAGTTTCTTAACACAGGTAAGTATTATTGCGGTGTCGCCTAGGCCTAGAGTGGCTAGATCTTTTAGAGGGAAAGTAGAATTCTCGGACTCGGGGGCGAAAGTTTCTGGTTTTGTACCCGTATGTGGGGAAGTACCGTACCTTTAGGAAGGAGTCCCAGGCGTTAGTGGGGAGTGACTCCATACATACTTTCACTCCCCAAAACGCCCCAGGCTAGTCGCTACACAGCATAAACAGGAAAAAGAAAGAAATGTCATACATATCAATGTGTACTGTGTGGGACTATCAATCGTGACTGAGAAAGAAAAAAAAAACAATTCCCTCTCGTCCCGGTTCCTCTTCATTTAGGCCTACCGTATTTATGGCCGACAACTTACAGTAACTCTATAAAGACTATAAACTTACGATTTAAACAATTTTTCAGAATAAATCTCCACGAATTGATCCCTGATGATGATGCAGAGCCAGTGAAACTAGCAGGCGAGGCTAATTTGAGCTTAGTGGTCGAAAAAATCAGGCAGAAAGCTATAAAGCAGGCGCTACACACCGATACCGTATACCGTAGGGCCAGCGGCCACCAGCGCGGCGGCGAGGCCGATCCATACGCCTCTATGGGCCGGCCGATCCGATCAGACCATTGTATTTCTGTGGCCGTGGAATCGTGGATCAGACTGGCGGATCCACGGGGGGGGGGGGGGGGGGGGATTGCACAGCCGGCCCGTGCCTCCCTTTCCCCTTTGAGAAACACAATTAAAATGTGTACTATAAAAACGCCATTAAAACGGAACTGTGCCCCCCCCTTTGAAAGTAAGGGCTTTTTCTTCTATTTTTGCTACTAGTCATGTTTTTTCGGGAATGGAAACTCTCCTTGGTTTTCATCAGGAAAGGAGAACCTTGACCTACTTAACTGGGAACCTATTGTTAAAAAGTTAGAAAATGATACTGCAATAATTATGTATAAAGTTATGACAAAACAAGTGCCTCCGTACATCAGTGAAAAGTTTAAATTTCGAACAACTATTTACAACACGAGACAAAGTAACATGTGTGTTGATGTACCTCGCCCCAAAACTGAATCTGGTAAACGTAGGTTTTTGTATAGAGGTGCTCAGATATGGAATTCACTTACTGAGGATACTCAGAAGTCTTCAAGTATTGGTATTTTCAAGTCTAAATTAGCTAATTAGTAATATAGAATATGTTTTGAACTGAATCATGTCAAAGAAAGTTTATGAAACTGTTTAAATAAAAATGATATGGTGGCATTTTGTTGCAGTAAAATCATTTGAATGGCCTTTCAGATAACATTGAACATTCTATTGATTGTAATTCAGATGAAAACAACAACTCTGTGTATTATGAGAACGGGATGGAATATGTGCACTAACTTTTTACTATTTACTATTCATTAAAAATATTTAATATCCTTATAATATAATATTATATCATTCCTCTCATATATATTTTCACCAGTCAAACCGTTTGTTTTTGTTATTTCATGAAGATTTATTTTATTCTGTTTTACATTACTTTCTATTTATTCATATTATATTATTCATCTCATATATACGTTCATCAGTCAAACCGTCTGTTTTTGTTATTTTTATAAGAATTATTTTATTTTGTTTTAAATTACTTGCAATTTTGTGTTATCATATTATTTTTGAGTTTTTCATACATCTTAGTCTGTATTATACCTCCTCTATTTTAATAATTTAATAAGTTTGTGCATCTCACTTTACTGCATTAATTTGTTTTTATAACTTACATGTTATCATGGTATTAGGCATATTTAAGTAAGCCTTATATATTTATTTCATTCATGACATAAATTATAGTTCTATGCTTTTTATTTATTCATATTTCCTTAGATAATCTTAAATACGTTGCAATTTTGTAGCTTAACGAAATCTATAATTGTATGTTTTCATTTTACATATACACAAATTGATCATACTTTTCATTTTTCCTTTATCATTGTGTCATCGGTAATTCCTATTTTCATTGAGTTCTGTATAATATGTATCTCTATTGTCATGCATGTTTTATGTATTTGTTATTTTGCACGGCCCCTTTGTAAACCAGCCTAGTAGCTGAACAGGGCTTTTACCGTCAATAAATAAATGAATCAAATCAAATCAAATCAAATCAAAATCAAATCTACTTAATTTTTGGCTAAAACCGTTATTTTTTATTTTTGCTTGTCAAAATTTTTCCTTCGCATAATGTACCCCCTCCCTTTTCGAAAAGTCCTGGTTCCGCCCCTGAAACATGATAACATGTTTTTTCTTTTCTATTCTATTTCTCTCCCCTTTTTGTGCACCGTTTATGGGGGGGGGGGCGGCCGCTTCGGCCCCTGCCCCCGGCCCCCCTGGGATCCGCCTATGGTGTATGTTAATAGCTTGGGTCGGTCTAGAGTAGAGGAATTCGTTATGCTTATGGTCGGCCTTCTGCATTGAGCACGTCGATTTAATAGGTCCAGTGGTCAAGCTCAATGGAAAGGTAGGCATATCATTATCAGATCGGGCATGGTCGTCCTTCCTCCATGGTCAGAGGGCGGCATTTCACGTAGAATCTTCACAGTGATTTTCTTGAACAGCCGTGTTACAAGCTACAAATATCCCTTCATCCGATTGGCCGATACCGACTCTGTCCGTGAAAGTCAGCAACATTGTCATGAATGTCGTGAGACGATCCCTGGGATTGAAACCCGGGATTTTTGAATTCGCTACATAGACTTCGAAATTCGTAGTCGTGCAATTTTCTGTTTTTAGCTACCTCTTTTTAATGAGATGTCAGACGGTGGACTCATAGCGAAGTATAGAAGCTCAAAAACCCGGGTTCAAAAGTACAGTTTCTCTATAGGAATCCTCCAAGCTAAGATTAAGAAGACAACATAAAAGATAGACCTGGAAACGTGGCTGCCGAAACAACCGCATTCTTCCCCGGCATAGTAGATGCGGTGGTAGTAAAGGTCTGAAGGTGCAGTGATCAGCGTGATCTGCTTCTCTCTCTTTATCTGTGGATGTGTCGGTAATGTAGTGTATTTTTATCTTAAATAACAATTTTAGAGAAAAGAGGAGAGGGAGAGAGATCGAGCGAGAGGTAGTGAGAGCGAGGAGGGGGGGGGGGGGGGGGGGAGGATTTTCAAGAGTATTGACGAATTGGAATTTCTATTAATCATCGTTTAGGCCTACATGTTGTCGGCATAGTGCATGGTGTATGTACACCAAGGCATAGGCCTATTCTTGAAGCTTATATTTTCCGAAAATCGGATATTCTCCAGGTGTTCATTTCGATATGTTTGTTTACTAGCTGTATCACACTGCATGAATAATTGTGTAATTTTGGACAGTTGCCTTCTTTATCATGTTTATAGATCTGTAGATAAAAGCCCCCTCGGAAAGCGTTTAAAAAGGAGGGGAGGCGGAGCGAAGTTGAAAGTGGGGGGGGGGGGCGGTGGGCTCAAGGAAAAAAGGCTCTTTATCTTTCGAAAAGATCACTATCTCTGTATGCAAAAAAAAAATCGCTGGGGGGGGGGGAGCAACCGTAAAGGGTCATTCCATCTGGATTCACCCAGTGGTTGCGACAGAGCGTCTCAGAATTCGTTGTAATTTGGTACACATAAAATTCCCCATGGACCAAGCACAACACAAAAAAATTAGTCCAATCGGTCCGTCGGTTCTCGCGCTACGGCCCGCCCTTTTCTCCTTGTTTTGACAAAATGGGCGTGACCTTCAACTATCAGTATGTGGGACTAGAGTGAAATTTCATGATATCTTTGGAAGAGTTTTTAAAGGTGAAGAAATAAAATATCATCATTGGTTTTAACATATTTTGTCAATATCATACAAATGATTAACATACACGAAAATCAAGTAAAAAAATATTTGTCCGTGGGTCAAATTCAAGGTCAAAGTAAAGGTCAAGGGTCACGACCTTATAAATCGCTCCAATACATTATTTGATGCATGTTTTGGATTCCTCTCTGAATTTCCTATTAAATGGTACCAGTTTAGTGAAAATTGGTCATTACGTTACGACGCAATGGCCATTGAAAGTTGAAGGTCACGCCCATTTTTGTCAAAACAAGGAGAAAGGGCGCGGGCTGTAGCGCGAGAACCGATGGACCGATTTGACTGATTTTTTTTTGTTTTGTGCGTGGGCCATGGTGAATTTTATGTATACCAATTTACAACGAATTCCGAGAGGGTCGGGTGCAAAATTGCACTTTCATTGGGTGAATTGGCATGGATTGACCCTAAACTTTTGTAATAAAACTCAAAAGCGAGGGAGCGAACGAGCTTATCATTGAGATGCTGTTGCGTTTTGTTGAGTGACATTGATGGATGTTGTGCATAACTTTGGTGAATTTTGTGAAAATCAGCAGTAAAACGATGAGTTTTCAAAATTTCGCAGGGGGGGGGGGTCGAACTGCATCTGCCCCCCCCTCCGCTGCGAACGGCCATGACCTTCAAACAAACTGACTTATATACCCCACTCACATGACTCGTGAAAACAAGGCACGTAGGATTATTTTCACAAGTGTTTTCATTCATTATGCACTTGCAGAAGAAAGCGGAACGGCGCTAAATAAAGAAACCGGGCGCTCCTCGGGCAGAAAAAAAATGGTTTTCCAGGACAACTTATATGAAGAATAAGCACCTATATAAGAACGTAAAGGGACACTCGTTCACACATAAAACAGGTCCTTTTCAGGTAAAAGAGGGCACTGAACACGTTCGTGGGACATTTCCTTAGGTAAAAAAGGGTCATTGACGCAAGCAATGGCACTGATAAGAAGGCAAAAAGGCACTAGTTAACATATTTTGATAATGAGACAATCCAAACCACCAGGACTCATTTTAGCGTCTACATCAGGTCTGTTTGTTTGTTTGTTTTTTTGTAATTGTTACAGTGATTTCTATTTGATTACTGTTCTTTTAATGTTATACAATTATGTAATTCCTGTATGACTGTTGTTTTTGTAATGTTACAAAAATCTAGAAAATCAATAAAATTAGGAAAATATAAAAAAAAACCCCGGCATAAAACGGATCCTACTCAAGTGATAGGGGCACAGGATATGTTTGTGAAGGACACTTTTCTAATTGGGTAAAAAGGGGCACTGATACGAGAAAGGGCTCTTACAACAATGCAAGGGAGCACTTGCTCAGACACAAACGGGTCCTTCTCAGGTTGAAAGGGAGGACCCTTATTATTATTTTTTTTGCTTGTCAAATTTTCCTCGGGGAAATGTCCCCCTTCCTCCTTGGAAAATCCTGGATCCACCCCTGATCCTAATCTTTAAGATAAAAAAATACATTTTCTCTGATCAGCAGCTTAACGCCGATTTGTGTTGTTGGATGGATAAACATGAGAACGGGACATTTTCAAGCACTGCAGAATGTTATGAACATGCTAGATATCACACCAAATAAACAATGCAAAAGCTAACTGAATTTTGGGACATAATGTAGGCCCTATACTAACTTAAAAAACGAGACATTTCATGAATCATGCAACTGTGAAGTTCACGGTTGCATGATTCAACATTATCTCCGTATTAACATTACATCTCATTACACAAAATATTGTGAGCGCAAATCCCTAGCTGAAGCAATTCGGCTTTAGTCTACAACTGTAGACTCACATCTGCAGTGTGTGTAGCACAGCTGATTTAAGGAGTCTGCATAGCAGACTAGGTCTACTGGATCTGAAATGGCTCGCTACGCTCGCCCTTTCAGGCTGATTTACTTCGCAAACCAGCAGCAGTGTGCTTCGCGCGCTGAGTTCCCACCTCACGAGCCATTCAGAGTCTGCATATCAGACTAATTCGGCTTATTGGTCTGGTTTGTTGACTTGGAAACAATTGAAGAACTTTTATTGTATGACATATTAATTGTCATGTTGGACTTCTAGGAAGAACAGAGCCATTTATCAATGGCTCTGAATGGAGTGATCGGTCCGGGTTATTTTAAGTGTTAGTCTTATTTTGTACAATGTATTTTTATATGATTTTAATAAATTAAGCCAAGCCAAATGAATACAGGATACATTGTGCATTTGACCTTCCTAAGAATAAGTTTTAATCCAATTCTTCATACCAGTCAAAGTTATGCTTTCAAAGTGTAAAGTTATGCTGAAAACTCATCTCATTAAATCTTAAATTGATCATATCGTATGTTTATTGGCCCATTTGATGCTATTTGATGCTATTTCTTTATTCATGATCTGGTGAGAAAAGTTGTAAATAGTAATGTTATAGTTTTTATAGATTTTGTAAAATATCTACTTCATATTTCCTTTCTCTTAACCGCTTAGAGGCAATTGGCGAATTTGCGGTATATAAAATTGATATTATTATATATCTTTCTTCATATCGCAATGTCCCACTCAGGCTACTCTCTGCTTAATAAGTTGCTGTCATACATGCATGCTTTTGTTGTTTGTTTTAAAGGGGGGAGTGAACTGTGGGTCGTCTGTCATTGACTGTGTGTTATAAATACATAGTCCTAAATATACGTGTTCAGATATCTTGTAATACTACAGATAATAAATTGACCTATAATTGTATTGTATAGAGAAACTAAAATGTTTTGAGAGGAAAAGTAACTGTTTTGCTAGTTGGTAACAGAATTATTGCGGTATAAATGTATTAAGTATTTGATTAGCATGTTATCATTCAAGTGGGTCTTCATTACTAGACTAGACTAGCATAATGGGTCAGGAAACATGCCAAGTATGAGTAGTTGAGGACTCGAGATGGCGCTATTGGTTCGTATCTGCTTTAATCTTTGCCAATTAATTTAATTCTTTACCTTTCTGACCTAATCTTCTCTCTGTATTCTTTATGTTATCTCCTTTTAATCACCCTTCTACTTCTTTACTCACCTTTTCTATGTTTGTCTCCCGGCTATGACCATCTGTCTATCCTTCCCCATCTCCTTTTTTCTTATACTTTCGATTCATGAATGTACAATGTTGTTGATTTGAATAAAAATAGAAACATCCAACGAGCATAGTACTGAAAATTTCATCAAAAACGGATTTACAATAAGAAAGTTATAAAGTTTCGCATAATGTTAATTCCACATGTTCGGGGAGGAATGAATCTTTGTTTCACTTGACAATGAGGTGAAAATTAGACTATTCAGTATTTCATATAATAAGTTACAAAAGAAATTGTGAGTGAACGATGTAATCAGTCTCCTCCTTTACATACCGACGAGGATGTGCAACTGTTTTGTGAAATTATTTTAATACTATATGGGTCAGTCAAGTTGGCCATTGTTGACGGATCAGTAAAAGATTAAAAAAAATGTATAAAAAACAAACAAAAGAAATAGTGAGTGAGACACATCGACTTTCTCATTTCATGTCACTAAATTGTTTATATAATTATTTTGTGAAAAAAAAGCGCACTTTTAAAATGCCATAAGTTCTTTCTTATTTTACATCCGATTTTCATCAAATTTTCAGCATTATGATAGTTTGATTTTTCTCTATTTATTCAAATCAACACTTTTCTGGGATGGACTTGACCTATAATATTCATGATGTTCAACAGAATCGTTGTATCAAATGATTTTCATTTTCAACAATTTATTTCATTGTATTATATTAATAGAAGTAATTGTATCTTATTTATATGGTTTCATATTTGCATTTTATGTATATACCATTTTGTTATTTTAAATTGTACACATTTTGTTTATTCAGCATTTGGCTGCGGGCATGTTTTGATAAACCATTATTGAATTGAATTAAAAGTTAGGCCTATGCAAAACTTATTTGCCTCTCGGTGTCTACATATTAGCAATAATCATTGAGAATAAGCGATGTGTCTTTGTGGAATAATTGAATATTTCAACAGTGTTAAACTTGTCCTACTTCTGTGACCAGAATTTGTCGAGGTTTGAGTTTAAAAAAGTACAACGACGGACTTTCTGCAACATAGAATGAAAGGCTGTTCGTCTCTATATCAACTCTTTTGGAAAATGAACACCGTCTTAGATTGGACTTTACATTTTTTTAAACTAGCAGCCTCTAGTTATGGTGACTGATGGGAGTTTTGAAAAATATGAATTATTGAAGGTCATTCTATTCTATGCAGTTTCTTGTAGACTTGTAGCATGTCACTTCGATGTCTTCTGTGTGCTAGCGGTAGGCAGGTTCAAGTATTCCAACCGTCGCTCATACTCTTATTGCTTAAGTACTAAGTAGTTTAGCCAGGGGCGAATTCAGCTTTCGCCAATAGGGGGGGGGGGGCGAAAAAAAATCACCCATATTTTCCCCGATCGGTCGCTCAAAGTCGATTTTTGTTTATTTCTTTGAAGGGGTAAGTCCCAACAGTCACTTCTTAGATGTATTCTTACAAAACATAAAATTATTTCATGTAAGCCCTAATTGAAAAGTTAGTTATTTGGGGGAAAAACTTCATGTATATTTTCCCTGAAAATTGAACATTCTGACCAATGTTTGTGATTGTGAGCAAGATGTGTTTGTAACTTAATAATTACTGCGAGCGCAAATCGCGAGAAGGAAAAGATTAATATACGTCTGGCCTGATCAAAAAGGGATTGCATTGCCATTGTGACGTGAAAACTGGACATTCTAACCACTTTTTGTAATCATCAAAATAAACTTAAAACTGAATTTTCATTGTTATTTGTTGCAATATCGTAAAAATAATAAGGATGCGTAATTATTCATCTTATCTTAATCATGAGAGGATGAGAAAAATAATGATACTCAGATATGAAACTGGATAATTTAAGTACGATTTGAATGAAGAAAAGGCTGCATATCTCAATAAACATACATGTGTGTGCGTTTTTTTTTTAAGATTTAGACCTAGAGATGCCTTTCATGTTCAACGATTTGTTTGCATCTTACATCATAATTAACAACGGGGATTATTTCTTCCGTAGTGGATAACTTTGCACTTTTTGACGTTAAAGGGTTGTTGCCAATTTTCTTTTTTACCATGTCAGAAGGTTAGCTAGTTCACCTGAGAGAATGGCACCATCCTCGCTATTAACTAGCGAGTAGATTGTCATCTGCAAACAGTTTAACTTTGCATTTGTCTGTCGGCCTGAATAACGTCAAATATATTATTAACATACACTGATAAAAAAAGCAGAAGATTTTACAAAAGAAAAACAAATTCTACAATTCTACAGAACAGGTCTGTTTTTAGAAAATGGGAAAACAGTTTATTACAATACATTAAAGTTTGTAAGGTTACATACACCAAATAACAATTTTCTTTAATTTTACACAAATACATGTAAGATTACACAGTATACAGTAAGATTACAGGTGTTCTCAAGACTCTGCTGCAGGAATTGTTTTTTTTAGTAGAAATTTTCTCACAGTGTAGAGAAGGAAGAGGGTTGGCCCGAGAATGCTGTCCTGTGCTAGACTACTTGTAACATTTGATTCTGTAGATACTACACCTTTGGCCACAACTTGTTGCCTTCCTCCACTGAGAAAAGACGGTATCCAGAATAATATGTTGCCTCTGATACCATATGCTTTAACCTTTTCCAACAGTGTGATATGTGGCACACTGTCAAATGCTTTAATATAGTCAAGGTATATACAATCTACACTTCGTCCGCTATCATGCCAAGTTTAGACAAGACCTGTCTTTCCTAAGGCCGAATTCGCCATCCGAAAAACAAGTTCTATCATGTCTACTATCGCATCTCTGAGGAAAGATTCCATCATCTTGCATATCGTGCTGTTTAAACTCACTTGACAATAGTTACTAGGCTTTTCTTGTCTCATTTCTTAAACGGAGGAGGCGTCACACATGCCATCTTCAAAAAAATGAAAATTAAAAGTGAATCCTTTCTCCATTGACAAGTCAAACAATTTTGTCAAAGGTTTGCAATATAGTTTACCAACTCCTTCAAAATACCATTATGCTCATTCTCTGGTCCAGGGGATTTGGTCTGATGATTTCTGATCAAGCTTCTTGATAAATTTCTTTGAATAAATTTCGACTGTTTTATCTTAATTTTTGTCAATTTTGTACACTGGTCAGTCTTCTAACCACTGAATATGTGCACGTTCGCTTCACTAGATAAAATTTGGTAAACTTATTTCACGTATAAACAGCGATTGAAAAAAAAACAATTCGTGATAAGCCTTAACTATTATCACCAAATCTAACATAGATTTATGTACCCTCTTATACATAGCCCTTAAGTAGAGAGAAGGGGGGGGGGGGAATTTTATCTTAATATTTTGCTATCATCATCCCTGCTTGGACCAAATTAATGCCAATAATACAAGATTAGAAATAACTTGGTGACTTTAAAAAAATTACAAAGCAGAATTCATAGTTTATGTATTACTTTGTAATAGACAGTCAAAATGAACTCCAAATATTTTACATAACTCACAATGTGAACCAGTTTGTTACGACAGTCTGCCTTCGCGGTTTGGGGATGGAGTGGGATGGTCGCATCTTTGGGTGAAGGGGGGGGGGGGGGGTCAAATTGGCGAATCCTTTCGAGATAGCGGGGGGGGGGGTGCCTTTTCACGAAATGCTCTGCTGAATAGTCTCCTCTACAAGTTGTTTATGTGTATGTGAAATGTTCTTTTGGGGAGGGGTTATAAAATTGTCATGAACTTCATCATTTCAATAAGAATAATCATTAAAATAACAAAAATGCAAGTTTTCCTTTTCCCATCGTATTAGTAGATAATGTCACGTGAATGAAGAACCTACTGGGCTTGTCCCTTAAGCCTTAACTTTAGTTTTAGTAAATCACTTTAAAATGCGTGCCACTATTTTAAACTCGTTAGTAGATTGCATGAATGAACATGCCCCCGCAGCGATATTGCTTTGAAGGTTTTAAAACTAAAAACTAAAAAGCTTTTTTATTGCTATTATCTTTCTCTGTGGCTTCTTGATGTCGCAAGATAAATGGTCAGGGGCCCGTTGCAGAAAGAGTTGCAATCAAACGCAACTCTAAAAATCATGCGCAACTTGATTTTCAACCAATCAACAGCGCGCATTCGGGACTTGCGCTTGATATTTTGACTTGCGTTTAATTGCAACTCTTTCTGCAACAGGCCCCAGAGTTTTTTTTTTAGGAAAATTAAAATATCACCCAATGAAGGCACTCCGTATATCGATTAGATTATTTAAATTGGCAACGAGCTATCTGCTGTCGAAAAAGTAAAACGTCTAATATAATATATACTAGAGTGTAATTCACCCTTTACCGAAGGTAAAGACACTCTTTTAAGTGGTTTGAAATAATATAAGCACAAAAACACGAAGTTTCTTCACAATTGGACAAGGAATAAAAGTTGTGACGTCAAGTTTCTGTCTTATTTCGGTTTGGACCTATGCATGTCTGTAGCAAGGTGACTATGTAATCTGTCCACTCATTCGTTTGAATTTTATGATATGAAATTAAATTTAACCAGATTTTATTCCCCAAGAATTTTAAAGCAGAATAGCCTACTACTACTTTGATAAATTATGTAAGTTCAGTATTGCTGAAATGTAAGCTGTAACAAGGGGACCTTTTGAAATATCAAATAATTATGATTTTATCTGATGACACAAGATAACGGAAAATACGGAAATTACATCATCGTCACACCTATTGCATACTCGTGGTGGCATTGAACATACCTATTTTCACCAATTATTTTTCAATTCAATAATATTATTTTACATTATGTTGAAATTTTCTCATTTTTTACTTTGTATGACCATGTAATGATCAGATAATACAAGATTGCCTTCTTTAACCTAGAGGCCATCTGATAGTATAAGATTTTGTATACTTTAGTATGTGTAAGATAATTGTTAATTGTTAGTGAACGAAACTCCTAATCAGATTACCTTTTTTTATTTTCGGTATTTTTACAAATGTAGTTAGTGTTTGTCTGGGAGATGGTGTCCTACGAATGATGAGCCTACCGGTGAGCCCCTTAAATTGTTAGTGAACGGGACAGCCAGTCATTACTTTTTTTTATTTTAAGGTACTTGTATGAATGTAGTTAATATTTATCTGGGAGATGGTATCCTGCTAATGATGAGCCTACCGGGCCAGCCCCTTGAATTGTGGTGAACGGAACTCGTAGTCAGATTTCCTTGTTAGGTACTTGTATGAATGTATTTGATATTTGTCTGGGAGATGGTGTGTGTATTTTTGAGTTTTTGACAGACGTGTATCAATCAGGTATGATTATTTACGTCTAGGATCGACCTTAACGTCATCATCCGAAAGACGTGATCAGGGCTCGAACCTCGAACCTCTGCATCAATAAAACTTCCCCACATCTTGGATTACAGGCGCACGCCACAACACCAAGTTGATTTGAAAAAAGAAGAAAATCCAACAAGCAAAACACAAAAAATTCATTGAAATCGGATGTATTCTATTATATGAAATATGAATATTCTAATTTTCTCCTCCTTGTCAAGTGAAAAACTTTTATTTTTCCCTGAACAAGTGGAATTCCTACTATTTTAACAGTTTATGGTTAAGTTAAGTTGGTCCTTATTGTAAAATCTGTAAAATCTGTAAAAATTGAAATATTGTATTATTTAAACAATAAAAAACAAAAGAAATAGTGAGTAATGGACATCATCGACTCTCTCATTTGCATATTTTGCTGAGTTGTGCATTTAACTGTTTTGTGAAAAATAAGCAAAACTTAAAAATGTCATAACTTATTTTACGTCCGATTTCGATGAAATTTGCAGCGTTGTGTTTGTATGATTTTTCTCTATCAATTCAAATCGACAATTTTCTGGGGGTAGACTTGACCTTTAAATTGTCAGCGTAAGGCATGCCCAGTCAGATTTCCTTTGTTAGGTACTTGTATGAATGTAGTTAAAGGGAAATGAAACCTTTGGAACAAATAGGTTTGTGTAGAAACTGAAAAATCCAAGAATAAGAACAAATAAAGTTTGTGAAAAATCGGACAAATAATTAGAAAGTTATGAGCATTTGAATATTGCAATCACTAATGCTATGGAGATCCTCCAATCGGCAATGCGACAAGGATGTGTGATGTCACTGATGAACAACTTTCCCTTTGGTGGACTATAAAATACCCTCAAAATGTCTCTTTTCGTTTTTTCTCGTGATGATACAAACTCTTTATCCATGATGTATTCTGTAAAAATATGTATTACATGCCCTCATGTAGAAAGAACACATGATCTATTAATAGAGGTGATAAGAGAGGCAATTCAAGTGAAATATATACTTAAGTAATGGGGAGAGTTGTTCACAAGAGACATCACACATCTTTGTCGCATTGCCAATTTGCTATCTCCATAGCATTAGTGATCGCAATATTCAAATGCTCATGTCTTTCTCATTATTTGTCCGATTTTTCACAAACTTTTGTTGATCTGCTTCTTTGATTTTTCTGTTTTCACACAAGCTATCTTATCTTGTTCGAATGGTTTCATTCTCCTTAAATAATTATCTGGGAGATGGTGTACTGTGAATGATGAGCCTACTAGGCCAGTCCCTTAAATTGTAGGTGAACAGAACGCCCAGTCATTACCTTTTTTAATGTTAGACACTTCTATGAATGTAGTTAATATTTGTCTGGGAGATGGTTTTCTGTGAATGAGCCTACCGGGCCAGTCCCTTAAATTGTAGGTGAACGGAACGCCCAATCATTCATTTTTTTAATTTTAGGTACTTGTATGAATGTAGTTAATATTTGTCTGGGAGATGATGTCCTGTGAATGATGAGCCTACTAGGCCAGTCCCTTAAATTGTAGGTGAACAAAACGCCCAGTCATTACCTTTTTAAATGTTAGGCACTTGTATGAATGTAGTTAATATTTGTCTGGGAGATGGTTTTCTGTGAATGAGCCTACCGGGCCAGTCCCTTAAATTGTAGGTGAACGGAACGCCCAATCATTCATTTTTTTTTAATTTTAGGTACTTGTATGAATGTAGGAAATATTTATCTGGTAGATGGGATCCTGTGAAGAACTAGCCCACCGGGCCAGTCCCTAAATTGTAGGTGAACGGAACGCACAGTCAATTCGTTTTTAGGTAATTGTATGAATATAGTTAATATTTGTCTGGGAGATGGTGTCCTGTGAATAATGAGCCTACAGGGCCAGTCCCTTAAATTGTAGGTGAACTGAACGCCCAGTCACATTTCCTATGCTTAGGTACTTGTACAAATGTAGTAAACATTTGTCTGGGAGATGGTGTCCTGTGAATGATGAGCCTACCGGGCCAGTCCCTTGAATTGTAGGTGAACGGAAGGCCCAGTCATTACTTTTTATTTTAAGGTACTTGTTTTAATGTAGTTAATATTTGTCTGGGAGATGGTGTCCTGTGAATGATGAGCCTACCGGGCAGTCCCTTAAATTGTAGGTGAACAGAACGCCCAGTCATTACTTTTTTTATTTTAAGGTACTTGTTTTAATGTAGTTAATATTTGTCTGGGAGATGGTGTCCTGTGAATGATGAGCCTACCGGGCTAGTCCCTTAAATTGTAGGTGAACAGAACGCCCAGTCATTACTTCTTCATTTTAAGGTACTTGTATGAATGTAGTTAATATTTGTCTGGGAGATGGTATCCTGTGAATAATGAGCCTACCGGGCGAGTCCCTTAAATTGTAGGTGAACGGAACGCCCAGTCAATTCCTTTTTTAGGTTATTGTATGAATGTAGTTATTTTTTTCTGGGAGATGGTGTCCTGTGAATGTTGAGCCTACCGGGCAAGCCCTTTAGATTGTAGGTGAACACAAAGCACAGTCAGACTACCTTTTTTTAGGTACTTGTATGAATGTAGTTAATATTTGTCTGGGAGATGGTATCCTGTGGATAATGAGCCTACCGGGCGAGTCCCTTAAATTGTAGGTGAACGGAACGCCCAGTCAATTCCTTTTTTAGGTTATTGTATGAATGTAGTTATTTTTTTCTGGGAGATGGTGTCCTGTGAATAATGAGCCTACCGGGCCAGTCCTATAAACTGTAGGTGAACGGAACGCCCAGTCATACTTTTTTTTTAAATTTTAAGGTACTTGTATGAATGTAGTTAATATTTGTCTGGGAGATGGTATCCTGTGAATGTTGAGCCTACCGGGCCAGTCCTATAAACTGTAGGTGAACGGAACGCCCAGTCATACTTTTTTTTTAAATTTTAAGGTACTTGTATGAATGTAGTTAATATTTGTCTGGAGATGGTATCCTGTGAATAATGAGCCTACCGGGCGAGTCCCTTAAATTGTAGGTGAACGGAACGCCCAGTCAATTCCTTTTTTAGGTTATTGTATGAATGTAGTTATTTTTTTCTGGGAGATGGTGTCCTGTGAATGTTGAGCCTACCGGGCAAGCCCTTTAGATTGTAGGTGAACACAAAGCACAGTCAGACTACCTTTTTTTAGGTACTTGTATGAATGTAGTTAATATTTGTCTGGGAGATGGTATCCTGTGGATAATGAGCCTACCGGGCGAGTCCCTTAAATTGTAGGTGAACGGAACGCCCAGTCAATTCCTTTTTTAGGTTATTGTATGAATGTAGTTATTTTTTTCTGGGAGATGGTGTCCTGTGAATAATGAGCCTACCGGGCCAGTCCTATAAACTGTAGGTGAACGGAACGCCCAGTCATACTTTTTTTTAAATTTTAAGGTACTTGTATGAATGTAGTTAATATTTGTCTGGGAGATGGTATCCTGTGAATGTTGAGCCTACCGGGCCAGTCCTATAAACTGTAGGTGAACGGAACGCCCAGTCATACTTTTTTTTAAATTTTAAGGTACTTGTATGAATGTAGTTAATATTTGTCTGGAGATGGTATCCTGTGAATAATGAGCCTACCGGGCGAGTCCCTTAAATTGTAGGTGAACGGAACGCCCAGTCAATTCCTTTTTTAGGTTATTGTATGAATGTAGTTATTTTTTTCTGGGAGATGGTGTCCTGTGAATGTTGAGCCTACCGGGCAAGCCCTTTAGATTGTAGGTGAACACAAAGCACAGTCAGACTACCTTTTTTTAGGTACTTGTATGAATGTAGTTAATATTTGTCTGGGAGATGGTATCCTGTGGATAATGAGCCTACCGGGCGAGTCCCTTAAATTGTAGGTGAACGGAACGCCCAGTCAATTCCTTTTTTAGGTTATTGTATGAATGTAGTTATTTTTTTCTGGGAGATGGTGTCCTGTGAATAATGAGCCTACCGGGCCAGTCCTATAAACTGTAGGTGAACGGAACGCCCAGTCATACTTTTTTTTTAAATTTTAAGGTACTTGTATGAATGTAGTTAATATTTGTCTGGGAGATGGTATCCTGTGAATGTTGAGCCTACCGGGCCAGTCCTATAAACTGTAGGTGAACGGAACGCCCAGTCATACTTTTTTTTAAAATTTTAAGGTACTTGTATGAATGTAGTTAATATTTGTCTGGGAGATGGTATCCTGTGAATGTTGAGCCTACCGGGCAAGCCCCTTAGATTGTAGGTGAACAGAAAGCACAGTCAGACTTCCTTTTTTTAGGTGCTTGTATGAATGTAGATAATATTTCTCTCGGAGGTGGTGTCCTGTGAATGATGAGCCTACCGGGCCAGTCCCTTAAATTGTAGGTGAACGGAACGCCCAGTCATTACTTCTTCATTTTAAGGTACTTGTATGAATGTAGTTAATATTTGTCTGGGAGATGGTGTCCTGTGAATGATGAGCCTACCGGGCCAGTCCCTTAAATTGTGAACGGAACGCCCAGTCATTACTTTTTTTTTATTTTAAGGTAGTGTTTTAATGTAGTTAATATTTGTCTGGGAGATGGTGTCCTGTGAATGATGAGCCTACCGGGCTAGTCCCTTAAATTGTAGGTGAACGGAACGCCCAGTCATTACTTCTTCATTTTAAGGTACTTGTATGAATGTAGTTAATATTTGTCTGGGAGATGGTGTCCTGTGAATGATGAGCCTACCGGGCCAGTCCCTTAAATTGTGAACGGAACGCCCAGTCATTACTTTTTTTTTATTTTAAGGTACTTGTATTAATATAGTTAATATTTGTCTGGAGATGGTGTCCTGTGAATGATGAGCCTACCGGGCAAGTCCCTTAAATTGTAGGTGAACGGAACGCCCAGTCAATTCCTTTTTTTTAGGTTATTGTATCAATGTAGTTATTTTTTTCTGGGAGATGGTGTCCTGTGAATGTTGAGCCTACCGGGCAAGCCCCTTAGATTGTAGGTGAACAGAAAGCACAGTCAGACTTCCTGTTTTTAGGTGCTTGTATGAATGTAGATAATATTTCTCTCTGAGGTGGTGTCCTGTGAATGATGAACCTACCGGGCCAGTCCCTTAAATTGTAGTGAACGGAACGCCCAGTCATTACTTTTTTTGTCTCACCTGCGAAGCAGAGTGAGACTATAGGCGCCGCTTTTCCGACGGCGACGGCGGCGGCGGCGGCGGCGTCAACATCAAATCTTAACCTGAGGTTAAGTTTTTGAAATGACATCATAACTTAGAAAGTATATGGGCCTAGTTAATAAAACTTGGCCATAAGGTTAATCAAGTATTACTGAACATCCTATTAGAGTTTCATGTCACATGACCAAGGTCAAAGGTCATTTAGGGTCAATGAACTTAGACCATGTTGGAGGAATCAACATCGAAATCTTAACCTGAGGTTAAGTTTTTGAAATGTCATCATAACTTAGAAAATATATGGACCTAGTTCATGAAACTTGGACATAAGGTTAATCAAGTATCACTGAACATCCTGCATGAGTTTTACGTCACATGACCAAGGTCAAAGGTCATTTAGGGTCAATGAACTTTGGCCAAATTGGGGATATCTGTTGAATTCCCATCATAACTTTGAATTGAAAGTTTATGGATCTGATTCATGAAACTTGGACATAATAGTAATCAAGCATCACTGAACCTTTTGTGCAAGTTTCAGGTCACATGATCAAGGTCAAAGGTCATTTAGGGTCAATGAACTTTGGCCGAATTGGGGATATCTGTTGAATTCCCATCATAACTTTGAAAGTTTATGGATCTGATTCATGAAACTTGGACATAATAGTAATCAAGCATCACTGAACATTTTGTGCAAGTTTCAGGTCTCATGATTAAGGTCAAAGGTCATTTAGCAGGGATTCGATTTTAAGGCGCGCGAGAGCGATCGCGCACTACATGCGCGCCTTAATCCATTTTTGGTAGCGCGATTAATAGCGCGCCTCGCGATCGTTGACCTGCGCGGAAATGCCTAAAGTCGCCCTCGAAATCACCCAAAATCATGCTTATTGCCGAGTGAATAACAACTCAATATGCTCGAGCTCCGCTTGCCTTTTAAAAATAATCCAAAAACTAACACTCAAAGTCATGAATAATCCTTAAAAATAGCGCGAGTAGCGCAGTTTCGAATGCCGACGTTGCGTTATTTTTTCTGTACCACATATTTCCATACACATGGTACCAACTACGGAAAAAAAAATCAATGCAACGGTCGGGAAACAGTTGCATGTATAGGGGTCCATTATGACTACCACCATGTGCAATTTCGAATGCACATGTTTCCTCTACAGATATCACGATTCTGTGATTCAATAATTCGAATTACACACGAAATAAATCCCTGAGACTTGAAACCGAGCATTGGTGAGTTGTCATTCGGCTTTGCTTTTCAAAACGGCTTAGGCCTATTAACTTCCAAAATAAGTTACCTTATTTATTAATTATGACTAAAAAATCATTTATTTTCTTTTCTAGGGGATGAGGTATTATATCAGACAATAAATCATCAAAGCTCCATCTATTTTACAAGGCTGGCTGGCGGCAGGCTCACGCATTGGCGCTTTTACTAGCTAGCCAGTTAGAGCTCTGTCTCTGCCAGAGCTCTGGGGGACAATTCACTCAGTAAAGGCCTCAATGATGGTGATTTTCTGTTTCAGACAGAGTTTACATTTCATGAATATTATTCAAAACTGCCAATAAAGTTTGATGATTTCTTCATTGTCATGTATATTTAAGTTCTTAATGAATACATTCTCACCAAATTTAGACTCCCCAATAGAGAAATGAAATTTTCATGGAGATCTGCGTTTTCAAAGAACTTCAGGAAAAGTTAGGGGATGTGGGCCTTTATTACATGTACATGGCTGAGTACAAGGTATTGTACTGGAATAGATGGAGTAGAAATTAGATATTGAATTCATTTACTAGTATATCCAAGTCCAACTCACAGTCACACACACACACACACTCACCCACACACACCCACATCCACCCACACACACCCACATCCAAGATTCTAAGCATGAAAAATAACTTTAAAAATCATACAATATTGAACAAAAAGTAATAATTCATTAACAAGTGAACAGGTATATCCAAGTCACACACACACGCACTCACCCACACACACCCACATCCAAGATTCTAAGCATGAAAAATAACTTTAAAAATCATACAATATTGAACAAAAAGTAATAATTCATTAATAAGTGAACAGGTATATCCAAGTCCAACTCACAGTCACACACGCACTCACCCACACACACCCACATCCAAGATTCTAAGCATGAAAAATAACTTTAAAAATCATACAATATTGAACAAAAAGTAATAATTCATTAATAAGTGAACAGGTATTCCTCAAAATACAAAAAAGTAGCATTTAAAAAGAGCCCCCGAAATGCAAAAGTAGCCCCCGAAATTTGCCCAAAAAAATTAAAATGGAGCCCCTGAAAAAAAAATTGTTTGTTACTTAACTTTAAGCCAAAGTCAAACCTAACTCAAACAGGTTTTGATAACATACAATCTAATTACAAAACATTGTAAAACGATTACAAATACTTCCTTTGGTTGTTGATTGTAACTTTATAGTACATACATTTCCTCCATCTGTTTTGTTAATTGGACAAAAAGCTCCCCTTGTATGTTGAAGAAGAGCTTTTTGCAGTGCTCCTCTACCGCTCTCCTTAAAAGATCTAGGAGAGCTATTTATTGCTCCCCTCATAATTATAAAACTGAGTCCCTGATTTAGGGTCAATGAACTTTGGCCGAATCGGGGGTATCTGTTGAATTACCATCATAACTTTGAAAGTTTATTGGTCTAGTTCCTTAAACTTGGACATTAGAGTAATCAAGTATCACTGAACATCCTGTGCGTGTTTCAGGTCACATGTCCAAGGTCAAAGGTCAATGAACTTTAGCCGAATTGGGTGTATCTGTTGATTTACCATCATAACTTTGAAAGTTTATGGATCTGATTCATGAAACTTGTACATAAGAGTAATGAAGTATCACTGAACATCCTGCTCGAGTTTCAGGTCACATGATCAAGGTCAAAGGTCATGTAAGGTCAATGAACTTGGGCCATGTTGGGGTTTTTTGTTGAATAACCATCATATCTCTGTAAGTTTATTGGTCTAGTTCATAAAAAGAGGACGTAAGAGTAACCATGTATCACTGAACATCTTGTGCGAGTTAGAGTAGTTTTCAAAGTCAGCACTGCTGCTATATTGAACCGCGTGATGCAGGTGAGACGGCCAGAGGCATTCCACTTGTTTAATTTAAGGTACTTGTATGAATGTAGTTAATATTTGTCTGGGAGGTGGTGTCCTGTGAATAATGAGCCTACCGGGCCAGTCCCTTAAACTGTAGGTGAACGTAACGCCCAGTCATACTTTTTTTTAAAATTTTAGGTACTTGTATGAATGTAGTTAATATTTGTCTGGGAGATGGTGTCCTGTGAATGATGAGCCTACCAGGCAAGTTCCTTAAATTGTAGGTGAACGGAACGCCCAGTCATACTTTTTTAAAATTTTAGGTACTTGTATGAATGTAGTTAATATTTGTCTGGGAGATGGTGTCCTGTGAATGATGAGGCTTCTGGGCCAGTCCCTTAAATTGTAGATGAACGGAACGCCCAGTCATTACTTCTTCATTTTAAGGTACTTGTATGAATGTAGTTATTATTTGTCTGGGAGATGGTATCCTGTGAATAATGAGCCTACCGGGCGAGTCCATTAAATTGTAGGTGAACGGAACGCCCAGTCATTACTTTTTTATTTTAAGGTACTTGTTTTAATGTAGTTAATATTTGTCTGGGAGATGGTGTCCTGTGAATGATGAGCCTACCTGGCCAGTCCCTGAAAATGTAGGTGAATGGAACGCCCAGTCACATTTCTTTTGCTTAGGTACTTGTTTTAATGTAGTTAATATTTGTCTGGGAGATGGTGTCCTGTGAATGATGAGCCTACTGGGCCAGTCCCTTAAATTGTAGGTGAACGGAGCGCCCAGTCATACTTTTTTAAATTATAGGTTCTTGTATTAAGGTAGTTAATATATTTGTCAGCGAGATAGTGTCCTGTGAATGATGAGCCTACCGGGCCAGTCCCTTAAATTGTAGGTGAACGGAACACCAAGTCACATTTCGTTTGCTGAGGTACTTGTACCATTGTAGTTAACATTTGTCTTGGAGATAGTGTCCGTTGAATGATGAGCCTACCGGGCCAGTCCCTTAAATTGTAGGTGAACGGAACACCCAGTCATTACTTTTTCTATTTTAAGGTACTTGTATGAATGTAGTTAATATTTGTCAGGGAGATGGTGTCCGGTGCATGATGAGCCTACCGGGCCAGTCCCTTAAATTGTAGTGAACGGAACGCCCAGTCATTACTTTTTTTTATTTTAAGGTACTTGTATGAATGTAGTTAATATTTGTCTGAGAGATGGTGTCCTGTGAATGATGAGCCTAACTGGCCAGTCCCTTAAATTGTAGGTTAACGGAACGCCTGGTCATTACTTTTTTATTTTAAGGTACTTGTATGAATGTAGTTAATATTTGTCTGGGAGATGGGATCCTGTAAAGAACTAGCCTACCGGGCCAGTCCCTAAATTGTAGGTGAACGGAACGCACAGTCAATTCGTTTTTAGGTTATTGTATGAATGTGGTTATTTTTTTTCTGGGAGATGGTGTCCTGTGAATGATGAGCCTACCGGGCCAGTCCCTTAAATTGTAGGTGAACGGAACGCCCAGTCATTACTTTTTTTATTTTAAGGTACTTGTTTTTATTTAGTTAATATTTGTCTGGGAGATGGTGTCCTGTGAATGATGAGCCTACCGGGCCAGTCCCTTGAATTGTAGGTGAACGGAACGCCCAGTGATTACTTTTTATTTTAAGGTACTTGTTTTAATGTAGTTAATATTTGTCTGGGAGATGGTGTCCTGTGAATGATGAGCCTACCGGGCCAGTCCCTTGAATTGTAGGTGAACGGAACGCCCAGTCATTACTTTTTATTTTAAGGTACTTGTTTTAATGTAGTTAATATTTGTCTGGGAGATGGTGTCCTGTGAATGATGAGCCTACCGGGCCAGTCCCTTAAATTGTAGGTGAACGGAACGCCCAGTCATTACTTTTTTATTTTAAGGTACTTGTTTTAATGTAGTTAATATTTGTCTGGGAGATGGTGTCCTGTGAATGATGAGCCTACCGGGCCAGTCCCTTAAATTGTAGGTTAACGGAACGCCCAGTCATTACTTTTTTATTTTAAGGTACTTGTATGAATGTAGTTAATATTTGTCTGGGAGATGGTGTCCTGTGAATGATGAGCCTACCGGGCCAGTCCCTTAAACTGTAGGTGAACGGAACGCCCAGTCATACTTTTTTAAAATTTTAGGTACTTGTATGAATGTAGTTAATATTTGTCTGGGATATGGTGTCCTGTGAATGATGAGCCTACCAGGCCAGTCCCTTAAATTGTAGGTGAACGGAACGCCCAGTCAATTCCCTTTTTAGGTAATTGTATGAATGTAGTTAATATTTGTCTGGGAGATGGTGTCCTGTGAATAATGAGCTTACCGGGCCAGTCCCTGAAAATGTAGGTGAATGGAACGCCCAGTCACATTTCTTTTGCTTAGGTACTTGTTCGAATGTAGTTAACATTTGTCTGGGAGATGGTGTCCTGTGAATGATGAGCCTACTGGGCCAGTCCCTTAAATTGTAGGTGAACGGAGCGCCCAGTCATACTTTTTTAAATTATAGGTTTTTGTATTAATGTAGTTAATATATTTGTCAGCGAGATGGTGTCCTGTGAATGATGAGCCTACCGGGCCAGTCCCTTAAATTGTAGGTGAACGGAACACCAAGTCACATTTCGTTTGCTGAGGTACTTGTACCATTGTAGTTAACATTTGTCTTGGAGATAGTGTCCGTTGAATGATGAGCCTACCGGGCCAGTCCCTTAAATTGTAGGTGAACGGAACACCCAGTCATTACTTTTTCTATTTTAAGGTACTTGTATGAATGTAGTTAATATTTGTCAGGGAGATGGTGTCCGGTGCATGATGAGCCTACCGGGCCAGTCCCTTAAATTGTAGTGAACGGAACGCCCAGTCATTACTTTTTTTTATTTTAAGGTACTTGTATGAATGTAGTTAATATTTGTCTGAGAGATGGTGTCCTGTGAATGATGAGCCTAACTGGCCAGTCCCTTAAACTGTAGGTTAACGGAATGCCTGGTCATTACTTTTTTATTTTAAAGTACTTGTATGAATGTAGTTAATATTTGTCTGGGAGATGGGATCCTGTAAAGAACTAGCCTACCGGGCCAGTCCCTAAATTGTAGGTGAACGGAACGCACAGTCAATTCGTTTTTAGGTTATTGTATGAATGTGGTTATTTTTTTTCTGGGAGATGGTGTCCTGTGAATGATGAGCCTACCGGGCCAGTCCCTTAAATTGTAGGTGAACGGAACGCCCAGTCATTACTTTTTTTATTTTAAGGTACTTGTTTTTATGTAGTTAATATTTGTCTGGGAGATGGTGTCCTGTGAATGATGAGCCTACCGGGCCAGTCCCTTGAATTGTAGGTGAACGGAACGCCCAGTCATTACTTTTTATTTTAAGGTACTTGTTTTAATGTAGTTAATATTTGTCTGGGAGATGGTGTCCTGTGAATGATGAGCCTACCGGGCCAGTCCCTTAAATTGTAGGTGAACGGAACGCCCAGTCATTATTTTTTTAATTTTAAGGTACTTGTATGAATATAGTTAATATTTGTCTGGGAGATGGTGTCCTGTGAATCATGAGCCTACCGGGCAAGTCCCTTAAATTGTAGGTGAACGGAACGCCCAGTCAATTCCTTTTTTAGGTTATTGTATCAATGTAGTTATTTTTTTTCTGGGAGATGGTGTCCTGTGAATGTTGAGCCTACCGGGCAAGCCCCTTAGATTGTAGGTGAACAGAAAGCACAGTCAGACTTCCTTTTTTTAGGTGCTTGTATGAATGTAGATAATATTTCTCTCTGAGGTGGTGTCCTGTGAATGATGAACCTACCGGGCCAGTCCCTTAAATTGTAGTGAACGGAACGCCCAGTCATTACTTTTTTTTAATTTAAGGTACTTGTGTGAATGTAGTTAATATTTGTCTGGGAGATGGTGTCCTGTGAATAATGAGCCTACCGGGCCAGTCCCTTAAACTGTAGGTGAACGGAACGCCCAGTCATTACTTTTTTATTTTAAGGTACTTGTTTTTATGTAGTTAATATTTGTCTGGGAGATGGTGTCCTGTGAATGATGAGCCTACCGGGCTAGTCCCTTAAATTGTAGGTGAACGGAACGCCCAGTCATTACTTCTTCATTTTAAGGTACTTGTATGAATGTAGTTAATATTTGTCTGGGAGATGGTATCCTGTGAATGTTGAGCCTACCGGGCAAGCCCCTTAGATTGTAGGTGAACAGAAAGCACAGTCAGACTTCCTTTTTTTTAGGTGCTTGTATGAATGTAGATAATATTTCTCTCGGAGGTGGTGTCCTGTGAATGATGAGCCTACCGGGCCAGTCCCTTAAATTGTGAATGGAACGCCCAGTCATTACTTTTTTTATTTTAAGGTACTTGTATGAATATAGTTAATATTTGTCTGGGAGATGGTGTCCTGTGAATGATGAGCCTACCGGGCCAGTCCCTTAAATTGTAGGTGAACGGAACGCCCAGTCATTACTTTTTTATTTTAAGGTACTTGTTTTTATGTAGTTAATATTTGTCTGGGAGATGGTGTCCTGTGAATGATGAGCCTACCGGGCTAGTCCCTTAAATTGTAGGTGAACGGAACGCCCAGTCATTACTTCTTCATTTTAAGGTACTTGTATGAATGTAGTTAATATTTGTCTGGGAGATGGTATCTTGTGAATGTTGAGCCTACCGGGCAAGCCCCTTAGATTGTAGGTGAATAGAAAGCACAGTCAGACTTCCTTTTTTAGGTGCTTGTATGAATGTAGATAATATTTCTCTCGGAGGTGGTGTCCTGTGAATG
The DNA here is from genome assembly GCF_018143015.1 of Lytechinus variegatus. Classification (NCBI taxonomy): domain Eukaryota; kingdom Metazoa; phylum Echinodermata; class Echinoidea; order Temnopleuroida; family Toxopneustidae; genus Lytechinus; species Lytechinus variegatus. The sequence goes on from NC_054757.1 coordinate 11,927,139, forward strand.
ATGAGCCTACCGGGCCAGTCCCTTAAATTGTGAACGGAACGCCCAGTCATTACTTTTTTTTATTTTAAGGTACTTGTATGAATGTAGTTAATATTTGTCTGGGAGATGGTGTCCTGTGAATGATGAGCCTACCGGGCCAGTCCCTTAAATTGTAGGTGAACGGAACGCCCAGTCATTACTTTTCTTATTTTAAGGTACTTGTTTTTATGTAGTTAATATTTGTCTGGGAGATGGTGTCCTGTGAATGATGAGCCTACCGGGCCAGTCCCTTGAATTGTAGGTGAACGGAACGCCCAGTCATTACTTTTTATTTTAAGGTACTTGTTTTAATGTAGTTAATATTTGTCTGGGAGATGGTGTCCTGTGAATGATGAGCCTACCGGGCCAGTCCCTTAAATTGTAGGTGAACGGAACGCCCAGTCATTATTTTTTTAATTTTAAGGTACTTGTATGAATATAGTTAATATTTGTCTGGGAGATGGTGTCCTGTGAATCATGAGCCTACCGGGCAAGTCCCTTAAATTGTAGGTGAACGGAACGCCCAGTCAATTCCTTTTTTAGGTTATTGTATCAATGTAGTTATTTTTTTTCTGGGAGATGGTGTCCTGTGAATGTTGAGCCTACCGGGCAAGCCCCTTAGATTGTAGGTGAACAGAAAGCACAGTCAGACTTCCTTTTTTAGGTGCTTGTATGAATGTAGATAATATTTCTCTCTGAGGTGGTGTCTTGTGAATGATGAACCTACCGGGCCAGTCCCTTAAATTGTAGTGAACGGAACGCCCAGTCATTACTTTTTTTAATTTAAGGTACTTGTGTGAATGTAGTTGATATTTGTCTGGGAGATGGTGTCCTGTGAATAATGAGCCTACCGGGCCAGTCCCTTAAACTGTAGGTGAACGGAACGCCCAGTCATACTTTTTTTTAAAATTTTAGTTACTTGTATGAATGTAGTTAATGTTTGTCTGGGAGATGGTGTCCTGTGAATGATGAGCCTACCGGGCCAGTTCCTTAAATTGTAGGTGAACGGAACGCTCAGTCATTACTTTTTTTATTTTAAGGTACTTGTATGAATATAGTTAATATTTGTCTGGGAGATGGTGTCCTGTGAATGATGAGCCTACCGGGCAAGTCCCTTAAATTGTAGGTGAACGGAACGCCCAGTCAATTCCTTTTCTAGGTTATTGTATCAATGTAGTTATTTTTTTTCTGGGAGATGGTGTCCTGTGAATGTTGAGCCTACCGGGCAAGCCCCTTAGATTGTAGGTGAACAGAAAGCACAGTCAGACTTCCTTTTTTTAGGTGCTTGTATGAATGTAGATAATATTTCTCTCTGAGGTGGTGTCCTGTGAATGATGAACCTACCGGGCCAGTCCCTTAAATTGTAGTGAACGGAACGCCCAGTCATCACTTTTTTTAATTTAAGGTACTTGTGTGAATGTAGTTGATATTTGTCTGGGAGATGGTGTCCTGTGAATAATGAGCCTACCGGGCCAGTCCCTTAAACTGTAGGTGAACGGAACGCCCAGTCATACTTTTTTTAAAATTTTAGTTACTTGTATGAATGTAGTTAATGTTTGTCTGGGAGATGGTGTCCTGTGAATGATGAGCCTACCGGGCCAGTTCCTTAAATTGTAGGTGAACGGAACGCTCAGTCATACTTTTTTAAAAATGTAGGTACTTGTATGAATGTAGTTAATATTTGTCTGGGAGATGGAGTCCTGTGAATGATGAGGCTTCCGGGCCAGTTTCTTAAATTATAGATGAACGGAACGCCCAGTCATTACTTCTTCATTTTAAGGTATTTGTATGAATGTAGTTAATATTTGTCTGGGAGATGGTATCCTGTGAATAATGAGCCTACCGGGCGAGTCCCTTAAATTGTAGGTGAACGGAACGCCCAGTCATTACTTTTTTTATTTGAAGGTACTTGTTTTAATGTAGTTAATATTTGTCTGGGAGATGGTGTCCTGTGAATGATGAGCCTACCGGGCTAGTCCCTTAAATTGTAGGTGAACGGAACACCCAGTCATTACTTCTTCATTTTAAGGTACTTGTATGAATGTAGTTAATATTTGTCTGGGAGATGGTATCCTGTGAATAATGAGCCTACTGGGGAAGTCCCTTAAATTGTAGGTGAACGGAACGCCCAGTCAATTCCTTTTTTAGGTTATTGTATGAATGTAGTTATTTTTTCTGGGAGATGGTGTCCTGTGAATGTTGAGCCTACCGCGCCAGTCCCTTAAATTGTAGGTGAACGGAACGCCCAGTCATTATTTTTTTAGGTTATTGTATGAATGTAGTTAATATTTGTCTGGGAGATGGTGTTCTGTGAATGATGAGCCTACCGGGCCAGTCCTTTAAATTGTAGGTGATCGGAACACCCAGTCATAACTTTTTTTTATCTCACTTGCAGAGCAGAGTGAGACTATAGGCGCCGATTTTCCGACGGCGACGGCAACGGTGGTGGCGTCGTCAACATTAAATCTTAACCTAAGTTTTTCAAATGAGATCATAACTTAGAAAATATATGGACCTAGTTCATGAAACTTGGGCGTAATGTTAATATAGTATTACTGAACATCCTATTAGAGTTTCATGTCACATGACAAAGGTCAAAGGTCATTTAGGGTCAATGAACCTAGACCATGTTGGGGAATCAACATCAAAATCTTGACCTGATGTTCATTGTTTGAAATGTTATCATAACTTAGAAAAATATATGGACCTAGTTCATTAAACTTGGACATAAGGTTAATCAAGTATCACCAAAGATCCTGCATGAGTTTCACTTCACATGACCAAGGTCAAAGGTCATTTAGGGTCAATGAACTTTGGCCAATTTGGGGGTATCTGTTGCATTACCATCATAACTTTAAAAGTTTTTGGATCTGATTCATGAAACTTAGACATAATAGTCATCAAGTATCACCGAACTTTCTGTGCAAGTTCCAGGTCACTTGATGAAGGTCGAAGGTCATTTGGACATAAGGTTAATCAAGTATCACCAAAGATCCTGCATGAGTTTCACGTCACATGACCAAGGTCAAAGGTCATTTAGCGAAAATGAACATCACGTCACATGACTGAATTGGGGGTATTAGTTGAATTACCATCATAACTTTGAAAGTATGTTGGTCTATTTTATTAAACTTGGACATAAGAGTAATCAAGTATCACTGAACATCCTGTTTGCATTTTAGGTCACATGACCAAGTTCATAGGTCAATGAACTATGTCCATAATGGGGGTATCTATTGAATTACCATCATAACTGTGCATGTTTATTGATCTGACTTTTGAAACTTGGACAGAGTAATCAAGTATCACTGAATATCCTGTGCAAGTTTCAGGCCACACGATCAAGGTCAAAGGTCATGTGAGGTCAATGAACTTTGGCCACATTTGGGGTATTTGTTGAATTACCTTCCTATTTCTGTAATTGTATTGGTCTAGTTCATAAAACGTGGAAATAAGAGTAACCAAGTATCACTAAACATCTTGTGCGGGTTATAGTAGTTTTCAAAGTCAGCACTGCTGCTATGTTGAATCGCGTGATGCAGGTGAGACGGCCAGAGGCATTTCACTTTTTTTTAATTTTAGGTACTTGTGTCTATTTTCATATTTTAGTCGAATGTCAAATGAACGGTCAAATGATTTTTGACGACTTGTAGGAATGTTATTAATTGGAGGTGAAAGTGACAGAAGGAAAGAAGGTTATGGATGGTGGCATCTGATCTGCTGGCAGAGTCCTAAACGGACTTAGTTGAATGAAAATTTTATCAAAACGTTGTTCTTCACACAAGACTTGCAAAAATATATCTTGCTGTTTCAATTTCAGCGGCCTTCACAAGGACATTAGGCTGTATATTTTGAATAATTTCCTCAAGTGAAGCGTTTTCACAACTAACTAGTGTCGGTGCATTTACCGGTGAAATAAGCCAATAATTTTGAGGAGGCCAGACATTGCTTTTTGGCGGAAATTCTAAATAGATATAAGCGAGCAAAAATGTTGACCCTTTTGAATACAGAAATCTAGTTTGGGATATATCTTAACATAATAGGACGTTAAATGGAGGCCCAGGATAGAGCAGAGTCACCACCTTTTCACGTTAAGAACCCACAGAAGTATTCGAATAAGAGTAGGGGAAACCACGGTGTAGTGGTCTACCTGCATTCCCCCCCCCATCAGTTATGTTGGGAGGAGAGACCTGCGGGTCACAGTTCTGTGTGTGCGCCCTTCTCGGCGACCCAGATTGGCTGGCTCCTCCAAAAACGTTTATTTGAATGTCTTCGACAGATATATGGCGCTGTCCAAATGCTGTGCATCATCATTTTTTTTTCTTCATCGGGAAACTTGTATGTATGGCCCCAAGCCCCAACAACACGTTTCAGAGCATTTGGGAGCATACAAAATTATGCTCAATTTATTAGTTTTCTAGGGATTTCATTCATCATTGCAGTGTTCGTTACTGAAATACGAAAGAGAAACAGAGTGGATGATTTGTCTGGACCATGTACAAAGTGATTTATACATTGGACATTTGCATACAACTTAATTTAATGTTCTTATCGCTTGCTTTCTCATCCTTAAATATAGCCCTGTCAAGAATATCTTCTTTCTTCTTTTAATCTATAAAATGGAATGACAAATCGAGATTAGTTAAATAACATGCAAATTGTGTGACCTCTCTTGCGTAATCTGTCATACCACGTCCATGGTATTACCGCCGTTAATAGACGATGTTAACCCCGATCTGAACTGATTTAGAAGGGTTATTTTAATAGTTTTTATTGGGCCTTCCAGATAAACAATACAAGCAATTTAAGAATAAAAAAATAAATAAGAAACAAAAAAGTATACACATTAGTTTACATTAGAAAAAGTACAGCTATTCAACAGATAATAAGTGAAAAACTTGTAAAATCAGTCAGTTTGTCTCTTCTAAGTATTCCTCATTTCCTGTAGTTTTTCGAATCATTCTTATTTAATGTTGGTGAATTATAAACTGTCCACAACAAGAAAGTCCCCCCAAAAATGACTCTTCAAAAAAATAATTGGCCAAACTATTTGGCCAATTTGCATTGACATGCACTGTTACTAAGGTAACTGCGGAGCAGCGGTGGGGAGTGATAACAATGTGTTGAGTTAAAATAATTTTTTTTGGCACCTCCCCTGTCCCCAAACAAGACTTTTTAATGATGGTACATAAAACGTGTAGATGATATTACCATAATTGAAATTTTTGGTGATAATGGTTAAGGACTAATACGGTTTTATTTTCCAATGGCTGTTGTAACGACATTGTGATATAAGCAACCGGAGTTGGGTTGGTCATTCATATGAATGTGCGAGCGAATAAATTATTCGGTAGATAGGAGACTGAATTGTGTCCAATTACTCTTTATTGGGTTGTGAAAGTATGGGAGAGACTGAACTCCATGGTGAGCGAGCGTATTGGGCGAGCTTTGAAAAGTAAATTCAGTCGTTCAAAATCTTGTGCATGATTACAGAGGGAAAGGGGTCAAAAACGAAATGAAAATTCAGAAGAAAAATGAAAAGAAATGTAAAGTTGTTATTATACCAAAAGGGGCAACTGATTAAGCAGTCGAAATTTGTTTAATTAAAACTCGTCCTCTCACTGGTAGAAAATGAACTGAGAATGGAGAAAAAAATGTATGCGGTATTGAATATCAGAATTTAGGATGACTCTTACGAAATTAAATATAGGCTATCACAGAACGTAAAAATAGCATAGTAATGCAAACGAAAACGAAAAGATTGCAGAAGTAAAGATTTTGAATAATCGTTTAAAAATTACATTTAGAGATGATGTAGCATTCGAATTTCTGAACAAGATTTAATTCACATTTGAAATTTTAATGATTAGTTTGCTGTGTTAATGCCATTCGAATTCTCTTGTAAAAATGATTGTTAGTTATGAGAAATATTGCTATCTTAATGTTTCATCAAAGGTATATCATTTTCTCATTTTATATTTAACTATTAATCAAATATTCACACTAGTCAATAATTTAACATGTTTATGATTGGTGTATGATCAAAGTTGAAACCATATTCAAAAGTCAATGAAATCGTACAATTCATAAATTGTCTCGTTATAACCCTCGTGATGCAGTGGATATAACCTCTGCTTTTACATAAGGCAAACGTAGAAATTTGTCATGGCCAAAAATTGAGCGCTGGGGCCCGTTGCATAAAACTTCTTACCTGAGAAAACTCAGGTTGTTTTTACCGGAGTTTTTGCCCTGTGTTAAAGTCAATGGCAGAAATCAGACTAACCTTAGTTTTCAGTTTTTACCAGAGTTTTCTCAGGTAAAAAGTTTTATGCAACAGGCCCCTGGAGCGGAGAATCCAGCACACGAGTAATTTTGGCAATCTTTAAATCTGAAAAATTCGGCCAATTTATGCAGATTTAAGCGACATTTACAGATGAATGCACGCATTGAAAGTTCGTAGTAATAATTTGATATTTTTATAGAAGAAAAATCGTTTCCTGTTTGAAAAGTTGGGAAATGATTGTACTTGCCATGCCCCCTCTCCGAAAAGTGGGACGGGGATATACTCCCCATCCCCAGGATTTGCGCTATTTTGAATAAGCGCCCTTTTTAGAGAACACAACTTTAACGGAAATTATTTTCAATTAAAAACGTAAGGCAATTGGTCGTTTCGGTATACATAGTTATTGTGAGATATAAAAAAATGCTCCTACTGTGGAAATATTAATTATTGTTGGTTATGTTATTTTTACACAAAAACGGCTATTACCTTGTTAAGCCCCGTATGGCAGGCGCCAGTTCTTGAAGACCCACATTTCATGTTAAATCCCAGTTCCCAAGCACCCCCTTATGCAGAGTACAATCTCAAGCCTCTAATTTCATAAACAACTTTATTTCTTATTGGTATGGTTTCAGACTTGAGGGCCGCACACACCTATAGGCATTATACCCTCTCCAAATACAAAACGAAACATGATAATTAAAATGAAGACGTCTCTCTTACCTGTTCGTCAAAGGGGCCAATAGGTATGCTTTCAGACACCGAGTATCGAGGTAACGATCAAACTTCGTCCAAAAACCCGAGTCCCAATTAGTTTTGCTGAAACCAACTCATGGGAGAGTTAGAGCATACATTATTTTCAAAGTCATGTTGGGTACACTGTTACTGTTCTTCGAATCATGAGCTTAAGCATGTTAAGTAAATGAGATAACAACATTTGGGATTTCTGATTCGGGGCTCAATCGACTCAGTGTAGATTATTAGCTTAGTTTGATACTTATCTTTTAATCATGACGGGCGCATCCTGGATATTTCGCTTTATTTCTCATGGTTCCGGGTACACGTTGCAACAATACACCCCCCATTCTGTCTCGTGATACAGTCACACCAACGAAACTGACTCCTGGGTCCCGTAACACAAAGGATAGCGATTGATTGCACGCTTGATTTTCACGATTGATTGCATTGACTACAATGTACAATCAATCGTATAAATCAAGCGTACGATCAATCGCTATCCTTTGTGTACGGAGCCCTGGGCTCCATAACACAAAGATTAGCGATCAATCGCTAAATGAACTGACCAATCAATATCAATGTTACACGCGCTTATGGTTTAAAATGCTGACCAGGGACTAATCAGTGCGCTTCTTTCATGTTTGCAATCCATCGCAAACCTTTGTGTTACGGAGCCCAGGGTTCCGTACACAAAGGATAGCGATTGATCGTACGCTTGAATTTTATGATTGATTGTACATTGTAGGCAATGCAATCAATCGTGAAAAATGTTCTAGGATTATTGTTAAGTTTTGTGTTACGGACCCCTGATCTACTAAATCTATATTGTTATCGTCAATCGGTTTCGAGTTGGTGTTGTTGGTGTATTTAAAGGACAAGTCCACCCTGACAAAATGTTTATTTGAATAAAAAAGAGAAAAATCAAACAAGCATAACACTGAAAATTTCATCAAAATCGGATGTGAAATAAGAAAGTTATGACATTTTTATATTTCGCTTAATTTCACAAGTTGTATGCACACCCCTGTCTGTATACATGCAAATGGGGGAATTGATGACACTATTCACTATTTCTTTTGTATCTTATTATATAAAATATCCTAATTTTCTCCTCATTGTCCTGTGAAACAAAGTTTTCATTTTATGGTTCAGTCAAGTTTGTCCTTATTTTCAAATTTGTAAAAATTGAAATATTGTTTAAGTCAAACAAAAAACAAAAGAAATAGTGAGTGAGGGACATGATCGATTCTCTCATTTGCATGTGACTATATTGCGACTAATTTTGTGAAAAATACTAGTAAGCGAAACTTCAAAATGTCAAAACTTTCTTTTTTTACATCCGTTTTTGATAAAATTTTCAGAATTATGTTTGTCTGATTTTTCTCTTTTTATTCAAATAAACATTTTGTTGGGGTGGACTTGTCCTTCAAATCAGCATTTTTCTGAGGTGGACTTGACCATTAAGTGTCAACTTTTTAGTTTCTTTGTTATGCTACAGTCACCCAAATAAAACCAATGGGCTATTAGTACGGTTTGCTTTTGTGAATGGTAGAGTCGGTTTCGTTGGTGCTGCTGCAGCATGATCTTAATTATAGGACTATGTAGATTTTATCCGGAATGACAACAATTTTTTTTATCTTGTGTCGTTTAATGTGATATTTGAAATTCTTTCAAACAGAGTGGCCCGTATTCTGAAGTCAGGTTTAACTTAAACTCTAGTTTAAAGTTGTAGTTTAAGTATGGGAAGCCAAAGGTATCAAAATTTGTTATCAAGTTGTATGTTTCTTGTGTTTACTATGCTCCTTCCTGATTCATCGATGTTGAAGACAATCATCTATTTATACTTCCAAGACAATCATGAATGATTCGAAAGCCAAGTGAGCTGAAGTATGATATCTCTACTCTTAGTGATTTATGTAACAAATGGCTTCCCATACTTAAACCCCAGCTTTAAACCTGGGTTTAAGTTAAACTTGCCATCAGATATGAGTTTCCTTTCCTTCACCCCTTCTTCTCTCTCCCTCTATCCTCTGCCGACCCCCTTCTCTATTCTCCCCCTCCCAAATCACTATTCATTATGACGCTACTTTTCTACATCTTGCCCTCTTTCGCAATAACTTGGATCCTCCTCTCTCACTTCCCCACTTCCTGGAACAAATGCTATTCAAATTTTGACTTCGTTTATTCAACAAAAAAGGAAGGAGCTACCGCTTCTTAAGATTTTGTAAGTAGTGACAAAATAGAAAAAATTAAAGGATTTGTAATAATTAAGAGATGGAATACAATGTACCTACATAATCCACCTATAATTCAATGGAGAAAATGACGTCATCTTTAGGTCACCCCCCCCTCTCATAAACATATCCCGGCGCCGCCCCTGATCATGGGTCCGTTGCAGAAAGAGTTGCGTTTAAACACAAGCCAAAAAATCAATCGCAAGTCCCAAATGCGCGCTGCTGTTTGGTTGAAAATCAAGTTGCACATGATTTTTTAGAGTTGCGATTGACAACTCTTTCTGCAACGGGCCCCATATCATTATAAAATTGAAATCCATGAAAAAAGTAAATGGAAAGTAATCGGATGGTTAGAAATATTAATTGTCGAATTGTATTATGTGATTCTATGGTAGGGCCAACATTCCGTCTGTCAATTCCTCTCCTCTCCTCACTCACGTGATAATGAAATTATTCGGTTCTATTATGATTTGAATATTTACAGCGTTAGTTTTTATTGGCTCACAATAATAGGCTATATAACAATGGTTGAAATAAGTTTTTGTATTTCACAGATGGAAATCAGACAGCGTATTATGAAGAGATTACATAAAATCGATGGATATGTCGTTAAAAACATGAAATGATTATGTTATGTGAAACATGTAAAATATGATTGTGCAAAATAACCTGTACTCTCAGAGTAAAGGCATTTTCGTTGACGAAAAACAATTTCTGTCCGATTTGTCAAACTGAATTGATAACATTCATTAAGTTTAAATTATAAACAAACAACAAATAAAATTTATCCCAAAGAACGGTGGGTAAAAAAATGCATTCTGATTTTATACAACGTTCTCTCTTTAAATCGACAGATCTGCTACAAATCTAACCCGTCTGTGAGAAAGTATTTGATCATCTTAGTGAGATTTGAGATATTCTAGATTTATTAATTTTTCGTTCTTAAAATGCAATAAAGTACATTCATATATAAAAATACATTATAAAAATATCACAACAAGTTCAATTCCAATTATAATATACATGATATAGAAAAGAAATTCTGATGAAAGGATATTGAGGTGAATAAAAGTGACTCTTGGTAAAAAATAAATGAAATGGAACGGATGGGCTCGCTAAGGAAAATCCCATGCTTGTATGAAAGACAAAACTTGAGACTTGGATTGGATATATGCATTTTAAATATTAATCAGTTTATAATAACGGATAGAGACGGAAGACGACACCCACAAAAACTAACACTATAAATATCAAAAGTTAAAACAAATGAAGTTCATAAATAAGTTATAATATAATATAAAAATAAATATAATATACGCGGGAAAGAAACATACCAGCGCAGGCAACGAATAGTAGAACAAACATATTTAGAAATTTATTATCAAACTATACATTTTGTTTTATTCATTCACTTTAAATCCCCCTTCCTCATCTTGCCAATATGGTAAGCAATAAAATGTCAAACTAAAATATTTCACATGACACAGAACAAATACCGAACATAACCCTGATGTAGTCTTACCATGGAGCTATACTTGCCAGAAATCCATTTCCAAACGACAAAAAAACTATATGGTTCAGTCAAGTTGGTCCTTGTTAAAGGGGAATCCAGCCTTGGCCATAAAATGTTGTGTTGGCCAAGAGAAAATAGATTAAACAGAATGGTGAAAGTTTGAAAGAAATCGGACAAGCAATAAGAAAGTTATAGCTGCTTTAAAATTGAGATCACTAATACTATGTAGATTTCAAATTGGCAACTGGGTAAGTAAATTATGACAAGGGGCAAGGACAACTGTCCCATAGTCCATGTACTTTATTATCAGGGATTTGTGGTTTTCTCCTAAGTACCAATTCCCCTGGGGAAGTAATCTAAATTTAACCCAGGTAGTATGTTGTTTTATGTCCTCATGAAAGAAAAATTCAATTTGAAATAAAACATTGGGACAAAATGACATTTTAGCCATAATATGTATTGGAGTACATGGAAGATTAGTCCTTGCCTTACATCACTATGACATCACATGTGCGGCCAATTTGAAGTCTCCATGGGTATAGTGATTACCAATATTTACAACTTTTAAAAATTCATAACTTTCTTGTTGTTTGTCCGATATTGTTCAAACTTTCACCTATCAACTTGTCTGACATTTCTTTTCCTTATAAAAACAAGTTTTTATTTGGGTTGGATTCCCCTTTAAATTGGTAAAAAATGAAACATTGTATAATTCAAACAATAAAAAAGAAAAGAAACAAGTGGAATGCCTCTGGCCGTCTCACCTGCACCACGCGGTTCAATATAGCAGCAGTGCTGACTTTGAATACTACTCTAACTCGCACAAGATGTTCAGTGATACATGGTTACTCTTATGTCCACTTTTTATGAACTAGACCAATAAACTTACAGAGATATGATGGTTATTCAACAAAAAAACCCAACATGGCCAAAGTTCATTGACCTTACATGACCTGTGACCTTGATCATGTGACCTGAAACTCGCACAGGATGTTCAGTGATACTTGATTACTCTTATGTACAAGTTTCATGAATCAGATCCATAAACTTTCAAAGTTATGATGGTAATTCAACAGATACACCCAGTTTGGCCAAAGTTCATTGACATTTGACCTTGGTCATGTGACCTGAAATGCGCACAGGATGTTCAGAGATACTTGATTACTATAATATCCAAGTTTAATGAACTAGACCAATAAACTTTCAAAGTTATGATGGTAATTCAACAGATACCCCCAATTCGGCCAAAGTTCATTGACCCTAAATGACCTTTGACCTTAATCATGAGACCTGAAACTTGCACAAAATGTTCAGTGATGCTTGATTACTATTATGTCCAAGTTTCATGAATCAGATCCATAAACTTTCAAAGTTATGATGGGAATTCAACAGATATCCGCAATTCGGCCAAAGTTCATTGACCCTAAATGACCTTTGACCTTGGACATGTGACGTGAAACTCATGCAGGATGTTCAGTGATACTTGATTAACCTTATGTCCAAGTTTCATGAACTAGGTCCATATATTTTCTAAGTTATGATGACATTTCAAAAACTTAACCTCAGGTTAAGATTTCGATGTTGATCCCTCCAACATGGTCTAAGTTCATTGACCCTAAATGACCTTTGACCTTGGTCATGTGACATGAAACTCTAATAGGATGTCCAGTAATACTTGATTAACCTTATGGCCAAGTTTTATTAACTAGGTCCATATACTTTCTAAGTTATGACGTCATTTCAAAAACTTAACCTCAGGTTAAGATTTGATGTTGACGCCGCCGCCGCCGTCGGAAAAGCGGCGCCTATAGTCTCACTCTGCTTCGCAGGTGAGACAAAAATTAGTGATGGACATCGTCGACTGACTCATTTGCATGTCACTGAGTTGTGCATATCACTGTTTTGTGAAAAATAAGCGAAACTTTAAAATGCCGTAAATTTCTTATTTTACATCAGATTTTGATGAAATTTTCAGTGTTTCGCTTGTTAGATTTTTCTCTTTTTATTCGAATCAACTTTTTGTTGTCCTTTAATTACACGAGTTGAATGGCACAAAAATCATTACACTGTAAACTCTTTTTAAGCACGTTGTTTAAGCCCGTCACTCTAACAACTACTGTTTAAACTCTTTAAGAATCGGTTTATTTTTTTAAACAACTTAATCTTTTAAACAAGTTGTTTAAAATGTGTAATCAATAACAAAACAAAGTTTAAACAACTTGTTATTAGAGTGACAGGTTTAAACAATGCTATTTATTTTACTGTGTGTTTTTCAGATTCACGAAATAATTACAAATAGTGGTCTTTTAATAGTCGAGTTTCAATGATGAAATTATCTTATGTGTATAAATTTTTTTTCGATTCGTGTTAAAATTTCTGTGTATATACACATCACTAAATGTAAACAAATTCAGAAATGTGTTGGATTCTTATTTCAGATACACAATGAATAATCGCATAAAAAGCAATAGTTCATGTGATACACACAAGTGAGATACTCTTTATTACAGCGATACCTTGATGAAATATAACTTCTTGTAACATGCAAAGGCGAGTAGGCCCGGAGAGAGGGAAACCAAGTAACACCAATTCCAACCCAGTGTCATATCAAGTGCATTAAACTCGACACTCTCCTTCAGGTTCAGACCATCAAGATCATAGAGCGTGATCACCACCTTCCTATTCTTACAATCAACACTCGCTACATACACCCTGTCCTGCTCATCCACGGCAGCATACAGGTAGACATCCTTTGGAGCTTGTAGAGACTCACCAGCATTCCCATCCCTGTCAGAGACCGTCACCACGCTTGGCTTGATGAAAATACATGAACTGGTGACGATCAAACCCGACCTGGTGGATGATACCTGCCTCGTCACGTGCTTTGTTGGAACAGTGTGTTTGAGAGTGGATCCAGTCGGGTCATAGATGTAGACTTTGTTGCCACTGTTGGTAATGAGGATCTCATTTGATGGACTTATGTTCAATCTGAGATAACCAGTCCCACTCACGTTGATTGTTGCTTTCCTGGAGCCCTTGGGAGAATACACGTGTGCTTCTGTAGAACCAGTTGAGAAACATAATGCACTGTTTTGTTGAATCACAATATCGGTACAACCTGCGTCATGTGGTATGTTTGTATACCGCTCCTTTCCACCAGCTGTATCAATGATATCAATACCTCGTGCATTATTCCCATAATATACAATGGCCACACTGGCATGAGTGTAAGCTGCCATTCCAATCATTCCTCCCCGTAGATCTATACACTTCATGATTTCTAACTTGGGATCTGATCCCAAAATGCCCCCGAGGTCAAGACAAGAGGCATCTGCAGGATTGAATCTCTTCTCCTGTGCTTTCTTTGCAATAACTTCCGCAGGAGTGCGATCGGTAACCTCTTTAAGCATGGCATCTAGCTCATCACAGAGTAAATTATGAGCAGAAAGACTATCTGTCTCAAGATGACCCAGTCTGTCATTATCTACCAATGTAATCGAACTACAAATGCTCTTGATCCTCTGTCGATCCTTGGACTTTAAGATGTTGAGATCATCCTCGAAACTTCGCTTCAATTCATTTATTTGCTCGATGAGATCTTGAAGATTTCCTTCCAGCTCCTTGACCTTGATGCTGTAAGCCTGCCTGACATCATCTAGTAGTTTCTGCATGGCAGTGTGTACCTCATGACGTTGTTCTTCTATATTCTGAATGTTCTTTTCCAGCTCAGCTTTCTTAGCTGCACATTGCTGGGCAAGGGCTGTCACCTAACAGAGAGAGAATAGTTACCGTTTGCTGTAAAATAATCATTCACGTAAACTTGGTAAATGTAGTTTCTTTATTTAGAAAAGAATGATCAATTAATATGCCTATTATAACGCCTGACTTGTATACACACCCAGGAAGTTGTCATATCAATATTACCGATCTCTATTCTGGACTATATAGGGGAGGGGAGGGATAGATGAGGCAACAAAGGATATTGACAGTTATTATCATTATATGAGTGGTCGTGTTACTATTGTTATGTTATCTTTATTAATTATAGTTGTTATTATGATTATCACCATTATTATAATTAATAGAGATTTTCCTAAAATTGATAGAAGTATTATTATTACTATAATTACCACTTTTATTATCATTTTTTAATTATTATCATCATCATTGTCCTTGTTATTATAAATATTATTATCATCATTAGAAGTATAGGCCTAAAGGGTGTGAATTACAAAAAGTTGACACCTCTTAAGTCCCTAATTTATGGGTAAAATATGTCTTGAAAGCATAATCATTATATTTAGAAAGAGTATCTCCTTCCACATATTTTGATACCATATTTGTGTTGTGTGTCTTCACGCTTAATCAATAGGTAGTCTTTGCAGTGGAAATTTGATTTGCGCCAAAGTTAGGCACGACTGTGATGAATGAATCTATATGCCAATGATTTCATAATCTTACATAAGATAGTAGACATAATTATTTGCAAATCCTATTTCAATTAAATCAATTTGAGAATTAATAGTAAAAATTGTTTGTTAAACAATTGTGAAGTAAACTATTGAACACGTATTCTGAAATGGATTTTGATGGAGTCCTTGTAAGATTCGGCCATCATTGACATCTGAATTTATTTATTGCAACCATGTCTTACTTTGGCGAAAATCAAAATTTATATCACTGCACAGAATACCTCCTGATCATCCAAGCGTTTACACATACCACACAGATATGGTATCAAATTATTTTCAGGCCATATATAATTATGTTAATGGCATATTTTTCCCCCTTGAATTAGGGATTCGTGAGGTGTCTTTTTTTTACTCACACAATAGTTACAACATTGGGGCCTTGGAATAGTTTTGACAGCGGGGACATCCAAGGGTTAATTGCAAATCTGTCCACTGCCAACTCGTCCACTCACCACATTGTCTACCGTCATTTAGTCTAATGCCATTCCGTCCATCAACATTTCGTCTAACAACCATTTTGTCCAATCATCACTTCGTCTAATCGAAGTTGGTCTAAAGCCCATTTTCTGTTCATTCATTTTGCACAATTAGCATTTTAGTTTAATAGACCAAAATGGTATGCGGACTAAATGGCTATTAAACCAACTGGTTATCAGACGGAATGGCATTAGACTAAATGTAAGTAGACCATGTGGTGAGTTAAGTATATAACTGACGATAGACCAAATGGTAGTAGTCAGTAGAGGAGTTGGCAATTGGACGAATTGGCATTAGACGAACTGGAAATGTATAGCGATCCGAGAAGGAGGGGGGGGGGCGGCATGTAACATTTTACAATGAGATTGTCATTTTAGTTTTTTGTACATTTTTACTGAAAATAATCGGAGGTCTTTAAGTAGGCCTATACCCCAACTGGTTCCGCCTCCCCTATATAAGGAGGGAGGAGGAGGTCAGCGATATCAGTAAAATAATAGCTAGCATCATCATCTTTTTCTCCTTCAGCGGCACAATCTACATCAGTATCTTCTTAAAATATTATTTTTCTACTTTATATAATTTTTTTTGAATGACCATTACCTTTCGCCTCAATTCCTGCTCGAAGTCAGACTGGTTCTTGATGTTATGGTCCTTATGACCAACGACCACGCACCTGAGACAGACACGGACCTTACAATCATCACAAAACATATCTTTGTTCTCTTGTTTGTGGATGGAGCATTTCTCAAATTGATGACCAATGCTGACCTTCCCTTCAATGACATCCTCCATGGAGACAATCTCGTGATCTTCAAACATGGTCATACACTGGTGAGATTGTAAACATTTATCACATATGTAGTTATTACATGTTCTGCAGAAAGAGACAGCGTCTTGCTGAAACTTGCAACCAGTACATTTTGGACGCAGCTCAAGGACAGCATTCATCCCTCCACTCTTGGCGTGGTAGTCGTCTACGCATCCGTTGATGGAGACATTGAGGCGGAGATCGTCGACACGGTTGGCAGACAACTTGGTGATCTCCCTGCAGAGAGGACAGACCATGTGGTCAATGTCCTGGTGGGTCAGATCATATTCCTTGAGACACTTTCGACAGAAAGTGTGTCCGCACGTCAGGATCGTTGGTTCATCAAAAATATCAAGGCATAGCGGACATATCAGGTTCTGTGAAGAACTAGAGGCTTTCTCTATTTCAATCTTTTCAGCCATTGTTACATAAATTTCAAAGTCAAACCATTTTAACGAAACTGAGTACTACTTGGTTGTGAGAGATAGCTACGAGTAACACCACTGTATATAATATGTACATAACTATTGTTAACGTCACGGTCGTGAAATAACTGGTGCGCGAAACTCCTATTACAATATGACTTTGTGCACATTCATAAAGAATGAGGAAGCTGTGATATATAACAATAGTAGAACAGTATATTTATAAATAGAACAACTGGTTTTTCCCAGCTACCTTTGAACTTGATGGAACCATTTGTCATCTTATCGATATAGGGCGTACTATATTTATCAATTTTTTTTGGATCATTGAGAGATACGCGTACTGTATTATCTCTACACAGTAAAAATACTGTACAATGCTGTTTAATACGTGAACCTTATTGTTCAAACAGTTTAAACAAGTGTTTGTGTTTAAAAACTGAACAAAGTATTTATTTTCTGTATTGATTTATCAATGATTTAAGCTGTTCAAACAGTTTAAACAAGTGTTTGTGTTAAAAAGTGAACAAAGTAATTTTTTCTATATTGATTTATCAATGAATTAAGCTTGATTTTTTTTTAAATGTTGAACAAATACTGAAATGTACTTTATATACAGTGCGTCCCAAAAAAACGAAACCGAGATTTAGCGATCATTTATCATTACTTAATCATAAATAAAATAGATAAATGACCTACCAATTTAAAGCTTAGAATCTCTTCTTTCAACTGATATTACTTAGATTATTTCTCATTCACGCATGAGTGAGCAAATACAATTTAAGAAAGGATCTCAAAAACTCATTTGGCGGGGGTATCTGGGTTTCAAACAGAAAACCACATTTTTGAAAAGTTCGATATCTCCTCTTTGATTTGATACCTAAATTACAGAAAATGGTCAAGAAATAACAAAGTTCTGGTCATTTGAAATAAGGCTTGAATTTCAATAATTTCATAAAATGAAGAGGTTCTCCAGGCTGGCTTTCAAACTCACTCAACACTCCGTTTTGTTGACGATCGGCCATGCATTAAATCTTTTGTTCACCATGCGAAAGCTTCTGTGGGAAACCGGTGAAAACACGTTTATCTCATGAAATTATGGAAATACAAGCCTTATTTCAAATGACCAGAACTTTTTTATTTCTTTACCATTTTCTGTAATTGTGGTACCAAATTAAAGAGCAGATATTGAACTTTTCAAAAATGTGGTTTTCTTTTTGAAACCCAGATACCCCTCGCCAAATGAGTTTTTGGTATCCTTTCTTCTAATTGTTTTTGCTCACTCATGCGTGAATAAGAAATAAGCTAAGTAATATCAGATGAAAGAGGAGATTCTAAGCTTTAAATTGGTAGGTCATTTACCTATTCTATTTATGATTAAGTTATGATAAATGATCGCTAAATCTCGGTTTCGTTTATTCTGGGACGCACTGTATAATAGTCAACACCATTGCATTGGGTCAAATTTAAATCACTTGTTTATGATGTATGGGGATCCTCAAATCGGTAAACTTGCTTCAGAGTTGTTGATTTTGTATTCAACTCCCCCATTTGTTTGTATACAGAGTATCTAAGTATTCCTTTATTTCATTCCTATATCTCTATTTCTCGAAATTGTGGTAACATTTCTCATACTTTCTTGATGTCACGTGCCTTCGAATACAAAAAGATATTTCAGTATTCCTTGTACAAAGCTAAATTGGTTACTAAATTTGAACAATAAGTGTTTATTACATTTTTCACGCCATGTAATTAGTTCCCATGCATATCGTCTTCATCCCTCTTCATTGATCAACTCGTTCTTCCCCGTCCCTAAGTCCCTAATTTCAGGCGTCAGTTCTTGGAGACCCCCATTTCATGTTAAATTCTACTTACCAAGCACCCCCATTTGCAGAGTGCATTCTTTAGCACCTCATTTCATAAGAAACTTCAGGGACCCGTCTTACAAAGTGTTACGATTGATCCGATCAACCTAAACTGTATTGTAATCCATATTATGTCATTTTCTACAGTTAAGTTTCACAATGTCCTTTTGTAAAGAAAGAGAAGGCACTGAATTTTTAAGAAAACGAAGAATGTATATGAATCATATCTACCATTCAAACTCAAAAAGTTCATCTATACTAGTGATTACTCAGTTACCTCAATCAATCGCTTTTAGGATTCTCAAAAAAAAAACACCTTTTCCCTCCTGAAAAAAAAAAATCCTCGTTGAAAATTTGTGTCTGCCCTCCCCCCCCAAAAAAAACAATGACAACACCCCCCATCCAGACTTCCATTTCGCCCGTTTGTATCATTCCTTTCAGTCATTTTCTAGGTCTTTCTTTGTATTTCATTCCTATATCTCTATTTCTCGAAATGATGATAACATTTCTCTTCCTTTCTTCATGTCATGTGCCTTCGAATACAAAAAGATATTTCGGTATTCCTTGCACAAGGCTGAACAATGCTGGGCGTTGTGGCGTTGTGGCGTGCGCCTGTAATCCAAGCTGTGGGGAAGTTACAAATTGATGCAGAGGTTCGAGGTTCGAGCCCTGGTCACGTCTTTCGGATGGTGACGTTAAAGGTCGGTCCCAGACGTAAATAATCATATCTGATTGATACACGTCTGACAAAACTCAAACACACACACACACACAGGTTACTAAAATATTTTGAACAATAAGTGCTTATTACATTTTTCACGCCATCTCATCAGTTCCCATGGATATGGTCTTCATCCTTTTTCATTGATCTTCTCATTCTTCCCCGTCCCTAAGTCCCTAATTTCAGGCGTCAGTTCTTGAAGACCCCATTTCATGTTAAATTCCCCTTACCAAGCACCCCCATTTGCAGAGTGCATTATTTAGCACCTCATTTCATAAGCATGATAAGAAACTTCAGAGACCCGTCTTACAAAGAGTTACGATTGATCCGATCAACCTAAACTGTATTGTAATCCATATTATGTCATTTTCTACAGTTAAGTTTCACATTGTCCTTTTGTAAAGAAAGAGAAGGCACTGAATTTTTAAGAAAACGAAGAATGTATATGAATCTTATCTAGAAAACATTTTGAAGAAACGTTTCTGGGTTTCTAGAGTTTTGTTAATCGGATCAGTCACGCGATTCTTTGTAAGAAGGGTCAACATCGAATCCAGATACCTCTGTACGTTATTTTTTAATGATATTATCATCAGTCGGTTTGGGATTTGTTTCGTTGGTGAGACTGGAGCATTGATTTTGTAATTTTGTCATGCTACAGTCACATCGATGAAACCGACCTAAAACCGATCAGGGCTATCACGGTTTGTATTTGATTTTCAATTGGCATATCAGTCGGTTTGGAGCGCTTCGTAGGCGTGACTGGATAGCGCAACAAAGAAAACCGATCAAGGCTACCACGAAACCGACATCAAACCGATCAGGGCTATTTTTTTTTTTTTGGGGGGGGGGTTGAGTGGCATACCAGTCGGTTTTGTTGGTGACATTACAACTGATATCAAACCAATCAGGGCTATGACGTTTTTTTTTTCGAATAGCATTAGTCGGTCGATTAGGCCTTTATCCGGAATAATAAAATTGTTATCTTTTGTCTTGTAATTCTTTCAAACAGCATGAGTTTCCTGTGATTCCCCCTTTCTCTCTCGCTCTCTCTCTTCCTCTCTCTCTCTCTCTTCTTCCTCGCTCTCACATTTTCTATCTCACACTTTCCCTCTCTAGATTTACCTATTCATTATTATACTTCCATTTTACATCTTGCCCTTTTTCGCATCTCTTTTAGTTCCCATTCTCTACCCCTTCTGCCCCCTCCCTTTTTCAATCTTCATTTTTCTTACCCTTCCTGCAACAAATGGTATGAACATTTTGCCTATATTTATCGAGAAAATGGTAGGGGCTACCACTCCCTATACGATTTTGTACGTAGTGACAAAGGAGGAGAAAAATAAGGAAGGAAAGGAGAGAATTCAAGAAAAAGAATTAAAATGGAGAGGTCTGGACCATGAACCTATAAAACATCCCTATAATTCAATCTTTCGGTGCCCCCCATCAAAATAATATGGCGCCGCCCTTGATTATTATTATCATTAAAATTGAAATCCATTAAAAAATAATTAATGGAAATAATCAGTTGGTTTAGAAATCTTATCATGATAATAAAATTATTCGCTTCTATTATGATTTGAATATTTGCAGCGTTAGTTTTTATTGGCTCCACCGTAATAGGCTATAACAATGGTTGAAATAATTCTATCTATTTCATAGAATGAAAATCAGTCAGCGTATTATGGAGAGATTACATAAACTCGATAGATATGTCGTTAAAAACATAAAATGATAAACTATATTATGTTATTTGTAGGGCCAACACTCCATCTGTCAATTCCCCCCCCCCCTCACTCAGTATATTCGCTTCTATTATGATTTGAATATTTACAGCGTTAGTTTTTATTGGCTACACCATAAATAATTCTGTGTATTTCATAGAATGAAAATCAGTCAGCGTATTATGAAGAGATTATATAAACTCGATGGATATGTCGTTAAAAACATGAAATGATTATGTAATGTGAAACATGTAAAATAATTATGATTGTGCAAAATAATCTATACTCTCAGAGTAAAGCCATTTTTGTTGACGCAAAAAATATCCGATTTCTCAAACTGAATTGATAACATTCATTAAGTCAAAATTAAAACAAACACTTAATTGGCGCAAAATGTTGGTATTATATTCATCTCAAATTAAAGAACGTTGGGTAAAAAAAGCAATCTGGTTTGATAGAACGTTCTCTCTTTCTTTAAATAGACGGGTTTACTAGAAATGAAATTCGTCTGTGAGAAGGTATTTTAGTGAGATTTGAGATATTTTATGTTTATTGATTCTTATAGTTCTAAATATGCAATGAAGAACATTCATATTAAAAATACATTGTAAAAAATTCCACAACGAGTTCGATGCCAATAATATACATACTATAAAAAACTCGGATGAAAGGATATTAAGGTGAATAAAAGTGACTTTGTGTAAAAACAAATGAAATAGAGCAGACGGGCTTGCCAAGAAAAAGCCCATGCTTGTATGATAAACAAACCCCCGTGTCTTACTTTCGATAATTATATGTATTTTACAAAATCAGTAATACAATAACGGATAGAGACGGAAGAAGATACCACCAAAAAATAACAATATATGATATATCAAAAGTTAAAACGAATGAAGTACAAACATTCATTATAAAAATATAATATACGCTTGAGAGAAACATTATGCCAGTGCAGGCAGCAAATAGTTTAACCAACCTATTTAGAAACCAAATGATAAAGCTATACAATTTTTATTCATTCACTTAAAATCCCCCTTCGTCATCATACCAATATGGTATAAGCAATAAATGTCAAACTAAAATATTTCGCGTGACACAGAACAAAATATCGAATATAACTTATAGACTAACTTGCCAGAAATCCATTTCCAAACGACAAAAACCTTAGTATTCACGAAGAGAACAAATTACTTTATTTACCAAACAGAAGACTTCAATGACATTTATATGGGGACAGTTATCATGGTTATTGTTTTTCTATCAATGAAATATTTACAAAGTATCCTTTTCAGTCTCAATAGTTCTACAAGGTTGAACTTCAAAATTCATGTGTACGAAGTTTTCTTTTAGTGCTATAAATACACTGTAATTGTTACTTTATTCAGCATTTCGACAAAAAAGCAATTTACTTGAGAAAAAATGTACATACACAAAAAGGACAAGGATGTTTACTATATCTCAAGGGGCCCGTGACACAGAGCTTAGCAATGATCGTAGAACGTTTTTTACGACTGATTCCAGTGACTTTACAATGTACAATCAATCGTAAAAATCAAGTATACGATTGATCGCTAACCTGTGTGTTACTTTGAATTAATATTCTCAGCCCACAGGCTTTCCGCCCCAACCTGGACTTGTAAGGCAACATCCACAAGAATAAAACACATTCATATACATTTTGTTATACATTAATAATTCAGATATAGAAATCGCATTTTAAAATTGAATTAATATGTATGAGATCAAGAAAATGTAATGGAATTAGAAACAAAACATGGGTCAACTTTAAGCTTATCAAAAAGGTTTGAAATTTATATTTCATGGTAAAATTTTTATTTTTTCAGGTAAATAAATTATTCAATTCATGTATTTGAAGATGTCTTAGCATTAAAATGAAGAATTAAAAAAAAAAAATCTTGCAATTCAAATGGTTTCGAATAAGTAACCAAAGTGTTTCGCCGGCGAAAAGTTTGTTTGAATTTATATAATATCAATATTGAAAGCGTTTAATTATTTGAATTTATTTCCCTTCATTTATTTAGGACACCGTATAGAATGACATGCGATATTTTGTTATGCAAATTAAGTCCGCTTAGTGGAGTTTGGTGCATAGGTGCGTTGACGTGTCACTCCATTTTTGAAAGGTTCAGGAGTCAGACGCCAGTATCGGCCTCCGCAGTTTGGGGGAAACTTTCTGTTGTTTAATGTGATTTAAACGTGGTTTTATGTCCCGCCAGAAAAGAGTAAGTGTTTTTGAATTCATTAGATCCTTTATGTTTTCCATATATGTCAGATAAATTAAATAAAGTCAATCTGTAGTGCCTCGATTTGCCCTGTTTAGGAATGAGAGCAGGGCGTGTAGGTTTTTGACCCGGTTTTCGGCCCGGTTCCCGGTTCTGGTTTCGGATTTCCGGTTTTCAGTTTTTTTGTCTAGATTCATTATAAATTATGCTAATTGAAAGAGTTGATCCACGAAAGTAAAAATTGTATGTTTATATTAAGAACTTATTTGGGAAATTAATGAAAAGGAAAATAATGATATTATGATTTTGGTATAACAGAGAAGAATATTATTCACATAAACAGATAAACATAATGGATACTAAATCAAAACAAGCTTTGATCTGAAATCAAATCATTTCAGAATCAAGTGAATGTTTAACTTCATTGATGTATACTAAAAAAAGTATTTGGCTATTGCTCTAAAAGTACGTGTCGTATTTTAATTGCTGGCAAAAGAATTATTTAATGTAGTAGCCACTTGTTACTGTTTGTGAAAAGAATTAGAAACAAATGCATATAAGCCTTGACGAGTTATGATTTAAGTTGAATTATGTACTAGTATATGCAAGATAAGCAAAGTTATTTTAAATCAACGTGTGCATAGCTAAAAGAAATTGACAAAGTTAAAGAAAGTTGTGATTATTCAAAGCTACAAGAATTTTACAGATATTGCTTCTGTTCTTTCGACATGTTTGATCAAACAGACAGTAAATAATTTCGATAACAATTCGGTTTGATAATCATGATTATACTGTTTTAAAAGACAACAGACAATGAGTGTTCGTGTATAAAAACAATGAAATAATTACACGTGAAACAAGATGCAGTGTGATAAAACAATCTTATTTATTAACATGCTATTAACTGAACATCAGTTATGTAAACAAAGACTTATTATTGTTTCATACATTTTGTTCAAACAGATCGAATAAAATATACGTTTAACGACGTTATATATCGGTACGGCGGGATGTGACTGTTTGTGTTCCTTCTTTCGACTATCCACAAAGAAATTAAAAGGTCATTATGGAATTGTGCATGTGCGCGCGCATCTAAAATCAGAGTTTATCAGGTTTATATACATACAGTGTTCAAATTACGCAACATAGAGAGAATATAATTATGTACATTCCAATATATTCATATACATGCAAGACATGTCAATAACAACATTTAGAAAGTAATCAATTTAGAAAAGCGAATATCAAATTAGTGCATTGATTCATTTTAACTACTATTCAATGCTTCATTATCAGAGTACATCATGCTATCATTATACCTTTGAACAGAGAAAGACCTTATAGTATGTCAGATACATCATCTTATATTACATAATTTACAATATAATATATTTATATTAAGTCAATATATTTCAATAACCATTCAATGTTTCATAATCGGAGTATTATGTTACCCTTACACTATATTTAAATGAAGACCTTCTAGTATATCACAACACATCATCTTCTATTACAAAACATACAGTACTTATCATCATCATTCTATTGCGTCTTAAGTAAATATAACAAAGAGAGAAATCGCTCTCTCATTTTATTTTCTTATTATTTATTCTTCGTTTTGTTTGCTGGACAACTATGTGCTTTTGTGTTTGTTTTCTTTTCATAATCTATTCTAAAGCAAAAAAAAAATATGATTAGTTTTCTCCAGAAAAATATCTTATGTATAATGTTTGGATAGAATCAGTTTTCAAGAGATACATTCTCATCAGGGAGGTGGGAAAAAACTTATTTTTATCCATCTCTATGATTCTAATGTTGTTCGTAGAGCATGTCCGGATTCTCTCGAAAGAGGGCGTTATGAAACAAACGGCAATTTAGGGACGTTTTAGGATAATAACCTTCCTCTAATTAACGTCTAAAATAATTTTTTTGTACAATTAATATGTGCAAAAGAAATCAATTATATTCTATTCAGGGAAAAAAAGTCATCTTTTACAAAGTATTTTTTTTATTTTGTCGATTGATATGGGTTTTCCCCTCTGCTTTCACATTGTTATAGAAGAGACATTTGGCAGTTTAACTTCAATTGTAATCATTCTAAAAATATTTGTAATCTCATTGATATTGATATATTTATTTGTTGTTTATATATTGCATACATGCAAAGAATCTTTATTTATATAAATTGTGACTGTAAACTTATTGATTAGAAATAGGAAGAAAATTAAATATTATTCAAAACAAAATATACACACTACCGATATTCATTTTGATAAATTTTAATAAGATACACCGTGACATATTGGCATGATGTAACCCATTCACATTTCTTATGTTTTTTAAGAAAATCTTTATTCAAACTATCTTGATTTATATTGATTTCAATAGTGGCCAAAATATTCTTTTTTTATGATTCGTTGATTAAATTATTTGATTTTATGAAAATTATAATCTTCTTCTTCTGGAAACAGTACATCTAACATATAAAAAAAAGAAATATCATAATGTGCAATGTGTGAAAATATTAAGTTCTTAAGTACTTATACCTTGTTATATTATAATGTATTGAATTCTGAATAAAGGCAAAACAACAACAAATATAGGTTATTTGATAAAAATATTGATGCCCTCGTAAAATTGGAATATGTTAATATCGTAGAATTTGTTGCTGCTGTTTATATCACACATTCATTCAGTAAGGCGTTTTATTATAAAATAAATATAATAATGTTCCTGTAAGTCATATTTCATAAAAACAAAATAATTATGTAGGAATCGGTTTGTGAGGACTATACATCCCACACAAATAGCAATATAGGCCTATTCATATTAATGGGTTTATGGTCGAATAGGACAGAATTCGCTGATATCCGTAATTATTATGCCTTTTCTTCACCGGCATCATAACACTGGACAGAAAAAATCTAAGATTTCGAGATCATTTACGTACATCCACAACGAATATAGACTGGCTTGCAACAAAACAGCATATCGATTGTACACGATTTCCAAAAGACATATCTTGACGTTCACAAAATATAAAGTTTGGTTAATATATCAGTCTTTCATCGAATTCTCTATAACAGAGACCCCAAGATATTAAATGTCAATTACACGAGTTGAATGACAACATCACTGTAAAAACACTGTTTAAAATTTCAACCACGTTGTTTAAGCCAGTCACTCTAAAACTACAGTTTAAGCTCATCAAGCATCTGTTTATTTTTAAAACAACTTAAAAACTAGTTGTTTAAAATGTTTAAACAATTACAAAGAAAGAGACACAATTTGTTATTAGAGTAACAGGCTTAAACAACGCATTTTTTACCGTGTGGTTAATTCAGATTCACGAAATAGTTAAAAATGATGGTCTTTTGATACTTAAGTTTCATTGATGGGATTGTTTTATGTGTATGAACTTTTTTTTCGAGTCGTTTTTCAAAGTTTTGTGTATATACACACCACAAAAGGTAAACAAATTAAGAAAGGTGTTTACAAACATATTTGATTCTCATTTCAGATACACTATAAATAATCGCATAAAAAACAATAGTTCATGTTATACACACTAGTGAGATACTCTTCATTACAGCGATACCTTGATGAAATATAACTTCTTGTTACAAGCAAAGGCGAGTAGGTCCGGAGAGAGGGAAACCAAGTAACACCAATCCCAACCCAATGTCATATCAAGTGCTTTGAACTCAACTCTCTCCTTCAGGTTCAGACCATCAAGATCATAGAGCCTGATCACCACCTTCCTATTCTTACAATCAACACTCGCTACATACACCCTGTCCTGCTCATCCACGGTAGCATACAGGTAGACATCCTTTGGAGCTTGTAGAGACTCACCAGCATTCCCATCCCTGTCATAGACCGTCACCACGCTTGGATTGATGTAATCACATGAACTGGTGACGATCAAACCCGACCTGGTGGATGATACCTGCCACGTCATGTGCTTTGTTGGAACAGTGTGTTTGAGAGTGGATCCTGGCGAGTCATAGATGGAGACTTTGTTGGCACCGTTAGCTATGAGGATCTCATTTGATGGACTTGTGTTCAGTGTGAGAATATAATAACCAGTCCAACCCACGTTGATTGTTGCTTTCCTGGAGCCATTGGGAGAATACACGTGTGCTTCTGTAGAACCAGTTGAGACACATAATGCACTGTCTCGTTGAAACACAATATCTTTATAACCCACGTCATGTGGTATGTTTGTATACCGCTTCGTTCCACCAGCTGTATCAATGATATCAATACCTGGTGTATAAATCCCATATACGATGGCCACACTGGTATGAGAGTAAGATGCCATTCCAGCCATTCCTCCCCGTAGATCTATACACTTCATGATTTCTAACTTGGGATCCGATCCAGAGATGCTCCCAAGGTCAAGAAAAGATTTATCTGCAGGATTCAATCTCTTCTGTGTTTTCTCCGTGGTGGCAACAGTAGAAGTGTGATCGATAGGTTCTGAGATTTTTCCAAGGTCAAGACAAGTAGCATCTGCAGGATTGAACCTCTTCTCCTGTGCTTTCTTTGTAATAACTTCCGCAGTAGTGCGATCGGTAACCTCTTTCAGCATGGTATCTAGCTCATCACAGAGCAAATTATGAGCAGACAG
The DNA here is from genome assembly GCF_018143015.1 of Lytechinus variegatus. NCBI lineage: Eukaryota > Metazoa > Echinodermata > Echinoidea > Temnopleuroida > Toxopneustidae > Lytechinus > Lytechinus variegatus. The sequence continues at coordinate 11,955,287 of NC_054757.1, forward strand.
ACTATCTGTCTCAAGATGACCCAGTCTGTCATTATCTACCAATGTAATCGAACTACAAATGCTCTTGATCCTCTGTCGATCCTTGGACTTTAAGATGTTGAGATCATCCTCGAAACTTCGCTTCAATTCATTTATTTGCTCGATGAGATCTTGGAGATTTCCTTCCAGCTCTTTGACCTTGATGCTGTAAGCCTGCCTGACATCATCTAGTAGTTTCTGCATGGCAGCGTGTACCTCATGACGTTGTTCTTCTATATTCTGAATGTTCTTTTCCAGCTCAGCTTTCTTAGCTGCACATTGCTGGCCAAGGGCTGTCACCTAACAGAGAGAGAGAGAAAATAGTTACCGTTTGCTGTAAAATAAGCATTCAGGTAAACATGGTAAATGTAGTTTCTATATTTAGAAAAAAAATCAATTAATATGCCTATTATAACGTCTGACTTGTATAAACAACCGGAAAGTTTTCATAACAATATTTCTGATCTCTATTCTAGACGAGGGGGGATAGGGGAGGCAACACAGGATATGATTGACAGTTATTATCATATGAGTGGTCGTATTGCTATTGGTAAATTATCTTTACACTGTGAAAAAATTGGGCAATATTTTACCCAATATTTTGCCCAACGTTGGGCCGATAGTCAACCCTACCAACTACTGGGCAATATTTTACCCAACGTTGTTGGGGCATTAATGTGCCCAACTGTTGGGTAATATTTTGAACTACATTTTGGGGACATTAATTTGCCCAACTTTTTAATAAAGTTATTAACCCAACATCTGGGCAAGGCCTACACTCACTTCGTGTACCTGGTCCGTGTCGATCCGGAGACCTTATCCGAAAGTGCTTTGCATGCACAATAACGCTGCATACAAGTGCAAGTGCATATCTCAAGTGAGTGAAGCAAAAACAAAACAGCGTCAGATATATGTCATGTATGTAGGCCTATTCTGACAAATTCCTTACAAATTATGCTTAACGTAAAGTCCAAAATAAAAAAATTAAAAAAACGTTTAAGCAACTCATCTATGAAAAATTCAGCGAGGCTCCCCAGCCCCCAGTCATCTAGAAGCTCCTCCATATCTTATCGACCGTGTGTAGCATGCTGCAAGCGCAACTCGTGATCGTAAAGTTTCGCAACATTTACCACTCAGCAGGGCAATTACTAGCCCAACAATTGGACATCTGTATTTTGGCAGCGGCAGAGTAAAAATTTGCCTAAGTATTGGGCACATAATGCCCAACAAAACAATAACCAACGTATATATTACCCAACAAAAAAATGACCAACGTAAATTTACTCTTTTTTTTCACAGTGTAGTAATCATAGTTTCAATTATGATTATTATAATTACACTTAGAGATTTTGCTAACATTGATAAAGTATCATTATTACTATAATTATCATCATTATTATTATTTCGAATTATCATTTTTTTTTTCATTGCCATTTTTAACATTAACACCATTAGAAGTATACCGTGTGAATAAAATCTTGACACCTCATAAGTCCCCGAAATATGTGTCTTGAAGGATTTGGAAAGAGTATCTTCTTCAACAAAAATTTAATTCCATATTTATGTGGCATGTCTTCACGCTTACATAATCAGTTGGTATTATTTTTTAACGAAAATATATGCCATTTACATAATCATATATATGGCATGAAAGAATATTTTCTCCCAAATAACTTACATTATTTATATGGAATGTGTTCATGCTTGGATGATCAGGAGGTAATCTTTTATTCCTATTTGTATTGATGTAAATCTTGATTTGCGCGAAAGTTTGGCATTACTGCAATGAGTGAATCCGTATGCCAATGACGTCATGATCCATCATGAATTAGTAAACATATTAATATGCAAATCCCTTCAATGGAATCAACTTGAGAATTAATACTTAAAAGTCGTTATCAAACAATTTATGTGAATTATTGATAACGTATTCTGAAATTAATTTTGATGGAACTCTTGTATATATTATGACATCACTGACATATGGAGTAATTTATTGCAGCCATGTCTTACTTTAGCGCAAATCAAAATTTACATCAATACAAATAGGAATAAAAGAATTCCTCCTGATCATCGAAGCATGAACACAGTCCACATAAATAACGTAAGTTATTTGGGAAAATATATTCTTTCAGGCCATATATGATTATGTATTAAATGGCATATATTTTCGTTAAAATAGGGATTTATGAGGTGTCATTTTTTTTAACTCACACGGTAGTTATAACAACGGGACATTGTTTTGAGAGCGGGGATGATCCGAGAGAGGGGGGCATGTAACATTTCACAATAAGATTGTCATTTTATTTTTTGTACACATTTACTGAAAGAAAAATCAGAGGCATATAAGTATCATACCCCAACTGTTTTCGCGTCCCCTAGATGAGAAGAGGGGGGGGGGGGTCAGGGGTATTAGTTAAAGAATACCCAGTAGTATCATCTTTTCTTCTCCTTCAACGGCACAATCTACATCAGTATCTTCTTTACGATATTTTTTCACTTAATATCCCAATTGCTAAATGACCATTACCTTTCGCCTCAACTCGTGCTCAAAGTCAGACTGGTTCTTGATGTTATGGACCTTATGACCAACGACCACGCACCTAAGACAGACACGGACCTTACAATCATCACAAAACATATCTTTGTTCTCTTGTTTGTGGATGGAGCATTTCTCGAATTGATGACCAATGCTGACCTTCCCTTCGATGACATCTTCCACGGAGATAATCTCATGATCTTCAAACATGGTCATGTACTGGTGAGGTTGTAAACATTTGTCACATATGTAGTTATTACATGTTCTGCAGAAGGAGACAGCGTCTTGCTGAAGTTTGCAAGCCGTACATTTTTGACGCAACTCAAGGACTGCATTCATCCCTCCACACTTGGCGTGGTAATCGTCTACACATCCGTTGATGGAGGCATTGAGGCGGAGATCGTCGACACGGTTGGCAGACAACTTGGTGATCTCCCTGCAGAGAGGACAGACCATGTGGTCAATGTCCTGGTGGGTCAGATCATATTTCTTGAGACACTTTCTACAGAAAGTGTGTCCGCACGTCAGGATCGTAGGTTCGTCAAAAATATCAAGACATAGTGGACATATCAGGTCCTGTGAAGAACTAGAGGCTTTCTCTATTTCAATCTTTTCAGCCATTGCTATATAAACTCTAGAGACAAACTGAGGACTACTTAGTTGTTAGAGATACCTACGAGTAATACCTTGGTATAATTATGTGCACGGTCGTGAACTGACTGTGTGCGCGGAACTCCTATTACAATATGACTTTGGGCACATTAATAAAGAATGAGGAAGCTGCGATATAATACAATAGCATAATAGTATAATTATAAATAGAACTGGTTTTTCCCAGCTACCTTTGAACTTCATGGAAGCATTTGCCATCTTTCTTGTCGATAGAGGACGTACTATATTTATCATTTTTTTTTATCATTGAGAGATACACGTACTGTTATCTCTTTGTAGTATAAACACTGTATTAGTACGTGAACCTTATTGTTCAAACAGGAAAAACAGGTGTTTTAAAACTTAATCAAAAGTATTTTTTTGTATATTGATTTCTCAATAATTTAAGCATAATTGTTAATGTTCACTGTACACAGCAAACAGCATTGTGTCAGTTTAAGTCAGCGTTTTTACTGTAAGGGGATCCTCAAATTGGCAAACCTGCTTTGAAGTTGCTGATTTTGTCTTCAACAGCCCATTTGTTTGAATACTTAGTATCTTATTTTTTCCTTTAATTTCTCAGATCTCTGGTTACCTCTCTTTGTTTAAGATTTCAAACTCTTTTTCATTATGTTTAAGCTGTTTATACAACTTCTGTGAAGTTTATATAGTACAGCGTATTGTATTTTTTTATCCTAATTTCCATAATCTATACTGTGAATAATTTATCGATCTCAGTTGGGGTCATGATGTAGCTCGCTTTAATATCAGACATTTTTTTACTTAAATGCTTTCTTATTACACTTCCAATATCTTATCAAAGCGTCTTGAAATTAATTCGCAAAACAACTTTTTAAAAGGCTCATGATAAACACACGTGTATACAAAATAATATCTGTAGCTTTTGATTTACTCTGTTTGGAAGGATGAGGAATTTCAAATTCCTTCTACGTTATTTTTCGACAATGATCCTTTAAAAGGGGAGAAAAATAAGGAAATAGATAGATCAACATGTAAAGGTAACGAATTGATAAACCTTAATATGGATTGCATGGATTGTTATGAAGCAGGGTCATTAAAAAATGTATAAAAAGTCATTAGACCTTATTTTTTATAAACGTGGGCCACCTCAGTGGCTGTAATTCAGTTTTATATGAGAAATGGGTAATTTCCCTTACCCTTTAAAGTGGAAAATTGTGAAAACTTTCTGAAAATCTGATCCAAATTTACCAAAATAATAATCCACTTATTAATAATTCTTTTTTACCATTCAAACTCAAAAAGTTCTTCTATACTAGTAATTACTCAGTTACTTCAATCCATCGCTTTCAAGATTCTAAAAAAAAAAATCACCTGTTCCTTCCTGAAAAAACAACACTGTGTAGGATGAACTAAGATCCTCGTTGAAAATTTGTGACTTGTCCCCCCCCCCTCCCCCATCCAGACCTGCTTCCATTTCGCCCGTTTGTATTATTCCTTTCAGTCATTATCTAGGTCTTTCTTTGTATTTCATTCCTATATCTCTATATCTCGAAATGATGGTAACATTTTTCATACTTTCTTGATGTCATGTGCCTTCGAATACAATAAGATATTTCAGTATTCCTTGCACAAAGCTGAACAATGCTGAATTGGTCACTAAATTTGAACAACAAGTGTTTATTACATTTTTCACGCCCAGTCGTATAGTCGGATCCAGGGGGCCGAGGGGCCCGTGCTCCCCCTATTGGCGGTGCAAAAAATGAAAAAAGGGGGAAAGAAATGAGGAAAAAAAGAAGAGGAAGACGAGTGAATAAAATAAGGTCAGGGGAAGACTTGGAAAATTATTTTTAAAAATATTTAATGTCAATAGATTAAATTTTCGCTCGGGCTTCGCGCTCGCATTGCCTGTTCGATGAGGTACTTATGGTTCCCAACGTACCCCCATTTGCAGAGTGCAATCTCGTCCTTAAACCCCTCATTATCTTTTTCCATAAGCAACTTCACTTCTATAGTGGTTTGAATTCAGATTCGGGATTTTGGGGCCTTTTGAATACCCCGGGTCTACGTTTCTATGACATTATTTTTAAAGTACAAAACGAAGCATGATAAAAGTAAAAATCAAGATTTCTCTCTTCCTTTTTAACGAAGGGACCAGTAGATTGTTTTAGACCCCAGAGTACCGAGGTAACTTCGTCGAAAAACCCAAGACACATGAACATGGCTTTGGAAACAATTTTATTTTGCTGGGGGTGCTGATGTAATTTGAATTGAATTGGTGTAAATTTGACAAGCAAAAGAATAAAAATAGACCCAACAGCAGGAGTTTCACTTCAAAATGACGATTTTTCTGGTCCAGAGCACAGATATAATTATGCTAAGCCAAATAATAATGATAATAATAATAATAATGATAATAACAATAATAATGATGATGATGATAATAATAATAATGATGATGATAATAATAAAGGATTACAATACAAAATATCGATGCTTTTGGTTACATTTCGACATTCTTTAACACCAATCAGATTTCCAGGGGTGCTACATAAAATTATGGAGAATAATACGCGCTATATCCCCATGGAAAATCCTGGGGGTGCTTTAGACACCCAGCACCAGGCGCGCTTCTAGACTAACAGTTTTTTGGGGAGGGGCTTCTGGGGGCTTGACAAATTTTTCGACGTTGGTTTTTTTTTCAATACAATTAAAATGACCTATTGTGAATAGCCTTATACACACCAAACAGCTTTTCTCTTTCCTATGAAAGATATTTCTAATATCGTGCTAGGTAAAAAATTACATTTTCATAACGCTTGAGAATTGTTCATCTAATATTATGAATCAGGGTCTGATTAGTGTTACAGATGTAGATGAATGCATTTAACGATAATGGGGGGGGGGTCTAGCCAAATAATTTTGACAGATTGAAAATATTAAGAATCCATCTATTGCAAAAATGTATTTGACGAACATCTAAAACCGCTATAAAACCATCAGACTTGCCATGAAAATACTATTAAACATATAAACTAAACTTTTCGGTGAGCATCACGTGCAAAATTCTGCATCATGATTTGGCGCGCAGAGCTCGCCGAAATATTTTGGACATTGTCTTTACCCCCTCTCGCCATCCAAAACATGGGTCAGCACTACTGTCTCTGAACTATATGTTTTCATTAAGTTACGCCTCTATCAGGGAGTATATAACGACGGAGACATTTTCAAAAGAAAAGTATCGTAACGAATGACAAAAATTCGGAGCGCTTTTAACAAAACACGACAGGTCAAGGGTTTAAATTTAAATTTTATGGCATTTCGTGGTAAGGTATCAATTCAAATCATTTTACTTTCAGCATGGAGTGGGCCCCTTTAAACCGACTTAGTGAGAAGCTGGAGCATAGTTGTTTTTTCGAAATCTCGTTGGGTACACTGTTACTTTTGTTCAAATCCTGAGCTTAAAGGGATGCTCCGGGCTGAAAATTATATGATTTAAACAGATAAAGAAAAATCAGACAAACAAAACACTGAAAATTTGATGAAAATCGGAACGAATAACAAAGTTATGTCATTTTAAAGATTTGCATTATTCCAGTGAAACAATTCATGACATGTATTCGTGAATATTCAATGAGCAAATTGATTTCATATCCCCACTTGTTCTTTTGTAGTTTATGAAATTAGGTTTATTCACGTTTTTTTCTACCAAGACCTAAACAATTTGGATTGACAACTGATTTAGTGCATTGGATATTCATTGGAGACACACTATTCAAACATGTATGAAAAAATGAAACAAATATGATTTCATGTAATAACATAAGAAATAGGAATATGGGGATGTGACATCATCAACCCACCTAATGAATATTCATGATGACGTGCATTTGTCTATTTTCACAAAATAATGCTAAACTTCAAAATTCAATAACTTCGCTATTTATTATCATTCAGTCTAGTGATCAGTGTTATACAGTCTTAGCATCGGTCATATCGACTCCAGATCTACTGAATCTATACGCTATTTCCCATGACATTCTATCGATCGGTTTGTGGTTTGTTTCGATTGTGTGCCTGGAGCATTGATTTTTTTCATGCTATATACAGTCACATCGATGAAACCGACCTAAAACCGATCAGGGGCCGATTGCACGAAAGGGTCTTTCCAAGGACCGTCTTTCGTGTCGCCCATCTTTTATGATGCGCTGTATGCGGGAAATTTCTGAAATGTATGATAAACAAATAAGCTTTGTTAACTAGCATTTAAATCAATGTGTATACGATATCTTGATTTATCACATCATTTTATAAACAAAGATTTTCTTTACTCTAACGGATGAATAAAATATGTTTGCAGGTAATTTATTTAAAATGTGTTTCACATGGCGCATCATAATGAATGGGCGACACGAAAGACAATTCTTGCAAGGACCCTTTCGTGCAATCGGCCCCAAGGCTATTACGGTTTGTTTTTGTTTTTCAAATGGCATATCAGTCGGTTTGGAGTCGGTTTCGTTGGTATGACTGGAGAATGAAAAAGAAAACCGACCTCAGGGCTGTCTGACCGGTTTTTTTTTTCGAATGGTATACATTGTATCAGGAGTCGGTTCCGTTGATGCTGCAGCATGATCTTATCCAGGCCTTATATAGATTTTAGCCGGAATAACAATAAAATTGTTATCTTATGTCTTGTAATGTGATATTCTAAGTACTTTCAAACGGCATGAGTTTCCTTTCCCCTATATCTCTTTCTATTCCCCCTCCCATCTTTTCCATTTCGCTCTTCCCCTCTCTAAATTTACTATTCATTATTATACTTCCATTTTACATCTTGCCCTCGTTCGCATCTCTTTTAGTTCCAAACTTCTACCTCTTCTACCCCCTCCCTTCTTTCTTTCAATCTCCATTTCTCTTACCCTTCCTGGAACAAATGGTATTAAAATTTTGTCTATATTTATTCATCGAGAAAAGGGAAGTACCGCTCCCTACGATTTTCTGAGTTTGTACGTAGTGACAAAGGAGGAAAATAAGGAAGGAAAGGAGAGAATTGAGGAAAAAGAATTAAAATGGAGAGGTCTGGACCATGCATGAACCTATAAAACATCCCTCTAATTCAATCTTTCGGTGTCCCCCCCCCCATCAAAATATCATGGCGCCGCCATTGATTATTATTATCATTAAAATTGAAATCCATGAAAATGATTAATGGAAAAAATCAGTTGGTTTAGAAATCTTAATTGTCGGATTTGATTATGTCATTCTATAGTAAGGCCAACACTTTGTCAATTTCTCCCCTCACTCACATGATAATAAAATTATTCGCTTCTATTATGATTTGAATATTTACAGCGTTAGTTTTATTGGCTCCACCATAATAGGCTATAACAATGGTTGAAGTAATTCTGTGTATTTCACAGAATGGTAATCAGACAGCGTATTATGAAGAGATTTTATAAACTCGATAGATATGTCGTTAAAAACATGAAATGATATACTATATATGTTATGTGAAACATGTAAAATATGATTGTGCAAAATAATCTATACTGTCTCTCAGAGTAAAGCCAATATCGTTGACGCAAACAATTTCCGTTCGATTTGTCAAACTGAATTGATAACATTCATTAAGTCCAAATTATAACAAAAATAAATTGGTGCAAAATGTTGGTATTATAATTCATCTCAGAGAACAGTGGGTATAACGAATTGCATCCTGGTTTGATACACCGTTCTCTCTTTCTTTAAATCGATGGATTTACTAGAAATGAAATTCGTCTGTGAGAAGGTATTTGATCATCTTAGTGAGATTTAAAACATTTTAGATTTATCAATTCTTCGTTCTTAAAATCCAATAAAGTACATTAATATCAAAAATACATCGTAAACAAATATCACAACGAGTTAAATTCCAATTATAATATACATCATATATAAAAAAACTCGGATGAAAGGACATTGAATGAATAAAAGTTACTTTGGGTAAAAAATAAATGGAATGGAACGGATGAGCTTGCTAAGAAAAATCCCATGCTTGTACATGTTGTATGAAAACTTGTGACATAGTTTGGATATACAAGTATGCATTTTACAAATTTCAGTTTACAATAACGGATAGAGACGGAAGACGACACCCACCAAAAGAATACCACTTTAAATATCCAAAGTTGAAAATGAAGTACAAAAATAAAATATGAAAATATATTCGCGGGAGGGAAATATTATGCCAATGCAGGCAGCGAACATACTATAGTCTATCTTGCCAGAAATCCATGTGTATACCAAACGACAAAAACCTTAATATTCACTAAGAGACCAAATTACTTTATTTACCAAACCGAAGACATCAATGATATTTGTTTGGGACGGTTATTGTTTTTCTATCAACGAAACATTTAAAGTGCCCCCTTTTTCAGGTTCCCTTTTTTTAGTGTCAATAGTCATACAAGTTTGAACTTCAAAATCCATGCATGTACTCCGCGCGAGGAGTCCTCTACATGTATATACATTGTTATTATTATTTTTGTTCAGTATATCAACAAAATGAAATTTTCAAAGAGAACACTTATACAAAAACAAAAGAGACGAGGATGATTACCAATTAATCTCCAGGAGCCCGTAACACAGAGCATAGCAATTATTGTAGAACATTTTTCTACGATTGATTGCATTGGCTACAATATACAATTGATCGTAAAAATCAAATATGCAATTAATCACTAATCTTTGTGTTACGGGACCCATGGGTTGCCTGGGAAAGGAAAACGTAAAATAAATTACTACCGCCCAAAGGCCTTCCTCCCAGATCAGAGCTCCGTAACACAAGGTTTGCGATGAATAGCAAATATGAAAGAATACTTCTGATTGGTTCCCAGTCAGTATTTTGCGACACATGCTCGTGTAATGTTGATCTTGATTGGTCAATTCATTTAGCGATTGATCGCTAATCTTTGTGTTCCGGAGCCCCGGGACTTGTAAGGTGACATCCACAATAATAAAAACACATTCATACAATTTATATTATACAATAATAATTCATATAAAAATCGCATTTTAAAATTGATTGGATATGTACAGGTATTAGAAACAAAATATGGGTCAAATTAAAACTTAAAAAAGTGTAAAATTTATATTTTGTGGTAAACATTTCCATACATACATTATGCACACTATAATATAGAGAATGTAATAACAATATAAATTTCAATATATTTATGTACACATTATGAATATGCAATTTCACGCAAGTAATTCAATTAGAAAATATAATATATAGATACTGAATCAATATCTTTCAATAACCTTTCAATGCTTCATTATTAGTGTGCATATGCTATTCTTTTACTTAAAGGAAGACCTGATAGGATGTCACAATTATCAGTATTATCTTATATTACATAATTTACAGTACTAATCGTCATTCTGTCCCTTCCAAGAGATTAATGTCAAATCTAAGAAGAAAAAAAGAGACCAATCACTTCCTTTTTTATTTTTTTTATTATCCTTTTGGGGGTTGGACAACCGTATGTATTTGTGTTGTTTCTTTCCATCAATATTTTCTAAAGCGGTGAATATGATAATAGATTTTCTCCAGAAAATAATTCATTGTATAATCTTCGGATAGAATCAGTCTCCAATAGATACCTTTCCATGTTGTTCGAAGATAGAGCATGTCCTGATTTTCTCGAAAGAGGGCGGTATAAACAAACGGCAATTTATAAACACGTAGTCCGATATTCATAATCATTTTTATATTGAGAAATTTAATTAAATACACCGTGTTATATTGGCTTAATGTACACCATTCATCTTTCCTCATAAGAAATTCCTTGTTCAAATTATCATGATTGATTGTGATTTCAATAATGTTCAAAGTATTATTTCTTTATATGATTCATTGTTTTGATTAATGTATTTCATGGAAATAATCATTTATTAGGCTAACATGAATTTTGTAAAAAAAAATAACGTATGACAATGTGCAATACAAGAAAATATAAGTTCTAATCTACTTATACCTCTGTTATATTATGATGTATTATATTCTGAATAAGGGCAAAACAATTGAAAAAAAAGAATAACAAGTTCTTTGATATAAAAACATGTCTTTGGATGTCCCCTTGAAATTGGAATATGTAAATATCGTAGAATTCGTAGTGGCTGTTTATATCATACAATCATTCAGTAAGGCGTTTTATTATAAAATAAATATAATAATGTTCCTGTAAGTCAAAAACAAAATAATTATGTAGGAATCGGTTTGTGGGGACTATACATTCCACACAAATAGCTATATATGCCTATTCAGATTAATGGGTTTATGGTCGAATAGAACAGAATTCGCTGATATCCCTAATTATTAGGCCTTTTCTTCAAATCATACCACTGGACAGAAAAAAATCCAAGATTTCGAGATCATATTTACGTATATCCACAACTAATAAAGACTGGCTTGCGACAAAACAGCAAATCGATTGTACACAATTTTCAAAAGAAAATCTTGACACTCACAAAATATAAATTTCATTTAATATATTAGTCTTCCATCGATTTCACTATAACAGAGACCCCAAAATACGCTGGCTTAATCATGTTAATTACACGAGTTGAATGACAACAACATCAATACACTGTAAAAACGCTATTTAAGATTTCACCACGTTGTTTAAGCCCGTCACACTAACAACTACTGTTTAAACTCTTTAAGCATCTGTTTATTTTTAAAACAACTTAAAAACTAGCTGTTTAAAATGTTTAAACAATTACAAAGAAAGAGACACAATTTGTTATTAGGGTGACAGGCTTAAACAACGTGCTATTTTTTTTTACTGTGTGGTTAATTCAGATTCACGAAATAATTAAAATAATGGTCTTTTGATACTCAAGTTACATTCATGAAATTATTTTATGTGTATGAACGTTCTTCGATTCGTGTTAAAATTTATGTGTATATACACACCACAAAAGGTAAACAAATTAAAAAAGGTATTTACAAACATATTTGATTCTCATTTCAGATACACTATAAATAATCGCATAAAAGTCAATAGTTCATGTTATACACACTAGTAAGGTACTCTTTGTTACAGCGATACCTTGATGAAATATAACTTCTTGTCACAAGCAAAGGCGAGTAGGTCCGGAGAGAGGGAAACCAAGTAACACCAAATAGAACCCAATGTCATATCAAGTGCTTTGAACTCAGCTCTCTCCTTCAGGTTCAGACCATCAAGATCATAGAGCCTGATCACCACCTTCCTATTCTTCCAATCAACACTCGCTACATACACCCTGTCCTGCTCATCCACGGTAGCATACAGGTAGACACGCCCTGGAGCTTGTAGAGACTCACCAGCATTCCCATCCCTGTCATAGACCGTCACCACGCTTGGATTGGTGAGATTACATGAACTGGTGACGATCAAACCCGACCTGGTGGATGATACCTGACACGTCCTGTGCTTTGTTAGAACAGTGTGTTTGAGAGTGGATCCTGACGGGTCATAGATGTAGACTTGGTTTGCACCGTTAGCAATGAGGATCTCATTTGATGGACTTCTGTTCAGTCTGAGATAATAACCAGTCCCACTCACGTTGATTGTTGCTTTCCTGTAGCCATTGAGATAATACACGTGTGCTTCTGTAGAACTAGTTGAGACACATGCACTGTCTCCTTGAATCACAATATCGCCATAACCCACGTCATGTGGTATGTTTGTATACCGCTTCGTTCCACCAGCTGAATCAATGATATCAACACCTCGTGTTATAAACCCATATACAATGGCAACACTGGTATGAGTGTAAGCTGTCATTCCAAACATCCGCCTTCGTAGATCTATACACTTAATGATTTCTAACTTGGGATCCGATCCAGAGATGCTCCCAAGGTCAAGAAAAGATTTATCTACAGGATTCAATCTTTTCTGTGTTTTCTCCGTGATAGCAACAGTTGAAGTGTGATCGATAGGTTCTGAGATTTTTCCAAGGTCAAGACAAGTAGCATCTGCAGGATTGAATCTCTTCTCCTGTGCTTTCTTTGTAATAACTTCCGCAGTAGTGTGATCGGTAACCTCTTTCAGCATGGCACCTAGCTCATCACAGAGCAAATTATGAGCAGACAGACTATCTGTCTCAAGATGACCCAGTCTGTCATTATCTACCAATGTAATCGAACTACAAATGCTCTTGATCCTCTGTCGATCCTTGGACTTTAAGATGTTGAGATCATCCTCGAAACTTCGCTTCAATTCATTTATTTGCTCGATGAGATCTTGAAGATTTCCTTCCAGCTCTTTGACCTTGATGCTGTAAGCCTGCCTGACATCATCTAGTAGTTTCTGCATGGCAATGTGTACCTCATGACGTTGTTCTTCTATATTCTGAATATTCTTTTCCAGCTCAGCTTTCTTAGCTGCACATTGCTGGGCAAGGGCTGTCACCTAACAGAGAGAGAGAGAATAGTTACCGTTTGCTGTAAAATAATCATTCACGTAAACATGGTAAATGTAGTTTCTATATTTAGAAAATAAATCAATTAATATCCCTATTATAACGTCTGACTTGTATACACCCAGGAAGTTGTCATATCAATATTTCCGATCTTTATTCTAGACTATATAAGGGAGGGGGAGGGATAGGGGAGGCAACAAGAATATGATTGACAGTTATTATCATTATATGAGTGGTCGTATTACTATTGTTATGTTATCTTTACTAATTATAGTTTCAATTATTATTATCATCATCATTATTATTATTATAATTAGAGATTTTGCTAACATTGATAGAAGTATCATTATTACTATAACCATGATAACTACCACTTATGTTATTATTTCTTTCATCATCATTATTGTCATTGTTATTATAAACACTAATTAACATCATCAGCAGTATATAGGCTTATACGGTGTGAATAAAAAACCCTGACACCCTAATTTAAGGGGGAAATATGTCATGAAAGCGTAATCATTATTTGGAAAAAGTATCTTCTTCCAAATATTTTGATACCATTATTACGTCTTCACGCTTATATAATCAGTAGGTATCCTTTGCAGTGTAAATTTTAAGTTAGGCATGACTGCAATGAATGAATCCATATGCCAATGATTTCATAATCCTACATGAGTAAGTAAAAATATTTGCAAATCCCTTTTCAATGAAATCTATTAATGAGAGTTAATAGCAAAAAGTGTTTGTTAAACAATTATGATGTAAATTATTCAAAACGTTTTCTGAAATGGATTTTGATGGAGTCCTTGTAAGATTCTGCCATTATTGACATCTGAATTTAGTTGTTGCAGCCATGTCTTAATTTGGGTCAAATCAAAATTTACATCACTGCACAGAATAGCTCCTTATCATCCAAGCGTTAACTCATACCACACAGATATGGTATCAAATTATTTTCAGGCCAAATATAATTATGTTAATGACATATTTTTCCCCCTTGAATTAGGAATTCGTGAGGTGTCTTTTTTTTACTCACACAATAGTTACAACATGGGGGCCTTGGAATAGTTTTGACAGCGGGGGCTCATCCAAGGGTTAATTGCAAATCCGTCCACTGCCAACTCGTCCACTCACCACATTGTCTACAGTCATTTAGTCTAATGCCATTCCGTCCATCAACATTTCGTCTAACAACCATTTGGTCCAATAACCATTTTGTCCAATCATCACTTCGTCTAATCACAATTTGTTCTAATCGTTGTTGGTCTAATGCCCATTTCTTTTCATTCATTTTGCACAATTAATATTTTAGTTTAATTAGACCAAAATGGTATATGTACTAAATGGCTATTGATCCAACTGGTTATTAGACGGAATGGCATTAGACTAAATGAAAGTAGACCATGTGGTGAGTAGACGAGTTGGCTTTAGACAAATTGGAAATATACCGATCTAAGGGGGGGGGACAACCATATAACATTTCACAATAAGATTGTCATTTTAGTAAGGCATATATACCCCAACTGGTTCCGTGTCCTCTAGATGAGGGGGGGGGGGGGAGCTCAGGAGTATTAGTAAAAGAATAGCTAGTAGTATCATCTTTTTCTTCTTCTTCAGCGGCACAATCTAATCACCATTTTTCTTTAAAATATTTTTTATTTACTTAATATCCCTATTGTTGACTGACCATTACCTTCCGCCTCAACTCCTGCTCGAAGTCAGACTGGTTCTTGATGTTATGGACCTTATGACCAACGACCACACACCTGAGACAGACACGGACCTTACAATCATCACAAAACATATCTTTGTTCTCTTGTTTGTGGATGGAGCATTTCTCGAATTGATGACCAATGCTGACCTTCCCTTCGATGACATCCTCCACGGAGACAATCTCGTGATCTTCAAAAAGTGCCATGTAGTGATGGCATTGTAAACATTTATCACATATGTAGTTATTACATGTTCTGCAGAAGGAGAGAGCGTCTTGCTGAAACTTGCAACCAGTACATTTTTGACGCATCTCAAGGACTGCATTCATCCCTCCACACTTGGCGTGGTAGTCGTCTACGCATCCGTTGATGGAGACATTGAGGCGGAGATCGTCGACACGGTTGGCAGACAACTTGGTGATCTCCCTGCAGAGAGGACAGACCATGTGGTCAATGTCCTGGTGGGTCAGATCATATTTCTTGAGACACTTTCGACAGAAAGTGTGTCCGCACGTCAGGATCGTTGGTTCATCAAAAATATCAAGACATAGCGGACATATCAGGTTCTGTGAAGAACTAGAGGCTTTCTCTATTTCAATATTTTCAGCCATTGCTATATAAACTCCAGAGACAAACTGAGGACTACTTAGTTGTTAGAGATACCTACGAGTAATACCTTGGTATAATTATGTGCACGGTCGTGAACTGACTGTGTGCGCGGAACTCCTATTACAATATGACTTTGGGCACATTAATAAAGAATGAGGAAGCTGCGATATAATACAATAGCATAATAGTACAATTATAAATAGAACTGGTTTTTCCCAGCTACCTTTGAACTTCATGGAAGCATTTGCCATCTTTCTTGTCGATAGAGGACGTACTACATTTATCAATTTTTTTATCATTGAGAGATACACGTACTGGTATCTCTTTGTAGTATAAACACTGTACAGCGATGTTTAGTACGTGAACCTTATTGTTCAAACAGTTAAAACAGGTGTTTAAAAACTTAATCAAGAAGTATTTTTTGCTATATTGATTTCTCAATAAATTAAGTATAATTGTTAATGTTCACTGTACACACCCAACAGCACTGTGTCAGTTTAAGTCAGCGTTTTTACTGTAAGGGGATCGTCAAATTGGCAAACCTGCTTTGAATTTGCTGATTTTGTCTTCAACTCTCCATTTGTTTGAATACTTAGTATCTTATTTTTTCCTTTAATTTCACAGATCTCTGGTTACCTCTCTTTGTTTAAGATTTCAAACTCTTTTTCATTATGTTTAAGCTGTTTATACAACTAGTTCAGTAGACGGTCTCATAGGCCATGTACAAGACCTGGAAAAGTTGTTAAGTACAAGGTTTTTTGTTGACTCGTGTTCTAGATGGGTATTGAAGTAAATTCAGCTTGGTTGCCACCTTGGCAACCTTGAGCAATTTTTTTAATTAGCCTAATTAGCATAATCATCTAATTAGCATATGTACGATATGTAATATACTACTTCCCTTAAACCAGAAAGACTAAAAACATAAATAATATCATTTTTCTAAGAGGTCCTGTGACGTTGAATCCATGCATAACAATATTTTAAATATCTAAGTTATGCAATTATCGTAATCAGCCTAATTAGCATAATGAGCTAATTAGCATAACGTGTAATACACTGTATATTTATTGGATGTCTACCCAAAAAATTCACAATACGTAAATAATGCAACCTTTTTATGGTTTTCTATAGCGAGGAATTCATTTATGACAATATTTTTCCATTTTAACCAATGTAATCACTGCAATTAGCGTAATTAGCATAATGCACTAATTAACATATATGTAATATATATAAAATACATATTTCATTGTCATTTCATATCGAGAATGCCCGAAAAATGAATAATACAGCTATCCTACGGTTTTCTATGGCGAGGAATTCATTTATGACATTATTTTTCCATTTTAACCAATGCAGTCGCTGTAATTAGCATAATTAGCATAATCAACCTAATGCACTAATTAACATATACATATAGATTTATTTGTCCATAAGTACCGTACTACAACAGCCTGAAAACATAAACAATACAGCTATTCTATGGTATTATTCTATGAGGAATTCTTTTGTGAAATTATTTTTCCCGTTTAACAAATGTTATTGTTTTAATTAGCGTAATTAGCATAATGCGCTAATTATCTTATGAGCAATATTTTACATATGAATATATATTCCTTTGTCATTTTATATCAAGAATGCCCGAAAACATGAATAGTACAGCTATCCGATGATTTCCTGTGACTAGGAATTCACTTATGACATCATTTTTAAATTTTTACCAATATGATTTTTGTAATTACCATAATGCACTAATTAACATATATGTGCAATATGTATATGTATATAAATATATATAGATATATATTCCTTTGTCATTTTATATTGAGAAAGCCTGAAAACAAACAATTACAGTTATCCAATGGTTTTCTATGATGAAGAATTCCTTTTGTGACATTATTTTCCCCGTTTAACAAATGTTATTGTGTAATTAGTGCAATCAGTATACTGCCCTAATTAACATAATTAACGATTTAATTGCATATATATATATATATATATATATATATATATATATATATATAATCCTTTGTCATTTCATATCAAAAAAATGCCCGAAAACATGAATAATACAGCTATTTCATAGTTTTCTATGTCGAGAAATTCATTTATGATATCGTATTTCACTTCAAACAATGTTAATGGTGTAATTAGCTTAATTGACAACGAAATATATGTATTGCACCTGTATTTTAATTACCACTAACCATAGGATAGCTGTATTTTTCATGTTTTCAGGCACACTCGATATAAACTAACATAGAAAAATGAAAAAAATGAAAATCCATAATTTATTGTTCGAAATACATGAAATGAATATTACTCCTTAATTTGCTTTGCCAAATTGATCGTGGGCCCGGCAGCCGCTGAGCAGGGTCCAGATCGACGAGGCTCTTTCCCTTTAATCGTTGAACGTCAAACAGGGTAGCAGCAACTCCCATCTTTTAACGTCTTTTGGTCTGACGCGGCCGGGGTTTGAACCCCCGACCTCCCGGTTGTGAGACGGACGCTCTACCAAATGAGCCAACACACTGGTCATATGAAAGTATACTTTTTTTTTTTTTTATTTAAGTTTTTATTGAAATAAATCATAACAATCACAATATATACAAATGATTAGCATGATAAATAAGCATAAGATCATGAAACATTACAATAAGAAAAAGGCAGATATAAGATTATAATTATCTAAAAGTTTTCAAGAGGGAAGCGCCGAGATAGAAAAAAAGACCGCCCTGAAGAAAAGGAGAACAGAAGCCAAAAAAGGGAATCGGACTAGAATGAGGACAGGCAGCTGAAGGATCCCCGCCCCAATTCTCTCTCTCTCTCTCTCTGCCCCCTTTCACTCTTCCTTCACTCGTACACACACACACACATTAGAACATTATCCCCGTACAAACACAAATATCTTTGCCCTCCATCCTGCATACGACACACACACAAACACACCCTTGTTATAAAGAAAAAGGGGAGGAAACCCTCAGCCACGTGGCTCCATCCAATCCAAGATCCTGCCAAATATGGACCATCAACGTCATAAATTTGGAAACACTTTGCAAGTTCGAGAAAAAGGTCAGGAGGTCAAACATTCTCCAGAATACGCTTGCATAAATTAAGTCTCGGAGGTCGCCCTTGAAAGTACATACACGTGTAAATAGTATACGGACGAATTAAGCGGTACATTGTACTATGCAAAAGATAACAGCTCAAAGATAAACATGATTTCCTTCATATAAAAATAATGTACAAACAATAATCACTATATCATCATACAGTGGCAGTATGAATTTTAACTTAGAGATTATTAGGTAAGGGGAACAATATGGGTATCAATAATCTATAAACAAAAAAAGAGAAAAATAGAATTTAGATATCAGAATCGTGGGTCACAGGAATAAATACAGAGGTTGGCATGGACAGTTCTCCAAGAAACTTCTGTAATGTAGAGTAATACCATGGTCACATTTGTTCTACGGCGGCCGTACGGCGAGTCGAAAACAGTCGTTTATTAATTTTAATTCAAACCACCTATATGTAGCTGTTACAAAAAAGTGTTAAAACGGCTGTTTTCGACTCGCCGTACGGCCGCCGTAGAACAAATGTGACCATGGTATTAACAATGCAGCTTGATCAAGTATACACGCAAGAATGATACACACCCTTAAAGGTCGAAACGCCATTTCTTAAAATGACTATGCAGTCTATTTTTCTTTTTAGCTAAAAGATATTCAATTTCTTTTTGTTTTTTAACAACAGATTTAAATGAAATAAAATTTGGATGAATATTTCTAAACTTGCAGGAATAAATATGATATTTCAAAAGTAAAAATAAATATGAAATAAATCTGTCAGTGCTGATGCCAAAAAGCATTTCAAAGTTAGTTACAGACAAGTTCGATTTCAATTTATGTGAGATAACAGTGATAAGGTTATGCCAAATAGGAGTAATCTTTTCACATTCACAGAATATATGGATTAAGGTTTCTTCCTTCTTTCCACAGAAATAGCAGTCAGGAGAATCTTTCCTCTTGATCTTAAATAGGAAACTGTTGACTGCAATAGTTTTATGAAAAATTTTAAAATAAAAAGACCTTAATTTAGTGTCAATAGTACAAAAGAAATTGGTGTAATGAATCTTTTCCCAGCTAATATCAACAGGTAACAGTAAATTATCATTCCAGTATGCATATTTCTTAATTGGAACATGGGGGCTAAGTAGGATGTTGTAAACACTCTTAGGAACCTTTTTGTACTGTAACAAATTAAACACAATAGTATCATGAACACCAATAATGTCAACATCAAATTCCACCAACCAGCTCTCTGGGATATTTTTCATCAAAAAATTAAACTTTCTTCTATCTCTCAAGGATATACCAAAATCAAGTACCAATTCTTCGAAAAGTTTATGTCCAGGTAAAGGAGGATTAAACAAATCTGAAATTGTAAGGATGTTTTTATTAAACCACTCTTCATAATAAAAATAAGGATTTGATTTTGAACGAATTAATTTGTTATACCATAATGACTGACATGCACTTAGTTCTGAAAATTTGTGACCATAAAATTCCTTAGTGGCTTCTTCTCTGTAAAAATACCATGAACGTAAAGAATCAGCCAATTGAGTATTGCCAAGAGAGTTCAAAACACACTCTGGTGCATTACATTTCCACAAAAGAGAAACATCTTGATTAAACTTTTCCAAAAAGGTTAACTCAATTTTCTTCCAGGGAGCATCAAAATTTTCATCAAGAAGGTTTCTAACCCAAGTCAATTTCTGGGAAATGGCGAATAATAAAGGATCAATCATTTTAAGACCAGCATTTCTATACTCATTACACATAACTTTTCTCTGCACTCTATCCCTACCTCCACTCCAAATAAACTTGTAAAAAATCTTGTTCAACTCTAAGAAAAAGGAGCGAGGTATTTTTATACAAAGAACTGAGAAAAGATAAATCAATTGTGGCAATACAAGAGTTTTGATTACACAAATTTTGCCTATTAAAGAGAGATTTCTCATCCGCCAACAATTTACAGTATTTTCTATTTTTTTCAATCTTTCTTTGTAATTCAAACAATACAAGAGACTTAAGTTTAATGAAAAGTGTACACCTAGACATTTGAATTGAGTAGTTTTCCATGAAACACCCTGGTTAGAATAAGGAAAATTTTGGCATCCTTTTTTAGATCCAATCCAGACCGCCTCTGTTTTACTAAAGTTTATTTTACAACCAGAGTATTTACCAAAATTTGACAAGACATCAAAGAGCTTGGAAAATGAATTATTTGAGCCATCTAAAAAACAAACTGAATCATCTGCAAATAAAGAGATTTTAACTTCAGAATTATTCTGCAAGGGGATACCTTTAATTTGATCATTTTGACGAATAGAAAGAGCCATTATCTCAATAACCAATAAAAACAAATATGGGGAAATTGGGCAACCCTGAAAAATTCCTCTCCTCATAGAAATACGATTAGTTAAGAAACCATTATTCAAAACATAACTTTGACGAGAAGAATACAAGGTTTTTATTGAATCAATAAAATTTGTGCCAAAATTAAATTGTTTCAAAGTTTGAAATAGAAAATTATGAAAAACACTATCAAATGCTTTCTCGATATCGAGTAACAAAATAGTTCCAGGGATATCATTAAAATCAGTATATTCAATAATGTCCAAAATAAAACGAATATTATGCCCAATATTTCTTCC
Source organism: Lytechinus variegatus (assembly GCF_018143015.1). Lineage (NCBI taxonomy): Eukaryota > Metazoa > Echinodermata > Echinoidea > Temnopleuroida > Toxopneustidae > Lytechinus > Lytechinus variegatus. The sequence goes on from NC_054757.1 coordinate 11,976,969, forward strand.
CTTCATAAAACCAGATTGGGCATTGTGTATAAGGGAGTGTAAAGAACGCTTCAAACGAGTTGCTATACATTTGGCTAAAATTTTGTAATCTGTGGTTAATAATGTGATAGGTCGATAATTCTTTATGAACAAAGGATCTTTATCTTTTTTAGGGAGAAGGGTTATAACTCCATTTCGTTGAGAAGACGACATAACACCATTCTTTAATGAGAATTGGAAGGAATCAATTAACATATCGCATATATCATTCCAAAATACAATGTAGAATTCAACTGGCAGGCCATCTAACCCTGGGGTTTTGTTCATTTTCATTGCTTTAACTGCATTATACAATTCACTTTTGGTAAGAGGTGTTTCCATCAACTTCTTATCTTCCTCAGAGAGTTTTGGAACTGAAATATTAGCAAAAATTGCCTCATTAAAATCATCATCATCTACACCTGAATTATTATCTGGTAATGAATATAAGTTGGCATAAAAATCATGTATACATTCTAAGATCTTTGTGGAATTAGTAATCAAGTTTTCCTCATTATCATTAAGCCTATTTATATTTTTCCTCTGCCAGGATCTGTTTTCCAAATTACAAAAATATTTGCTACTTTTCTCACCTTCTTCTAACCATCTAACTTTAGATCTGATAATCAAACCTTTAGTTTCAAACTCATATACCTTATCCAATTTATCTTCAAGTTCCTCCAATTGTGAAAACAAGGGGTCACCAGCTACATATACATTATTTGATAATTGTATCTTAATTTTATCAATATCAGCCAATAATTTATTTTTTTCCGAATTTCTTTGTTTTTTCATACGTGTTGAGTATTCTATACAGACTCCTGTAATGAAACATTTAAAGGTATCCCAGATAATGTTGTTGTTACATTGAGTGTCTTGATGAATAATTTTAAATTCCTTAATTTTATCCTTAACTAAATTAATAAATTCAGTATCAAAGTGTAAATAATGGGTATTGAGTTTCCAACACTGAAAACCTAAACTAGTCCAGCGGAGGCTCGACTAGGCTTTTACTAGTCTGGCATGTTAGTCGAGGCTGCTGGACTAGGAAAACCCCGAATTTGAAACTAGTCCAGCCTCTAAGACAAGCTTTCGGCCTGCTGGACTAGCTTGAAATTAGTCGAAATTGCTCGACTAATGTCCTTTTCGGTGCTGGACTAGTTTAGAGACGGACTAACTCTTGGCTTGTCAAGCAGGACGGACTAGTTTATCGCTTGTCAATCGAGACAGACTAGCTTTTAGCTTGTCAGACAAGACGAACTAGTGTGTAACTTGTCAAGCCAGATTGACTAGCTTCTGGCTTGTCAAGCAGGACTGACGAGTTTAAGGCTTGTCATTCGAGACAGACTAGCATTTAGCTTGTCAGACAGGACGGACTAGCTTGTAGCTTGTCAAGCCAGACTGACTAGCTTCGGGCTTGTCAAGCAGGGCGGACTAGTTTATGACTTGTCAATCTAGACAGACTAGCTTTGAGTTTGTCAAGCAGTACACTAGTTTCAGTCTTGTAAATCGAGATAATAGGTTTCCTGCTTGTCTTAATAGCGAAAAAGTTTTTCCAGCCTGGCTTGTCGAATTTGAGGCAATTCATGTCAGATGCTGATAAAGATAGCTTTTACAATTCTTTTTTTAAACTAAAGTATGTTTGGCTTCACCACGAAAATGAAGAAAGCTCTTGGATATACCATTGTCCTCTATTGTTATTCCTGCATTAAGATTAGTACGCCTAAATCGTATAGTTATTAGAAAAGATTAGGTATTTTTAGCACTTTCACAGAATAAATAATTATCGCGGTTATATTGAAAAATCTGCAGCGCAAAGTACGACACGGAGCTTGATTCAAGACATCTGTTGAATAATGCAAAAAGTTCTAAAATATCAATGATTATCATGAAAGCCAAAAAAAAAAAAGATTGGATGAAAGATGAGCAACATGCAATTAATGTTCTGATTCTTTCAAGATGTTGCCTATAGGCATATTTAACCCATGTCCCACAATCAGTGTTTACAGGTAGGCCTAACTGGAATCTGAGCCTGTGCATTGAATTACCCGAAAAGCAAACACATGCATTATTGTCAACATGCAGTAGCACTGAGCACTACAAAGAAGTTGCTTATTTGGATACAAAGACCAATCCTAAGCCAGCTTTTGCTTCAGTTGGAAATTGCCCGCTCAAATTAACGCTTTCACAAACAATGCATCATTTGGGTCATCATTTCGCTGTGTGATACGATCAGGGAAGCAAGTCTGAAGTTATTCTACTGAAAGCCTGTATCTTTTGCCTGTTTTCAAGAATCAGTCGAACCATATCGAAAAATTCAAAGTAAGTACGATTTTCCTCCTTTTTAAAGATTAAAATCGATATCATGCATGATCCTAAAGAGACAAATCTGGGAGAGGACGAAGAGCATATTAGGCACAGAAAGTCACTGCCCAGTTTCCAATATAAGTGAAGTGTGTTAGTGGAGTGAGAATTTTCGTATTCTTAGGAGAGTACATCATAGTGCAGATAACTTCGGCTGGGTGTTTTCGGTTATATTTTTTGACTCTGCACTATTAAATAGGCGTTAAATCGATTTGTGGAACCTTTGAAATTAACTTTAGTATCAGGAATGCATCTTTTTTGAAGGAAATTCAAAATTATGTCATACATACTTAGCCCAAGTTATTTGAGATTGTTGTGTTTTCTACATGTAGGAAAGGAAATTCTTTGTGTGTCCTTAATTTTGTAAGATTAGATATGTAATTGTGAGAATAATTATAACTATTCAGTAGTATAAATGTTTTTATATTTTATTTGTGATTTCTGGAATATTAAGTAGGCTTATATAATTTGCATAATAATTTTCCATTATAGGTGGATCTTTGTATTTGTAAAGCAGTCTTTAAATGGAATGTTTTACACGTTGAATTCCCCCATTGTCAGTTCGATTGTATTGATTTTGATACTTTTATACTTGTACCACCATAAGTTTGGAAAGAAATCTTAACAAGAAAAATTCTTTATTCAGAATCTCACTAAAAACAATTGAAATTGGAGCCTACTGTAGGCAGTGTTGAGAATTAACTATGTCCATTATTAGGCTAATGTTCAAGAAGAATTGGCTTTTATAAATGAACTGATGCAAGTAGATGAAAATCGACAGGTTTATCCCTTCTTTACATAACCCACGAATTTAAAAGATCCCAAGCAAAAAAATTAATGTTTATATGTTGCTAATGAAGATGGCGAACTGCAGGAGCTAATTAATCATATTGTTTATCACATAAAAAAAACAACCCAATAAGACGCACTGATTCTATGATAAAACGATGATGATGATATTTTTTTTACACAACTATCTACAGATATGGGTCGTCTACAGAATAAAGAAATATGGCATATGCCGATCATTGAAAATGGGTCCGCTGAAATCTTCTATAACTCATCGATTAAATTTAGGAATGGCAAGAAGAAGCATACCAATCATCTGTGACTATAGACGATAGAGGTCAGGAAGAAAGAGAAGGTGAGGAAGTGCTTCTATGCTTATCTGCTGCTTTCAAACGATTTACATTTTAAAAGAATATAGGCAGAATAAAAAAAACATTATAAACGATTAATTACTGACAAGTTGACCATTATCATTATACCATTGATGATACTGTACAAAACAATGTTTCACTGTTGGTCTTAATTGTGTAAAGGAGCTGCATGTCATGAGCTGTTTTTATTGTTTATTGTACCTGACATATTCTGCATCGATTGATAAAGACAGATGAAGTGAATATAATAATTGAACATCTGTTCTCCTTTTTCATTTAAACATTCTAGAAGCAATGACGAAAGCAGTAGGCCCATCCTTGGTAACAACATGACTTCTTCAGGGAAAGTTTAATGATCTCTTTGTGTCACCAGAACTGAGGTTAGTTAAATTTCAATGAGTAATGTTTTGCTTTCCTTTACATTTGCTTAATATTGATATGATTTAACAAACATGAAATATTGTGAAATTTCTGATAAAGTCCCTTCCTCATTTAACATCGAACTCCCATGCTCTCTTCCATTTTAAATAAATACACTCTTATGTAAACATTAGTCACATTAGTCTTTAGGATTTGGTATGTTTATAATGAAATAGCTATGAGGCAATTGTTTTAAGGGGATTTCTCCACAAGTATCAGATTGTATGAAAAACTATTCATGGTCCATGTAATTATGACGTAAGATACAGGGGCCATCATTTAAAGGCAATTCTATGACAATTATGATTTTTTTTTTATAACAAAAAATACATTTATATACCATTACTATGATTTTCGTATAGTGGTGGCTTCCTCGCCAGCACTTGCTGCTAACTTTGAATAATATTCATTTCATCCTCCTGATTCTCCAATTGTTTCTATCACTCTAATTGTCATTTCTATCTTCTGTTTTATTATTTATCTGGAATGTCACAGAATCCCGTACACATCCAGACGGACACGGAACACAATCCTCACCATCACCACATCACTCGACCTTCTGTCAGAGGACACGATGTCGATCTCTTCGTTTTATATCTTCTATTTTCAATATCCCACTTGCCTAGTAAGACTCTCATATTTATTCAAAAGATCTTATTAGATATTCAGGATGGAGACAACATTCCATACACGGCCATATTTGAATTTTAAAAAATCAAACATGCAGTGAGTTAAGATAATTAAGCTTCTTTATCTATCTGTGTTAATTCTTTATTGCTGAAATCTAGTATAATCAACACTCCAGTGTCCTAATAACTTTGGTTAAGGTTTGTTCCATAACAATATCAGAATTATCTTAAATCTGTATATTATAAAATGTTGGTTTTCACAATTTCAAATCTAAATAGTGCTTTCTTAATCAGATGCCAAGTATATTATTGGATGTTCTGGGTATACATATGACTAAGTTTGAAAAAGTTTCTTTTTGTATAATCAACAAATGCAAATGTTTGTGTTATGACATTACAGAGCAAAATATTTAGTTCTTTCATAATGCATTAGGATTTATTTGGACAGAAACAGTTCGTACATACAAAATTCTCTAATTTGTATTATCTACATATCACCCTTTTCACAAAGGAATTTATCTGACTATTTGTATTATGGATTTTTTCATCATTCTGTCACTCGAGTACAAACCAAAATTTTTCCCTATATACCTTGAATTTGTATCAAAATTATTGTTTTGATATTTTCATGAGGATCATAATAACATATACTGATACTGCAATGTACAAAACTCTACATCGAACAAAAGTAAGCCAAATATACTTCCAGAAATAATGAAGTTGTCAAATGTATATTTTTATATTTGAAGTCCTTCAATTGAATATCAACCTACATTCACCTATTGCCATATTGTTTTCAACAAAATATACATGTATTCCCTGTATCGAGAAGGAAATCTAATTAATGATTATAATTACAATTTTGATAATTTTCTTTGATTTTTTATGCGAATTCATTTTGATTTACTTTTTTCTGCCATGATTGTATTTAGTGTATATAAATATGCAATATTTTTAACGCTTTTCTAATGTTTTCAAGTTCAGGCCTGTCTCGAGTGGGGTTTCCTCTGGAATGTACATGCAAACTATGCTAAGTGTATTGATTTTGAATATTTAGTATATAATGCTTTATTCGTTTCTTTCCTCTGTTACTTGTTTTACCGGTTTTTTTTAATCTACGATTTATTCTAAAATATGTACATTTTCTATTACTTTCTTTTGTAATATATTTTGAAAAGATTTTTTTATCTCATTACATAAATTGAAAGAAAGAATTTGAATATGATGGTTTACATAACCTTGTTAAAAGAAAAACAAATCGTCAAATAATCGTAGTATGAAGTGCGCATTAAACTGCACTTCCTAAATAATGTTATGTTTAAATCTAGAAGGAACATCTTCATTTGGAAAAGTAAATAGGTTATAGATTTTGCATATATGTTTGGAAGTTTAATTTCATTAGCAGTCAGATGAAATAAGGTTGATATTATTTTCTTGTGAACAAATAACAAATTCAAAACATTTTATTGTAAAGAATGCATTTATTAATGAATACTGTCAAGGAGGTATTTTTTCTATTTTAATAGTGAGGAATAATTTGTCTAAAATTTGGTATATGCTCTAGCCCATCTGGATGCCATTACTTTGATGATGTGATATTACTTTTCATGTCTTGGAAATATATGATATTTGGATAATAAAACTGTATTGTTACTGCAAATGAATTTACAAATTTTCTTGATTTCATATTTTGTTCCTCGAAAATATTTTCATTTGTAATTTAGCGATGTCTAGCAACGTGGTGGGAACGTCTGAAGGCGCGGCTAGGTTTTCTGGATCATTTCATGGCCATGATGGCTAGTCCGTCAAGTTAGTCCTTCATGTTAGTAATGCAACCTAGTCCAGCTTGACGTACCAAAACATGCTAGTTCAGCAAACTAGTCCAGCTTGATGGACTAACATCAGGTTAGTCCAGCAGCAAGACTAACTTGAAGTTAGTCCAAGTGGGCACCATTTGGACCAACTTAAAACTAGTCAATAACTAGTCGAGCGACTAGCTATATGTTAGTCCAGCTCGCTGGACTAACCAATAACTAGTCGCTGGACTAGCATCAAACTAGTCGGGCTTGCATGACTAACGTTAAACTGGTCACTTGACTAGGAACATGCTAGTCAGCCGACTGATGAAAGGCTAGTCATGCAAGAAGGACTAAGCAAAACTAGTCCATCATGCTAGTCCAGCAAAGCAGACTAACTTAAAGTTAGTCCAGGTGGGCACCATTTGGACTAACTTTAAGCTAGTCTGGCGACCAATTTTGGTTTTCAGTGAATAACCTTCAAATTACCTTTCACTGGTTGATTATCATTAAAATCAACAGAAACAATTGAGTGATCTGACTGGATCCCTGGTAAAATCTGCGATTTCTTGCAATTATCCAAAAAGTTATTTGACACTAAAATGAAATCTAATCTGGATAATACTCTAGGGGACTTTTGATGTCTAGTGTATTTTTTCAAGCCTGGATGGAAAGATCTCCACACATCACATAAGCCATATTCCTCTATTAATACAGAAAGCATTTCACTAGTTTTAATATTTGAATGGTGATCTCTAGAACCCTGATAATCAATGTCATCAATAACTGTGTTAAAATCACCGCCTACTATTATGAATTCATTATCAAATTTTTCAAGTTCTGCAAACACTTTTAATAAAAAGTCTGGGTCATCATTATTTGGTCCATAAACATTTACTAATGTGATAGGGAGTTCATTTATTATGGCATTTATAATCAAAAACCTCCCCTGAGGATCCTTAAAAATAGATTTAATATTTGTATTTAATGAGTTTCTTATAAGAATGGCCACACCTCTACTATTCGATGCAAAACTAGCAAAAAAAGCTATTTCACCCCACTGGGTTTTCCACAAGTATTCATCATTAAAATCACAATGGGTTTCCTGGAGAAATACAATATCAGCTTTAAGAGAACGCAAGAAATGAAAAACTTTTTTCCTTTTAACATAATCTTGTAGCCCCCTACAATTAAAAGAACTGAGCTTAATAAACATTATTTTTTAAGATACACCCTATTCCAAAACCATAGCCACCATAAGGAATACAAAATAGCACAAAAAAGAAAAGGTACATAAATGTTATGCAATCTGCCATTACCAAGGACGTTAAAAAATAAAAATAAATAAATATATACATATCATTAAACATGAAAAAAATAAAGCAAGGCAAGCACAAGATCAAACAAAGGGCTTCAAATAAAAAACACAGCCCTGTGTATGAGTGCTAAATAACCTATACCAACTGAGATCAAAACAGTAGTACACGTACATAAAGGCACCAAAAGACTGACTAGAGAGTAGACTCAGATGAAGTGATGTCTATCAAATACTAACCGTAAAGATCACCTGAGTGCAGTAACAATGGATGAAAGTAAAACAAAATCAAAGTAAACAGCCGGGGGGGGGGGTGATATTACACTCATGACAGCGTAAAGATACAAAATAAAAATCAACACCAGTTTACATCTCTTTCAAAGTTTCTGATGAAAAAGTAAAAAAAAAAAACAGAAATACACTATAACTTTTAAAGTCAACCAACGATGTGCAACTTTCCATCTCGAGCTCTGAAGCCCACCCTGTCCGGGTAGAGGAAGAAAGGCCTCTTCCCCTCATCTCTCAAACGCTTGATGAGATCCAACTTGTTTCTTCGCTTTTGCAGAACACATTTAGAAAAATCTTCAGATACAAAGATTTTCTTTCCCTTATTCTCCTTTAATTTAGCGATGCATGCCTTACGAACTCGCTCCTTTATGGTATATGATGTGAAGGCCACATGTATGACCCTTGGATCTGGCTTCTGATCTGCTGGGTATGAGCGCTTTGATGTTGGAGTACGGTGACATCTCTCAAATGTAGACTCTTCTGGAGATAATCCCACAAATCCATGGAGGAAATCCTGCAGTACTTCCATACAGCTTTCTCTAGGGCTTTCCGGTACACCATGAAAAACAAGGTTATTACGACGAGATCTGTTCTCTAAATCGTCTATCTTGGCAATCATGTCTTCTCTCTCTGATTTGAGCTTTTTCACTTCTGCCACAACATCATCAAGTTGAATGGCACATGCAGAGATTTTCTCCTCATTCTCAGACACTTTCAGGTTCACTTCATCTAATCTCTCCAAAAGAAGTAACTCCATGCGCTGTTCCAAACGAGTGAAGCGAGACTCAAATCGGTCGACAAAACTACTAAACCAATGCGGAGGTGTGTCAGATTTCATCTCACCAACACTTTGCTTAGCCGTACCGACCAGCATCTCCCCGCCGAAACCTCCCCCGGGGCGTTGGCCTGAGTCGCGTCTGAATCTTGCACGATAACTTTCCTTGGGGCCGTCAGTTTGGGGTTATTCTTTTCAGGAGTATCTAACTGTCTTTTAGGTCCCATTACTATTCAATCACTGCCACAGATCATCAATCCACAGAAAAATACTTTGCTTACCGCCAGAATCTTCTCTCTGTCAGAATTTTGGTGAAAATTTAGATCAGCATTGTCACATGGCTACTGTCTCTTCCCATGGACAAAGGCGCCCCAAGTCATATGAAAGTATACTTGATATATTGCACATATAGATGTTAATTAGTGCATTGGGCCAGTAATTCTAATTAAGTCATTGACATTGGCTAAAATGGAAAATTACTGTCATAAATGAATTCATCAACATAGAAAACATTAGAAGAGTTGAATTATATTATGTTTTCAGGCCGATGTAGACAGTACTTTTGACACATAAATCTATTTATTGCAAATATATATTAATTAGCGAATTATGATAATTAAGCTAATTATAACAATAACATTGTTTAAAGGAAAAAGATAATGTCACAAAAGAATTCCTCATCATCGAAAAACTATAGGATAGCTGTATGCCTGTATTATTTATGTTTTCGGGAATTCTCACTCAGTATAAACTGACAAAGGAATATATATATTGCACATATATGATAATTAGCGCATTATGCTAATTATACTAATTACGACAATTACATTGGTAAAAAGGGGAAAAAATAATGTAAGAAATCATCTCCTCGTAATAGAAGACCATGGGATAGCTGTATTATTCATGTATTCGGGCATTTTCGATAACAAATGAATATATGTATTGCACATGTATGTTAATTAGCGCATTATGCTAATTATACTAATTACGACAATTACGTTGCCAAAAAGGGGAAAAAATAATATCAGACATTTTTTTTACTTAAATGCTTTCTTAAATATACTTCCAATATCTTATCAAAACGTCTTGAAATTAATTCGCAAAACAACTTTTTAAAAGGCTCATGATAAACATACTTCTATACAAAATAATATATGTAGCTTTTGATTTACTCTGTTTGGAAGGATGAGGAATTTTAAATTCCTTCTACGTTATTTTTTGACAATGGTCCCTTTAAAAGGGGGAGAAAATAGGGAAATAGCTAGGTTAACATGTAAATGAAACGAATAGATAAACCTTATTATGGATTACATTGATTGTTAGGAAAGCAGGGTCATTTTAAAAAAATTTGGATAAAAAATAATGATTAGACCTTATTTTTCCAAACGTGGGCCACCTAATGTATGCTGCAATTCATTTTTATGTGAAAAAGGGGCAGCTGCCCTCCGCCTTAATTTAAAGGAGGGAATTGTGAAAACTTACACTTCTCTGAAAATCTTATCAAAATTTACCAAAATAGTAATTCACTTATAATCTTTTTTACCATTCAAACTCAAAAGGTTCCTCTAGTGATTACTCGGTCACTTCAATCCTTTGCTTTCAGGATTAAAAAAAAAACATAATCACATGTTCCCTCCTTAAAAAAATGAGCTAGGATCCTAAAATTTGTGACTTGCCTCCCCCTCCCTTCCCTCCAAAAATGATAACACCCCCCCATCCAGGCTTCCTTCATTGCGCCTGTTTGTATCATTCTCAATGTCTTTCTTGGTATTTCATTCCTATATCTCTATATCTCGAAATGATGGTAACATTTCTCATACTTTCTTGATGTCATGTGCCTTCGAATACAATAAGATATTTCAGTATTCCTTGCACAATGCTGAATTGGTTACTAAATTTGAACAACAAGTGTTTATTACATTTTCACGCCCAGTCATATAGTCGGATACAGGGGGCCGAGGGGCCCTTGCTCCCCCTATTGGCGGTGCAAAATATGAAAACAGGGGGAAAGAAATGAGGAAAAAAAGAGGAAGAATAAGAGGAGGAAGACGAGTGAATATAATAAGGTCAGGGGGGGGGGCTTGGAAAATTATTTTTACAAATATTTAATGTCACTATATTAAATTTTCGCTCGGGCTTCGCGCTCGCATTGCCTGTTCGATGAGGTACTTATCGTTCCCAACGTACCCCCCATTTGCAGAGTGCAATCTCGTCCTTATACCCCTCTTTATCCTTTTCCATGAGCAACTTCAGTTCTATAGTGGTTTGAATTCAGATTTGGGATTTTAGGGCCTTTTGAATACCCCGGATTCACGTTTCTATTACATTTTTTTTAAGTACAAAACGAAGCATGATAACAGTAAAAATCAAGATTTCTCTCTTCCTTTTTAACGAAGGGACCAGTAGATATGTTTTAGACACCAGAGTACCGAGGTAACTTCGTCGAAAAACCCAAGACACATGAACATGGCTTTGGAAACAATTTTATTTTGCTGGGGGTGCTGATGTAATTTGAATTGAATTGGTGTAAATTTGACAAGCAAAAGAATAAAAATAGACCCAACAGCAGGAGTTTCACTTCAAAATGACGATTTTTCTGGTCCAGAGCACAGATATAATTATGCTAAGCCAAATAATAATGATAATAATAATAATAATGATAACAATAATAATGATGATGATGATAATAATAATAACAAAGGATTACAATACAAAATATCGATGCTTTTGGTTACAATTCGACATTCTTTAACACCAATCAGATTTCCAGGGGTGCTACATAAAATTATGGAGAATAATACGCGCTATATCCCCATGGAAAATCCTGGGGGTGCTTTAGACACCCAGCACCAGGCGCGCTTCTAGACTAACAGTTTTTTTGGGGAGGGGCTTCTGGGGGCTTGACAAATTTTTCGACGTTGGTTTTTTTTTCAATACAATTAAAATGACCTATTGTGAATAGCCTTATACACACCAAACAGCTTTTCTCTTTCCTATGAAAGATATTTCTAATATCGTGCTAGGTAAAAAATTACATTTTCATAACGCTTGAGAATTGTTCATCTAATATTATGAATCAGGGTCTGATTAGTGTTACAGATGTAGATGAATGCATTTAACGATAATGGGGGGGGGGGGGGGGGTCTAGCCAAATAATTTTGACAGATTGAAAATATTAAGAATCCATCTATTGCAAAAATGTATTTGACGAACATCTAAAACCGCTATAAAACCATCAGACTTGCCATGAAAATACTATTAAACATATAAACTAAACTTTTCGGTGAGCATCACGTGCAAAATTCTGCATCATGATTTGGCGCGCAGAGCTCGCCGAAATATTTTGGACATTGTCTTTACCCCCTCTCGCCATCCAAAACATGGGTCAGCACTACTGTCTCTGAACTATATGTTTTCATTAAGTTACGCCTCTATCAGGGAGTATATAACGACGGAGACATTTTCAAAAGAAAAGTATCGTAACGAATGACAAAAATTCGGAGCGCTTTTAACAAAACACGACAGGTCAAGGGTTTAAATTTAAATTTTATGGCATTTCGTGGTAAGGAACAGTTCAAATCATTTTACTTTCAGCATGGAGTGGGCCCCTTTAAACCGACTTAGTGAGAAGCTGGAGCATAATTGTTTTTTCGAAATCTCGTTGGGTACACTGTTACTTTTGTTCAAATCCTGAGCTTAAAGGGATGCTCCGGGCTGAAAATTATATGATTTAAACAGATAAAGAAAAATCAGACAAACAAAACACTGAAAATTTGATGAAAATCGGAACGAATAACAAAGTTATGTCATTTTAAAGATTTGCATTATTCCAGTGAAACAATTCAAGACATGTATTCGTGAATATTCAATGAGCAAATTGATTTCATATCCCCACTTGTTCTTTTGTAGTTTATGAAATTAGGTTTATTCACGTTTTTTTCTACCAAGACCTAAACAATTTGGATTGACAACTGATTTAGTGCATTGGATATTCATTGGAGACACACTATTCAAACATGTATGAAAAAATGAAACAAATATGATTTCATGTAATAACATAAGAAATAGGAATATGGGGATGTGACATCATCAACCCACCTAATGAATATTCATGATGACGTGCATTTGTCTATTTTCACAAAATAATGCTAAACTTCAAAATTCAATAACTTCGCTATTTATTATCATTCAGTCTAGTGATCAGTGTTATACAGTCTTAGCATCGGTCATATCGACTCCAGATCTACTGAATCTATACGCTATTTCCCATGACATTCTATCGATCGGTTTGTGGTTTGTTTCGATTGTGTGCCTGGAGCATTGATTTTTTTCATGCTATATACAGTCACATCGATGAAACCGACCTAAAACCGATCAGGGGCCGATTGCACGAAAGGGTCTTTCCAAGGACCGTCTTTCGTGTCGCCCATCTTTTATGATGCGCTGTATGCGGGAAATTTCTGAAATGTATGATAAACAAATAAGCTTTGTTAACTAGCATTTAAATCAATGTGTATACGATATCTTGATTTATCACATCATTTTATAAACAAAGATTTTCTTTACTCTAACGGATGAATAAAATATGTTTGCAGGTAATTTATTTAAAATGTGTTTCACATGGCGCATCATAATGAATGGGCGACACGAAAGACAATTCTTGCAAGGACCCTTTCGTGCAATCGGCCCCAAGGCTATTACGGTTTGTTTTTGTTTTTCAAATGGCATATCAGTCGGTTTGGAGTCGGTTTCGTTGGTATGACTGGAGAATGAAAAAGAAAACCGACCTCAGGGCTGTCTGACCATTTTTTTTCTCGAATGGTATACATTGTATCAGGAGTCGGTTCCGTTGATGCTGCAGCATGATCTTATCCAGGCCTTATATAGATTTTAGCCGGAATAACAATAAAATTGTTATCTTATGTCTTGTAATGTGATATTCTAAGTACTTTCAAACGGCATGAGTTTCCTTTCCCTATATCTCTTTCTATTCCCCCTCCCATCTTTTCCATTTCGCTCTTCCCCTCTCTAAATTTACTATTCATTATTATACTTCCATTTTACATCTTGCCCTCGTTCGCATCTCTTTTAGTTCCAAACTTCTACCTCTTCTACCCCCTCCCTTCTTTCTTTCAATCTCCATTTCTCTTACCCTTCCTGGAACAAATGGTATTAAAATTTTGTCTATATTTATTCATCGAGAAAAGGGAAGTACCGCTCCCTACGATTTTCTGAGTTTGTACGTAGTGACAAAGGAGAAAAATAAGGAAGGAAAGGAGAGAATTGAGGAAAAAGAATTAAAATGGAGAGGTCTGGACCATGCATGAACCTATAAAACATCCCTCTAATTCAATCTTTCGGTGCCCCCCCCCCATCAAAATATCATGGCGCCGCCATTGATTATTATTATCATTAAGATTGAAATCCATGAAAATGATTAATGGAAAAAATCAGTTGGTTTAGAAATCTTAATTGTCGGATTTGATTATGTCATTCTATAGTAAGGCCAACACTTTGTCAATTTCTCCCCTCACTCACATGATAATAAAATTATTCGCTTCTATTATGATTTGAATATTTACAGCGTTAGTTTTATTGGCTACATCATAATAGGCTATAACAATGGTTGAAGTAATTCTGTGTATTTCATAGAATGAAAATCAGACAGCGTATTATGAAGAGATTTTATAAACTCGATAGATATGTCGTTAAAAACATGAAATGATATACTATATATGTTATGTGAAACATGTAAAATATGATTGTGCAAAATAATCTATACTGTCTCTCAGAGTAAAGCCAATATCGTTGACGCAAACAATTTCCGTTCGATTTGTCAAACTGAATTGATAACATTCATTAAGTCCAAATTATAACAAAAATAAATTGGTGCAAAATGTTGGTATTATAATTCATCTCAGAGAACAGTGGGTATAACGAATTGCATCCTGGTTTGATACACCGTTCTCTCTTTCTTTAAATCGATGGATTTACTAGAAATGAAATTCGTCTGTGAGAAGGTATTTGATCATCTTAGTGAGATTTAAAACATTTTAGATTTATCAATTCTTCGTTCTTAAAATCCAATAAAGTACATTAATATCAAAAATACATCGTAAACAAATATCACAACGAGTTAAATCCAATTATAATATACATCATATATAAAAAAACTCGGATGAAAGGACATTGAATGAATAAAAGTTACTTTGGGTAAAAAATAAATGGAATGGAACGGATGAGCTTGCTAAGAAAAATTCCATGCTTGTACATGTTGTATGAAAACTTGTGACATAGTTTGGATATACAAGTATGCATTTTACAAATTTCAGTTTACAATAACGGATAGAGACGGAAGACGACACCCACCAAAAGAATACCACTTTAAATATCCAAAGTTGAAAATGAAGTACAAAAATAAAATATGAAAATATATTCGCGGGAGGGAAATATTATGCCAATGCAGGCAGCGAACATACTATAGTCTATCTTGCCAGAAATCCATGTGTATACCAAACGACAAAAACCTTAATATTCACTAAGAGACCAAATTACTTTATTTACCAAACCGAAGACATCAATGATATTTGTTTGGGGACGGTTATTGTTTTTCTATCAACGAAACATTTAAAGTGCCCCCTTTTTTAGGTCCTTTTTTTAGTGTCAATAGTCATACAAGTTTGAACTTCAAAATCCATGCATTTACTCCGCGCGAGGAGTCCTCTACATGTATATACATTGTTATTATTATTTTTGTTCAGTATATCAACAAAATGAAATTTTCAAAGAGAACACTTATACAAAAACAAAAAAGACGAGGATGTTTAAAAATTAATCTCCAGGAGCCCGTAACACAGAGCATAGCAATTATTGTAGAACATTTTTCTACGATTGATTGCATTGGCTACAATATACAATTGATCGTAAAAATCAAATATGCAATTAATCACTAATCTTTGTGTTACGGGACTCAGGTTGCCTGGGAAAGGAAAACGTAAAATAAATTACTACCGCCCAAAGGCCTTCCTCCCAGATCAGAGCTCCGTAACACAAGGTTTGCGATGAATAGCAAATATGAAAGAATACTTCTGATTGGTTCCCAGTCAGTATTTTGCGACACATGCTCGTGTAATGTTGATCTTGATTGGCCAATTCATTTAGCAAGTGATCGCTAACTTTGTGTTCCGGAGACCCGGGACTTGCAAGGTGACATCCACAAGAATAAAAACACATTCATACAATTTATATTATACAATAATAATTCATATAAAAATCGCATTTTAAAATTGATTGGATATGTACAGGTATAAGAAACAAAATATAGGTCAAATCAAAACTTAAAAAAGTGTAAAATTTATATTTTGTGGTAAACATTTCCATACATACATTATGCACACTATAATATAGAGAATGTAATAACAATATAAATTTCAATATATTTATGTACACATTATGAATATGCAATTTCACGCAAGTAATTCAATTAGAAAATATAATATATAGATACTGAATCAATATCTTTCAATAACCTTTCAATGCTTCGTTATTAGAGTGCATATGCTATTCTTTTACTTAAAGGAAGACCTGATAGGATGTCACAATTATCAGTATTATCTTATATTACATAATTTACAGTACTAATCGTCATTCTGTCACTTCCAAGAGATTAATGTCAAATCTAAGAAGAAAAAAAAGGAGACCAATCACTTCCTTTTTATTTTTTTTATTATCCTTTTGGGGGTTGGACAACCGTATGTATTTGTGTTGTTTCTTTCCATCAATATTTTCTAAAGCGGTGAATATGATAATAGATTTTCTCCAGAAAATAATTCATTGTATAATCTTCGGATAGAATCAGTCTCCAATAGATACCTTTCCATGTTGTTCGAAGATAGAGCATGTCCTGATTTTCTCGAAAGAGGGCGGTATAAACAAACGGCAATTTATAAACACGTAGTCCGATATTCATAATCATTTTTATATTGAGAAATTTAATTAAATACACCGTGTTATATTGGCTTAATGTACACCATTCATCTTTCCTCATAAGAAATTCCTTGTTCAAATTATCATGATTGATTGTGATTTCAATAATGTTCAAAGTATTATTTCTTTATATGATTCATTGTTTTGATTAATGTATTTCATGGAAATAATCATTTATTAGGCTAACATGAATTTTGTAAAAAAAAATAACGTATGACAATGTGCAATACAAGAAAATATAAGTTCTAATCTACTTATACCTCTGTTATATTATGATGTATTATATTCTGAATAAGGGCAAAACAATTGAAAAAAAAATAACAATTTCTTTGATATAAAAACATGTCTTTGGATGTCCCCTTGAAATTGGAATATGTAAATATCGTAGAATTCGTAGTGGCTGTTTATATCATACAATCATTCAGTAAGGCGTTTTATTATAAAATAAATATAATAATGTTCCTGTAAGTCAAAAACAAAATAATTATGTAGGAATCGGTTTGTGGGGACTATACATTCCACACAAATAGCTATATATGCCTATTCAGATTAATGGGTTTATGGTCGAATAGAACAGAATTCGCTGATATCCCTAATTATTAGGCCTTTTCTTCAAATCATACCACTGGACAGAAAAAAATCCAAGATTTCGAGATCATATTTACGTATATCCACAACTAATAAAGACTGGCTTGCGACAAAACAGCAAATCGATTGTACACAATTTTCAAAAGAAAATCTTGACACTCACAAAATATAAATTTCATTTAATATATTAGTCTTCCATCGATTTCACTATAACAGAGACCCCAAAATACGCTGGCTTAATCATGTTAATTACACGAGTTGAATGACAACAACATCAATACACTGTAAAAACGCTATTTAAGATTTCACCACGTTGTTTAAGCCCGTCACACTAACAACTACTGTTTAAACTCTTTAAGCATCTGTTTATTTTTAAAACAACTTAAAAACTAGCTGTTTAAAATGTTTAAACAATTACAAAGAAAGAGACACAATTTGTTATTAGGGTGACAGGCTTAAACAACGTGCTATTTTTTTTTACTGTGTGGTTAATTCAGATTCACGAAATAATTAAAATAATGGTCTTTTGATACTCAAGTTACATTCATGAAATTATTTTATGTGTATGAACGTTCTTCGATTCGTGTTAAAATTTATGTGTATATACACACCACAAAAGGTAAACAAATTAAAAAAGGTATTTACAAACATATTTGATTCTCATTTCAGATACACTATAAATAATCGCATAAAAGTCAATAGTTCATGTTATACACACTAGTAAGGTACTCTTTGTTACAGCGATACCTTGATGAAATATAACTTCTTGTCACAAGCAAAGGCGAGTAGGTCCGGAGAGAGGGAAACCAAGTAACACCAAATAGAACCCAATGTCATATCAAGTGCTTTGAACTCAGCTCTCTCCTTCAGGTTCAGACCATCAAGATCATAGAGCCTGATCACCACCTTCCTATTCTTCCAATCAACACTCGCTACATACACCCTGTCCTGCTCATCCACGGTAGCATACAGGTAGACACGCCCTGGAGCTTGTAGAGACTCACCAGCATTCCCATCCCTGTCATAGACCGTCACCACGCTTGGATTGGTGAGATTACATGAACTGGTGACGATCAAACCCGACCTGGTGGATGATACCTGCCACGTCCTGTGCTTTGTTAGAACAGTGTGTTTGAGAGTGGATCCTGACGGGTCATAGATGTAGACTTGGTTTGCACCGTTAGCAATGAGGATCTCATTTGATGGACTTCTGTTCAGTCTGAGATAATAACCAGTCCCACTCACGTTGATTGTTGCTTTCCTGTAGCCATTGAGATAATACACGTGTGCTTCTGTAGAACTAGTTGAGACACATGCACTGTCTCCTTGAATCACAATATCGCCATAACCCACGTCATGTGGTATGTTTGTATACCGCTTCGTTCCACCAGCTGAATCAATGATATCAACACCTCGTGTACTAAACCCATATACGATGGCCACACTGGTATGAGTGTAAGCTGTCATTCCAACCATCCGCCCTCGTAGATCTATACACTTAATGATATCTAACTTGGGATCCGATCCAGAGATGCTCCCAAGGTCAAGAAAAGATTTATCTGCAGGATTCAATCTCTTCTGTGTTTTCTCCGTGATAGCAACAGTAGAAGTGTGATCGACAGGTTCTGAGATTTTTCCAAGGTCAAGACAAGTAGCATCTGCAAGATTGAATCTCTTCTCCTGTGCTTTCTTTGTGATAACTTCCGCAGTAGTGCGATCGGTAACCTCTTTCAGCATGGCACCTAGCTCATCACAGAGCAAATTATGAGCAGACAGACTATCTGTCTCAAGATGACCCAGTCTGTCATTATCTACCAATGTAATCGAACTACAAATGCTCTTGATCCTCTGTCGATCCTTGGACTTTAAGATGTTGAGATCATCCTCGAAACTTCGCTTCAATTCATTTATTTGCTCGATGAGATCTTGAAGATTTCCTTCCAGCTCCTTGACCTTGATGCTGTAAGCCTGCCTGACATCATCTAGTAGTTTCTGCATGGCAGTGTGTACCTCATGACGTTGTTCTTCTATATTCTGAATATTCTTTTCCAGCTCAGCTTTCTTAGCTGCACATTGCTGGGCAAGGGCTGTCACCTAACAGAGAGAGAGAGAGAGAATAGTTACCGTTTGCTGTAAAATAATCATTCACGTAAACATGGTAAATGTAGTTTCTATATTTAGAAAAAAAATCAATTAATATCCCTATTATAACGTCTGACTTGTATACACCCAGGAAGTTGTCATATCAATATTTCCGATCTTTATTCTAGACTATATAAGGGAGGGGGAGGATAGGGGAGGCAACACGAATATGATTGACAGTTATTATCATTACATGAGTGGTCGTATTACTATTGTTATGTTATCTTTACTAATTATAGTTTCAATTATTATTATCATCATCATTATTATTATTATAATTAGAGATTTTGCTAACATTGATAGAAGTATCATTATTACTATAACCATGATAACTACCACTTATGTTATTATTTCTATCATCATCATTATTGTCATTGTTATTATAAACACTAATTAACATCATCAGCAGTATATAGGCTTATACGGTGTGAATAAAAAACCCTGACACCCTAATTTAAGGGGGAAATATGTCATGAAAGCGTAATCATTATTTGGAAAAAGTATCTTCTTCCAAATATTTTGATACCATTATTACGTCTTCACGCTTATATAATCAGTAGGTATCCTTTGCAGTGTAAATTTTAAGTTAGGCATGACTGCAATGAATGAATCCATATGCCAATGATTTCATAATCCTACATGAGTAAGTAAAAATATTTGCAAATCCCTTTTCAATGAAATCTATTAATGAGAGTTAATAGCAAAAAGTGTTTGTTAAACAATTATGATGTAAATTATTCAAAACGTTTTCTGAAATGGATTTTGATGGAGTCCTTGTAAGATTCTGCCATTATTGACATCTGAATTTAGTTGTTGCAGCCATGTCTTAATTTGGGTCAAATCAAAATTTACATCACTGCACAGAATAGCTCCTTATCATCCAAGCGTTAACTCATACCACACAGATATGGTATCAAATTATTTTCAGGCCAAATATAATTATGTTAATGACATATTTTTCCCCCTTGAATTAGGAATTCGTGAGGTGTCTTTTTTTTACTCACACAATAGTTACAACATGGGGGCCTTGGAATAGTTTTGACAGCGGGGGCTCATCCAAGGGTTAATTGCAAATCCGTCCACTGCCAACTCGTCCACTCACCACATTGTCTACAGTCATTTAGTCTAATGCCATTCCGTCCATCAACATTTCGTCTAACAACCATTTGGTCCAATAACCATTTTGTCCAATCATCACTTCGTCTAATCACAATTTGTTCTAATCGTTGTTGGTCTAATGCCCATTTCTTTTCATTCATTTTGCACAATTAATATTTTAGTTTAATTAGACCAAAATGGTATATGTACTAAATGGCTATTGATCCAACTGGTTATTAGACGGAATGGCATTAGACTAAATGAAAGTAGACCATGTGGTGAGTAGACGAGTTGGCTTTAGACAAATTGGAAATATACCGATCTAAGGGGGGGGGGACAACCATATAACATTTCACAATAAGATTGTCATTTTAGTAAGGCATATATACCCCAACTGGTTCCGTGTCCTCTAGATGAGGGGGGGGGGGGGAGCTCAGGAGTATTAGTAAAAGAATAGCTAGTAGTATCATCTTTTTCTTCTTCTTCAGCGGCACAATCTAATCACCCATTTTTCTTTAAAATATTTTTTATTTACTTAATATCCCTATTGTTGACTGACCATTACCTTTCGCCTCAACTCCTGCTCGAAGTCAGACTGGTTCTTGATGTTATGGACCTTATGACCAACGACCACGCACCTAAGACAGACACGGACCTTACAATCATCACAAAACATATCTTTGTTCTCTTGTTTGTGGATGGAGCATTTCTCGAATTGATGACCAATGCTGACCTTCCCTTCGATGACATCCTCCACGGAGACAATCTCGTGATCTTCAAAAAGTGCCATGTAGTGATGGCATTGTAAACATTTATCACATATGTAGTTATTACATGTTCTGCAGAAGGAGAGAGCGTCTTGCTGAAACTTGCAACCAGTACATTTTTGACGCATCTCAAGGACTGCATTCATCCCTCCACACTTGGCGTGGTAGTCGTCTACGCATCCGTTGATGGAGACATTGAGGCGGAGATCGTCGACACGGTTGGCAGACAACTTGGTGATCTCCCTGCAGAGAGGACAGACCATGTGGTCAATGTCCTGGTGGGTCAGATCATATTTCTTGAGACACTTTCGACAGAAAGTGTGTCCGCACGTCAGGATCGTTGGTTCATCAAAAATATCAAGACATAGCGGACATATCAGGTTCTGTGAAGAACTAGAGGCTTTCTCTATTTCAATATTTTCAGCCATTGCTATATAAACTCCAGAGACAAACTGAGGACTACTTAGTTGTTAGAGATACCTACGAGTAATACCTTGGTATAATTATGTGCACGGTCGTGAACTGACTGTGTGCGCGGAACTCCTATTACAATATGACTTTGGGCACATTAATAAAGAATGAGGAAGCTGCGATATAATACAATAGCATAATAGTACAATTATAAATAGAACTGGTTTTTCCCAGCTACCTTTGAACTTCATGGAAGCATTTGCCATCTTTCTTGTCGATAGAGGACGTACTACATTTATCAATTTTTTTATCATTGAGAGATACACGTACTGGTATCTCTTTGTAGTATAAACACTGTCTCCTAACAGCGATGTCTAGTACGTGAACCTTATTGTTCAAACAGTTAAAACAGGTGTTTAAAAACTTAATCAAGAAGTATTTTTTGCTATATTGATTTCTCAATAAATTAAGTATAATTGTTAATGTTCACTGTACACACCCAACAGCACTGTGTCAGTTTAAGTCAGCGTTTTTACTGTAAGGGGATCGTCAAATTGGCAAACCTGCTTTGAATTTGCTGATTTTGTCTTCAACTCTCCATTTGTTTGAATACTTAGTATCTTATTTTTTCCTTTAATTTCACAGATCTCTGGTTACCTCTCTTTGTTTAAGATTTCAAACTCTTTTTCATTATGTTTAAGCTGTTTATACAACTAGTCCAGTAGACGGTCTCATAGGCCATGTACAAGACCTGGAAAAGTTGTTAAGTACAAGGTTTTTTGTTGACTCGTGTTCTAGATGGGTATTGAAGTAAATTCAGCTTGGTTGCCACCTTGGCAACCTTGAGCAATTTTTTTAATTAGCCTAATTAGCATAATCATCTAATTAGCATATGTACGATATGTAATATACTACTTCCCTTAAACCAGAAATACTAAAAACATAAATAATATCATTTTTCTAAGAGGTCCTGTGACGTTGAATCCATGCATAACAATATTTTAAATATCTAAGTTATGCAATTATCGTAATCAGTCTAATTAGCATAATGAGCTAATTAGCATAACGTGTAATACACTGTATATTTATTGGATGTCTACCCAAAAAATTCACAATACGTAAATAATGCAACCTTTTTATGGTTTTCTATAGCGAGGAATTCATTTATGACATTATTTTTCCATTTTAACCAATGTAATCACTGCAATTAGCGTAATTAGCATAATGCACTAATTAACATATATGTAATATATATAAAATACATATTTCATTGTCATTTCATATCGAGAATGCCCGAAAAATGAATAATACAGCTATCCTACGGTTTTCTATGGCGAGGAATTCATTTATGACATTATTTTTCCATTTTAACCAATGCAGTCGCTGTAATTAGCATAATTAGCATAATCAACCTAATGCACTAATTAACATATACATATAGATTTATTTGTCCATAAGTACCGTACTACAACAGCCTGAAAACATAAACAATACAGCTATCCTATGGTATTATTCTATGAGGAATTCTTTTGTGAAATTATTTTTCCCGTTTAACAAATGTTATGGTTTTAATTAGCGTAATTAGCATAATGCGCTAATTATCTTATGAGCAATATTTTACATATGAATATATATTCCTTTGTCATTTTATATCAAGAATGCCCGAAAACATGAATAGTACAGCTATCCGATGATTTCCTGTGACTAGGAATTCACTTATGACATCATTTTTAAATTTTTACCAATATGATTTTTGTAATTACCATAATGCACTAATTAACATATATGTGCAATATGTATATGTATATAAATATATATAGATATATATTCCTTTGTCATTTTATATTGAGAAAGCCTGAAAACAAACAATTACAGTTATCCAATGGTTTTCTATGATGAAGAATTCCTTTTGTGACATTATTTTCCCCGTTTAACAAATGTTATTGTGTAATTAGTGCAATCAGTATACTGCCCTAATTAACATAATTAACGATTTAATTGCATATATATATATATATATATATATATATATATATAATCCTTTGTCATTTCATATAAAAAAAATGCCCGAAAACATGAATAATACAGCTATTTCATAGTTTTCTATGTCGAGTAATTCATTTATGATATCGTATTTCACTTCAAACAATGTTAATGGTGTAATTAGCTTAATTGACAACGAAATATATGTATTGCAACTGTATTTTAATTACCACTAACCATAGGATAGCTGTATTTTTCATGTTTTCAGGCATACTCGATATAAACTAACATAGAAAAATGAAAAAAATGAAAATCCATAATTTATTGTTCGAAATACATGAAATGAATATTACTCCTTAAATTTGCTTTGCCAAATTGATCGTGGGCCCGGCAGCCGCTGAGCAGGGTCCAGATCGACGAGGCTCTTTCCCTTTAATCGTTGAACGTCAAACAGGGTAGCAGCAACTCCCATCTTTTAACATCTTTTGATCTGACGCGGCCGTGGTTTGAACCCCCGACCTCCCGGTTGTGAGACGGACGCTCTACCAAATGAGCCAACACACTGGTCATATGAAAGTATACTTTTTTTTTTTTTTATTTAAGTTTTTATTGAAATAAATCATAACAATCACAATATATACAAATGATTAGCATGATAAATAAGCATAAGATCATGAAACATTACAATAAGAAAAAGGCAGATATAAGATTATAATTATCTAAAAGTTTTCAAGAGGGAAGCGCCGAGATAGAAAAAAAGACCGCCCTGAAGAAAAGGAGAACAGAAGCCAAAAAAGGGGAATCGGACTAGAATGAGGACAGGCAGCTGAAGGATCCCCGCCCCAATTCTCTCTCTCTCTCTCTCTGCCCCCTTTCACTCTTCCTCCACTCGTACACACACACACACATTAGAACATTATCCCCGTACAAACACAAATATCTTTGCCCTCCATCCTGCATACGACACACAAACAAACACACCCTTGTTATAAAGAAAAAGGGGAGGAAACCCTCAGCCACGTGGCTCCATCCAATCCAAGATCCTGCCAAATATGGACCATCAACGTCATAAATTTGGAAACACTTTGCAAGTTCGAGAAAAAGGTCAGGAGGTCAAACATTCTCCAGAATACGCTTGCATAAATTAAGTCTCGGAGGTCGCCCTTGAAAGTACATACACGTGTAAATAGTATACGGACGAATTAAGCGGTACATTGTACTATGCAAAAGATAACAGCTCAAAGATAAACATGATTTCCTTCATATAAAAATAATGTACAAACAATAATCACTATATCATCATACAGTGGCAGTATGAATTTTAACTTAGAGATTATTAGGTAAGGGGAACAATATGGGTATCAATAATCTATAAACAAAAAAAGAGAAAAATAGAATTTAGATATCAAAATCGTGGGTCACAGGAATAAATACAGAGGTTGGCATGGACAGTTCTCCAAGAAACTTCTGTAATGTAGAGTAAATAATGCAGCATGATCAAGTATACACGCAAGAATGATACACACCCTTAAAGGTCGAAACGCCATTTCTTAAAATGACTATGCAGTCTATTTTTCTTTTTAGCTAAAAAATATTCAATTTCTTTTTGTTTTTTAACAACAGATTTAAATGAAATAAAATTTGGATGAATATTTCTAAACTTGCAGGAATAAATATGATATTTCAAAAGTAAAAATAAATATGAAATAAATCTGTCAGTGCTGATGCCAAAAAGCATTTCAAAGTTAGTTACAGACAAGTTCGATTTCAATTTATGTGAGATAACAGTGATAAGGTTATGCCAAATAGGAGTAATCTTTTCACATTCACAGAATTATGGATTAAGGTTTCTTCCTTCTTTCCACAGAAATAGCAGTCAGGAGAATCTTTCCTCTTGATCTTAAATAGGAAACTGTTGACTGCAATAGTTTTATGAAAAATTTTAAAATAAAAAGACCTTAATTTAGTGTCAATAGTACAAAAGAAATTGGTGTAATGAATCTTTTCCCAGCTAATATCAACAGGTAACAGTAAATTATCATTCCAGTATGCATATTTCTTAATTGGAACATGGGGGCTAAGTAGGATGTTGTAAACACTCTTAGGAACCTTTTTGTACTGTAACAAATTAAACACAATAGTATCATGAACACCAATAATGTCAACATCAAATTCCACCAACCAGCTCTCTGGGATATTTTTCATCAAAAAATTAAACTTTCTTCTATCTCTCAAGGATATACCAAAATCAAGTACCAATTCTTCGAAAAGTTTATGTCCAGGTAAAGGAGGATTAAACAAATCTGAAATTGTAAGGATGTTTTTATTAAACCACTCTTCATAATAAAAATAAGGATTTGATTTTGAACGAATTAATTTGTTATACCATAATGACTGACATGCACTTAGTTCTGAAAATTTGTGACCATAAAATTCCTTAGTGGCTTCTTCTCTGTAAAAATACCATGAACGTAAAGAATCAGCCAATTGAGTATTGCCAAGAGAGTTCAAAACACACTCTGGTGCATTACATTTCCACAAAAGAGAAACATCTTGATTAAACTTTTCCAAAAAGGTTAACTCAATTTTCTTCCAGGGAGCATCAAAATTTTCATCAAGAAGGTTTCTAACCCAAGTCAATTTCTGGGAAATGGCGAATAATAAAGGATCAATCATTTTAAGACCAGCATTTCTATACTCATTACACATAACTTTTCTCTGCACTCTATCCCTACCTCCACTCCAAATAAACTTGTAAAAAATCTTGTTCAACTCTAAGAAAAAGGAGCGAGGTATTTTTATACAAAGAACTGAGAAAAGATAAATCAATTGTGGCAATACAAGAGTTTTGATTACACAAATTTTGCCTATTAAAGAGAGATTTCTCATCCGCCAACAATTTACAGTATTTTCTATTTTTTTCAATCTTTCTTTGTAATTCAAACAATACAAGAGACTTAAGTTTAATGAAAAGTGTACACCTAGACATTTGAATTGAGTAGTTTTCCATGAAACACCCTGGTTAGAATAAGGAAAATTTTGGCATCCTTTTTAGATCCAATCCAGACCGCCTCTGTTTTACTAAAGTTTATTTTACAACCAGAGTATTTACCAAAATTTGACAAGACATCAAAGAGCTTGGAAAATGAATTATTTGAGCCATCTAAAAAACAAACTGAATCATCTGCAAATAAAGAGATTTTAACTTCAGAATTATTCTGCAAGGGGATACCTTTAATTTGATCATTTTGACGAATAGAAAGAGCCATTATCTCAATAACCAATAAAAACAAATATGGGGAAATTGGGCAACCCTGAAAAATTCCTCTCCTCATAGAAATACGATTAGTTAAGAAACCATTATTCAAAACATAACTTTGACGAGAAGAATACAAGGTTTTTATTGAATCAATAAAATTTGTGCCAAAATTAAATTGTTTCAAAGTTTGAAATAGAAAATTATGAAAAACACTATCAAATGCTTTCTCGATATCGAGTAACAAAATAGTTCCAGGGATATCATTAAAATCAGTATATTCAATAATGTCCAAAATAAAACGAATATTATGCCCAATATTTCTTCCCTTCATAAAACCAGATTGGGCATTGTGTATAAGGGAGTGTAAAGAACGCTTCAAACGAGTTGCTATACATTTGGCTAAAATTTTGTAATCTGTGGTTAATAATGTGATAGGTCGATAATTCTTTATGAACAAAGGATCTTTATCTTTTTTAGGGAGAAGGGTTATAACTCCATTTCGTTGAGAAGACGACATAACACCATTCTTTAATGAGAATTGGAAGGAATCAATTAACATATCGCATATATCATTCCAAAATACAATGTAGAATTCAACTGGCAGGCCATCTAACCCTGGGGTTTTGTTCATTTTCATTGCTTTAACTGCATTATACAATTCACTTTTGGTAAGAGGTGTTTCCATCAACTTCTTATCTTCCTCAGAGAGTTTTGGAACTGAAATATTAGCAAAAATTGCCTCATTAAAATCATCATCATCTACACCTGAATTATTATCTGGTAATGAATATAAGTTGGCATAAAAATCATGTATACATTCTAAGATCTTTGTGGAATTAGTAATCAAGTTTTCCTCATTATCATTAAGCCTATTTATATTTTTCCTCTGCCAGGATCTGTTTTCCAAATTACAAAAATATTTGCTACTTTTCTCACCTTCTTCTAACCATCTAACTTTAGATCTGATAATCAAACCTTTAGT
The DNA here is from genome assembly GCF_018143015.1 of Lytechinus variegatus. Taxonomy (NCBI): domain Eukaryota; kingdom Metazoa; phylum Echinodermata; class Echinoidea; order Temnopleuroida; family Toxopneustidae; genus Lytechinus; species Lytechinus variegatus. The sequence continues at coordinate 12,004,950 of NC_054757.1, forward strand.
TTCAAACTCATATACCTTATCCAATTTATCTTCAAGTTCCTCCAATTGTGAAAACAAGGGGTCACCAGCTACATATACATTATTTGATAATTGTATCTTAATTTTATCAATATCAGCCAATAATTTATTTTTTTCCGAATTTCTTTGTTTTTTCATACGTGTTGAGTATTCTATACAGACTCCTGTAATGAAACATTTAAAGGTATCCCAGATAATGTTGTTGTTACATTGAGTGTCTTGATGAATAATTTTAAATTCCTTAATTTTATCCTTAACTAAATTAATAAATTCAGTATCAAAGTGTAAATAATGGGTATTGAGTTTCCAATAACCTTTACCTTTCACTGGTTGATTATCATTAAAATCAACAGAAACAATTGAGTGATCTGACTGGATCCCTGGTAAAATCTGCGATTTCTTGCAATTATCCAAAAAGTTATTTGACACTAAAATGAAATCTAATCTGGATAATACTCTAGGGGACTTTTGATGTCTAGTGTATTTTTTCAAGCCTGGATGGAAAGATCTCCACACATCACATAAGCCATATTCCTCTATTAATACAGAAAGCATTTCACTAGTTTTAATATTTGAATGGTGATCTCTAGAACCCTGATAATCAATGTCATCAATAACTGTGTTAAAATCACCGCCTACTATTATGAATTCATTATCAAATTTTTCAAGTTCTGCAAACACTTTTAATAAAAAGTCTGGGTCATCATTATTTGGTCCATAAACATTTACTAATGTGATAGGGAGTTCATTTATTATGGCATTTATAATCAAAAACCTCCCCTGAGGATCCTTAAAAATAGATTTAATATTTGTATTTAATGAGTTTCTTATAAGAATGGCCACACCTCTACTATTCGATGCAAAACTAGCAAAAAAAGCTATTTCACCCCACTGGGTTTTCCACAAGTATTCATCATTAAAATCACAATGGGTTTCCTGGAGAAATACAATATCAGCTTTAAGAGAACGCAAGAAATGAAAAACTTTTTTCCTTTTAACATAATCTTGTAGCCCCCTACAATTAAAAGAACTGAGCTTAATAAACATTATTTTTTAAGATACACCCTATTCCAAAACCATAGCCACCATAAGGAATACAAAATAGCACAAAAAAGAAAAGGTACATGAATGTTATGCAATCTGCCATTACCAAGGACGTTAAAAAATAAAAATAAAAAATAAATATATACATATCATTAAACATGAAAAAAATAAAGCAAGGCAAGCACAAGATCAAACAAAGGGCTTCAAATCAAAAACACAGCCCTGTGTATGAGTGCTAAATAACCTATACCAACTGAGATCAAAACAGTAGTACACGTACATAAAGGCACCAAAAGACTGACTAGAGAGTAGACTCAGATGAAGTGATGTCTATCAAATACTAACCGTAAAGATCACCTGAGTGCAGTAACAATGGATGAAAGTAAAACAAAATCAAAGTAAACAGCCGGGGGGGGGGTGATATTACACTCATGACAGCGTAAAGATACAAAATAAAAATCAACACCAGTTTACATCTCTTTCAAAGTTTCTGATGAAAAAGTAAAAAAAAAAAAACAGAAATACACTAAAACTTTTAAAGTCAACCAACGATGTGCAACTTTCCATCTCGAGCTCTGAAGCCCACCCTGTCCGGGTAGAGGAAGAAAGGCCTCTTCCCCTCATCTCTCAAACGCTTGATGAGATCCAACTTGTTTCTTCGCTTTTGCAGAACACATTTAGAAAAATCTTCAGATACAAAGATTTTCTTTCCCTTATTCTCCTTTAATTTAGCGATGCATGCCTTACGAACTCGCTCCTTTATGGTATATGATGTGAAGGCCACATGTATGACCCTTGGATCTGGCTTCTGATCTGCTGGGTATGAGCGCTTTGATGTTGGAGTACGGTGACATCTCTCAAATGTAGACTCTTCTGGAGATAATCCCACAAATCCATGGAGGAAATCCTGCAGTACTTCCATACAGCTTTCTCTAGGGCTTTCCGGTACCCCTTATAAAAATCGCCAATGGTATTTGAATGGTGCCGAATGGTAGTTGAATGGTAATCTGAATGGTAAATGGTACGCGAATGGTATTTAAGTGGTGTTTCAATGGTAAGTTCTTAATGGTAATTGGTAGTTTATTTAATGGTAAATGGTATACCATATACCGAATGGTGTTTCAGTGGTATGTGACTAATGATATGATTGGTATGATGAATGGTATACCATTTACCCAATGGTGTCTCAGTGGTATTCAATGGTGCTCAGTGGTATGTGCTTGTAATGGTATGATTGGTATGATGAATAGTATACCATACATCCAATGGTGTCTCAGTGGTATACAATGGTGTCTCAGTGGTATTCAATGGTGTCTCAGTAGTATGTGCCTGTAATGGTATGATTGGTATGATCAATGGTATACCATACACCAATGGTGTCTCAGTGGTATACAATGGTGTCTCAGTAGTATATGCCTCTAATGGTATGACTGGTATAATGGATGGTATACCATGCACCAATGGTGTCTCAGTGGTATACAATGGTGTCTCAGTGGTATTCAATGGTGTCTCAGTAGTATGTGTCTTTGATGGTATGACTGCATGGTATACCATGATATACCCAATGGTGTCTCAGTGGTATACAATGGTGTCTTAGTGGTATTCAATGGTGTCTCAGTGGTATGTGCTTGTAATGGTATGATTGGTATCATGAATAGTATACCATACATCCAATGGTGTCTCAGTGGTATACAATGGTATCTCAGTGGTATTCAATAGTGTCTCAGTAGTATATGCCTCTAATGGTATGACCGGTAAATGAATGGTATACCATGCACCAATGGTGTCTTAGTGGTATACAATGGTGTCTCAGTGGTATTCAATGGTGTCTCAGTAGTATGTGTCTCTATAATGGTATGACTGGTATGATGAATTGTATACCATATACCCAATGGTGTCTCAGTGGTGTCAAATGGTGTCTGAGTAGTATGTGCCTTTAATGGTATGACTGCATGGTACACCATTATATACCCAATGGTGTGTCAGTGGTATACAATGGTGTCTCAGTGGTATTCAATGGTGTCTCAGTAGTATGTGCCTCTATAATGGTATGATTGGTATCAATATGGTGTCTTAGTAGTATGTGCCTAGTGGTATATAATAAAATCATGTTGGATAATTGTAAAGCTATAGTGGCTTAGTGGTGTTTGCCTAATGAATGCCATTTGTGTTAATGCTGAATGATATGCCCAATTGCATTACCCATTAACATAATTCCGAAGATTTAAAGAAAATATATCAAAGATTAAAAGGTATTTAGACTTAATTAAATATTTGACCTGTGACTTTTATGCGAGCAGCTTCCCCAAATCAAGTGTAATCGCTCATGATTGTAAACATGGTCTCTTGCATTCTTTTAAATTGTCTTTGTCCTTATTATGTAAAAGGTCTATATGTGTTTAAATATTATTGATCCAGTGGTTATGATACAATATTATAAATTTGTTATATTTTACTATTGTACATAAATTTAAATCTGATGCAATGGGTGCATGCAAAAATAAAATCAATCGGTCAATGAAATCTTTTTTGATAAAAAGGGTTTTAATTTTTAATTAATAAGTTTTATTCTATTTTTATAATCATTTTGCTTGTTTATGGCCGCTTTTTATAAAAAGAACTATATATTTAGTGTTCCAAGAAGATATTTGCAATCAATCCCAAAATTCGATCAGATGCAAATTTACAGGTGATGATACATTAAGTTTATCTAGAACATATCAATTTGGATTTTTTTATGGATCAGTTGATAGTTTGCAATGAAAAGTATGACTCTCATGATTTTGGAGTCTGAAATTGATTTGCGTTCGATTGCTTCGATTGCAAGTTTCTTGCAATGCCCCATATTTTGCTAAAAATGAATTCACTGTTGGTTGTCTTGGTCCCCCAACCTCTATCAAATTCCCATCCGCAAACCCTGATTTGGTCTGTCTGCAACGTCAAAAGCCCCATCTGACCCATTTGTACGCGATTATAGCTGCTTCCAATCATGAATTATTTCACCCTTTTTTTACAAATGATATTTCCAAAATTCTAATTCTATTTTAGGCTCTAAATATTCTTTCCCACTTGTGGACGGTGTTTATAAAGAGGAGTTATTCTATAGGCCGGCATTACTTAATTGAAATGATTTATCCACATGGTCTTGCTCCCTCACCCCTATCAAAATTCCCTGCCGCCATACAGGGTATAGTACAATGTAACAGAAAAGAAATCTACTGAATGAAATCTCAATTTCAATCATTACAAAAGCAAATTAAAAGGGAAGAGGAGTGAATAATATATATATAAAGGGGAAAAAACAAGAAAAGAAAAAAGGCAAAGAAGAAAAGAAAGATTAACAGAAAAGAAAAAAAGACAACGAAAATAAAAAAGAAAATAACATAGAGAACAGGAAAAAAAAGTGAAGGGATCGAAAACTTTTTTCATAGATTCCAAGATCCAAGGAAAACAGTGGCATGCACTCACGCCATCATGGTTTCCAACCCAGAACCAATCGAGAGGAAAAAGAAGACACCCCTGATTTGGTTTTAATTCACCCCCCCACCCATATCGGGATGTGTATTTATCTTGGCGAAGAAGTCCCCTCCCCCCATATTTTGTCATAATTTATCCCCCCCCCCCATATGCTTTGGCGAGAGGGGCCGCTTGGCTGCTTGCCAGGTAGCTCTATTATACGTGTTGTTCTCGCACTACGCACGCGCGAACGTCTAACCGCCAAGTGCAATATTTGAAAAAGAAAACTCGATCTACCGGTACTACTGTTTTGCTGTTGATAAGTCCGTCGATAATTCATCAAAAACTAAAGGAACACGGGTCAGTTTCGGACAGCGACTTCAAAGTCATTTGTAGAAGGCTATAACAGTAAGTTCTATAACAATTTTCTTTGATTTATTTCTCAAATTGTCTCAAAATGTTAGATGTCGTTGTACTGCCACGACATGCACGACCACTGCACTGCCACCGTCACTGCCCCGTTGGCGCTGGCCGCTGCTCTACGGGCCGGGACGTGGCTTTGACGATAGGGAGTGCTTATGGTTTATGCTTTGTATTGGCAGAGTTAAGATCGGCGAGCATTGAATAGTAATTCGCTCATATTGCCTGATGTTTATTGTCAATGTTTTACAAAAACCATCTCTGAATACATTGAATTCGTGAATGAATGATTTGTTAATGCTAATGTCAAGACTGTCAAAGTTTTAATTGTGAATAAATAGACTGTTACTGCACACGTTAATTTACTGAAATTGAAAACTTGCCGACAAATATTGCTTTGAAATTAGGCCTATAATTTGCTGTTGTTGTTGTTGATAGATGTTGGTAAATGAGATAAAATGGAGGTGAAACATGGTAAGGGTCCTACAGTTTAAAAAATGATAAAGGCTACGCAGGTCTATAACTTTGCTACACTGTACACACCACTCATTGCACATACTATTTCAATGGTAAAATGTGCACTTTGTGTGTGGAACTGTGACTGGACGGAGTGACAAACGATTCCTATTCAATTTTTCTACAGAGGCTGCAATAAATATGCAGAGAAAACTGGCGCTAATGCAGTTTTGCACCGGCCGATTACCAGCATACCTCATCACCAAAACTTGTTCCCAAATGTCATGACAGGTCTCTCAGTCACATTTCGATGTTAATATACCCACCGTTTTTCAAAATATTGGGAATGGCCGTATTTAGTCTTCGATCTCGACGTCGTTGATCTAATCCGTAGACATCACTTCGCGGATCTCTCGGATTCGCCGTAATATTTATATGGACTGAAGTTAGCAACCAAATCATGCTAACATGTGGCAAACAAACTGCCAGCATGCCGCATGCGAATCTTTTGATCGCATAACTTCGGTCCATATCAACATGACGGCGAATCCAAGCGATCCGCAATATTTTGAAAAGTGGTGGGCATATTGTGTATTGATCTCAAAATGTGTGTAGACAATTCTGGTGGGGAGTTTTGCTTGAAGTTGCATGCACAACGAACAATTGTCCATAGACTGTGTACAACGGATAGATCGTCTCCGCACAGCGATTCGAAGACCGCTGATTGGTCAATAGCGCAGATCACGTCATGACCACGTGGTCCCAAAAATAATTCCTTTGGACTGCGTGCGGAAGTATCGATAACGATATCCGGTCATGTTGTGTACACGGTAAATGGTCTTGGTTCGTGATCGGATCGCTCTGGTATCGATCGAAAATTATCGAAACTGCAATTTCATGCATATTCACGCGACGCTCCAAAACCCGGAAGCCAATTGACTTTATGCACGTTGCGATAGACTCTACAAATTCCAAGGAACACGATGACATATAGACGCTAATTTGTAAGATTTTGACGGAAAAGCAAGAAGTATTCAAAATTCGCTTACCTGTGCGGTATCGGTGAGAAAATAGATCCTCCGAGAATACCTTTCATAATTCATATAAAATATAGGAAAATTGAAATTCTAGGTCGATTTTGGTACGAGGTGATAGGGAATTGCACACTTGTTTTGGTGGAATTCTGTGTGGGGAAACAAAAGGCTTGCACTGCGCATGCTTACTATATTTTCATTCATAAATTGGTTCTCGGCAGTGGCTGGATGACGTCATGTAATAAGCAAAAATGTACACGACCGCTACGTTCACGCTCCGCTATCCGTTGTACACAATTGTTCACTGTGAGTTGGCTGGTGTGAAACTGCATTAGTGCCGGAGGGTATTCTTAGATCCTTTCATGGGGCTAGGCATATCAATTTTTAAAGTAAATTTTATCCTCTTTTAAAGTTAAGTTTGTCCTGTGATCACATTTTATCTGTTTTTATTTATTTACTGATCAAAACTTGCCTAAAAAACGTCTGGAGTTCATCCACTGGCATATGATTGTCCATGAACGGATCCATGATTTCTCAAAGGGGGTAGTGGGGCACATTTTCCCAAGGAAACTTTAAATAACAAGCAAACCAAAAAGGAGATCCTCTTGTATGAGACAATATTTTTAATATAAATATTTGCTGTAACTTTCGAAGGGGGGGAGAACACTTGTGTAAGAAAGCCACATTTTTATCAAACACATCAACTATTGCTCTCAAGGTGGGGGCACAGGTCAAATGTGCCCACTTGGATCTGCTTCTGCGATTGTCAATACCAGAAAAATGGAATTTATGTCATCGATTACCCTCTTGAAAATTGCTGCTCTAGAAATTTGATTTCAGATGACATAGCTATTACTAGTATAAAGCATGCACAGTTATAATACAGCCTTGTCTGAACTACGCTGAAATACTATCACATTTCCTTATTTTTATCCTAAATTCTGGGCTGGTAATCAGAGGTCCATGAAAAATATCTTTAACATTAAAGTTCTAAGATCATTATTTTTCTATTACTATATTAGTATTCTATTTTTGTTTGTATCTGCACATACATGCAGATTTTACAACACTTAAATTGATTTTATTTCATTTTCAAAGTTTGGACGACGGATACACTGGATGATAAGGTAGATGATCCAGCCTTATCTTGGAATGACACGACGGGTGTTGAACACAGAAAACGTACCGTGTACAAGAAACAATTGGAGTTTATGAAAGGTAGGTGTGTAAGAATTTTCTTCAGTAGAAAAAATGCAAAGCTTCATGAGATAAAACAGATTGTATTCCTGCAGTGGCATAGCTGAAAAAAAAACCTTGTCAGGAATGGTAAAAAATCCTTAGAAAGGACAAATGTCATCCCTATTTAGAGGAGCACACGTCTTTTCTGACACCCCCCCCCAGAAAAAAATCAGTATGTTGGCTGAGGGGGGAAGGGTGGACACTTTTTCCCCAGGTATTCATTTGTTGTGGTATTTGTCATCATTGGGGCAACCTCCCATTATATAATAGGTTATTGTCTACCCATCTATGGTTAAACATAAATTTATTTATCATATTTTACAAAATGTTTTGTTGATATTTGTTAATTGGTATCATTCAATTGAATGGTAGAGTATACTGCAAATTTCTCAATATATAAAAAAAATATATGAACTTCTAAAGAAAGCTTACACACATGACAAGCATTCATATTTTGAACCCTTAGCTAATATACTGTCCTTTGCATTGTTTTCATCCAATATTTCTTATTACAGCTTCAAGGAATTAATCCTGCCGGTTACCCATTCACTTCATCTGGGTCTAGTGATGCACAGTGTGGATGAAATTCGGGCTGAAGGAAAACACACCATGGCTAGGACTCAAATTCACGACCCTCTGTTTGAAAGGTGAGAGTCAGAACCACTAGACCACGACGTTCCCAGCTGATGTCATATCCCCACTTGTTCTTTTGTATTTTATTACAAGAAGTCGCGCTAATTTACATTTTGTCCTCCGAGAACTATAAAAAATGGAGTGAAAATTTATTTCAAAGACATGTCCACCCTAACAAAAAAGTTGATTTGATTAAAAAGAGAAAAATCAAACATAAAAATCGGATGAAAAATAAGAAAGGTATGACATTTTTAAGTTTCGCTCAATTTCACTTAATAGTTACATGCACATCCAGGTCGGTATGCAAATGAGGGAACTGATGACATCACTCATTCACTTTTCTTTGTTTTTTAAATATGAAATATTATAATTTTCTCCTCATTGTCCTATGAAATAAAGTTTTATTTTTATTTTTTATTGTCAAATCCGTAAAAAATTGAAATATTGTACAATTCAAACAATGAAAACCAAAACAAAAAGTGAGGGTCTTATTTTGCATCCGATTTAGATGAAATATTTTGCATGATGCTTGCCTGATTTTCTCTGTTGATTCAAAACAATCTTTTCTGTGGTGGACTAGACCTTTAATGTGAAGATATGCATTGCTGGAAATAATGATATGATACTTGGGACATATCATACACACATGTATGAAAATATGAAATAATTATTTCATTTTATAGAATAAGCCTAACAAATATTCCTGACGATCGTGTGTACATTGGGTTAATTTTTTACCAAAATGTTGTTAAATTTCAAATTCAATAACTTTGTTATTATCAGATTTTAATGAAATTTTCAGCATGATCCTTTTCTGATTCATTCTCTCCCTACCAAAATCTCCCCTTTTCTCATGCTTTCTTTCTATGGTCCCCTTCATTCTCCTTATAACTATGTTATATGTAAAGTGTAACCGGTCGTCCAACCAATTTGATTGAAGGGCTAGAGGTACTCGAGACTGAAAGCTATGTGATATAATTCAAAGTGTACATCAGACAAACAAAAAACATTGAAAATCTCATCCAAATTTGTTTAGGATTAACAAAGTTTTGACGAATTAAAGTTGTTATTTTTTGCTAAAACTGTTCTCTGCAAGTCCTCATGAATATACAAGATCACAATTTATATATTTTTTGTATTATATGAATTTAAATTTTGTCCAAGCTCGGTTGTAAAAAATTACGATTGACTACTGATTTACTGTGTAAGACAATATAACACAACAAAAATAGACAGAAAAGAAATAAGTGGGTATCTTGTATATATTATTTTCTATATATTTTGCAAAAAAGGTCTCTATTTTTCTTCTGTTTTTTAGTTTTCCAAATTGAATAATTTTCTTTCCTTATATTTTTTTTCTATGTGTGATATATTATTTATTTATTAATGTATCATTATTGTATTTATGATAAACTTTTGGCGTGTTTCTACAGTAAATCATTAAAAACGGTTTATCTTTTCCGGACTCGAATTACGATTGACTACTAATTTACTGTGTAAGACAATAATCTTTCTCACACATATTTAACACAACAAAAATAGACAGAAAAGAAATAAGTTGGTATCTTGTATAGATTATTTTCTATATATTTTGCAAAAAAGGTCTCTATTTTTCTTCTGTTTTTTAGTGTTCCAAATTGAATAATTTTCTTTCCTTATTTTCATTATATTTTTTTTTCTATGTGTGATATATTATTTATTTCTTAATGTATCATTATTGTATTTATGATAAACTTTTGGCGTGTTTCTACAGTAAATCATTAAAAACAGTTTATCTTTTCCGAACTTGAATAACCTTATTGTTCTTAAACCAACCTGTTTCTACAGACTGAATAATCTGATTAACTTGCATTTCGCATCGCAAATACGGTGGAAATCGGAAAATTCAACCTATAACCTCACATTGCATTTTGGTATGTCAAAAATTGCATCTCGTTAGGAAAATTTTCAAAATTCATGGTAGATCTCACTCATTGTAGCAGGTAAACGTTTCCCGATCAGCTGGCGAGATAAAAAACGGCCAGAATATATGTTTACTGTGAGATCGCACTTCTTGGTTCAAGCACTTAAGCCAGACACGTATGCTATTTTGCCCCGTGTTTTTACAGAAAAGTTTAACGGATTACCATGGCAATAACCACCTCTCAGAGAGATGGTTATGAGAAACCGTATTTTGCACGATGCAATTTATCAATAAACCGCATCGCGTCTGTTTCTACAGGAAAGTTATCAGGGATTCTGGATACTTAGGCGGGTAATACCTTTTAACAATTCTATGTAGAAACATGCCATTGATATATCTTTTTAGGTGAAAAGAAAAAAGAGACCAATTTGGGAGTACTATTTTTCCCCCTTTTGGGGATATTTCATTTCTTCTAGGTGTGGTACCCTTTATTCATTTGGCCATGTGAAGGCTATCACACATTTTGAGTTTAATCTTCGAAATTTGGTGTTCATTAGTTTGTTGTCCAAACTCTGTCTTACATGTAAATTTGTTTATAGGAAGATTAACATAATATTTATGTGGAGTGCAATCATTGATCTCTTGTGGAGTCGCACAGTCACATGTATTCATAATATGGTGCTTTTATGCCATACCTGTCAATACTCTTTTGTACTTGAACTTATTAGTAAAAAAATGTTTATTAATGTCGTTGAAAGCAATTACACACAACAGATTTAACATCAAGTTTATTGTATTACAAGTATCAGGTTTGTATGCAGAACAGTGGTTTTGCCAAGTACTCAATCCATGTAAAAAGCAATATGAGAGAACAGGTTTATTCTTGGAAATGTTAGCCTTCATTTGTTGTGTTTTTCAATCAAACTCTGTCTTGATGCATGTTTACTTTTAGATAACAAGATTGACAGAGTATAGATATCAACGAGTAGCTAAGTCATATATATTAATAACTTATGTGCTTTAATTATAAAGTCTATACTTGTGAATACTCTGTGCCATTTATGCTGTACTTAAACTTCTTATAGTAAAAACATTTTATTGACGTTCTTGAAATAAGTAACTGTTTTCATTTTTTTTCTTGTGTATACTTATTCCATTATTAAGCCTACCACTAACCCCAGAGATATGCTGTTCACCAATGGTCTTCCATTCACTGTACTTTATTGGCCTACTATACATTGCACATCGTTGTTCTACTGTCTACCATTCAGTGTAAACCATTGGTCTACCATTGAACTTGTGGTCTATAGTGTATGACCAATGGTGTTATTTGAATGGTTGACTAATAGTATAGTGTGTATGACAGTGTTGTATGGTAAATGGTAGGTCAATGGTGTACGGTGTATGGTAAGCCAATGGTGTATGGTAAGCCTATGGTGTACGGTGAATAGTAGTTCAATGGTGTATGGTAGGCCAATGGTGTACTGTAAATGGTAGGTCAATGGTATACGGTGTATGGTAGAATGGTGTAAAGTGAATGGTCAATCAATGGTGAATGGTGTGTGGTGTACGACGAATGGTAGTTGAATGGTGTATGGTGAGGGGTGAATGGTACGTGAATGGTGTATGACGAATGGTAGTTGAATGGTGTATGGTGAGCAGTGAATGGTACACGAATGGTGTACGGCGAATGGTACGCGAATGGTGTACAGTGAATGGTGTACGATGAATGGTACGCGGATGGTGAATTGTACACGAATGGTGAATGGTACACGAATGGTGTATGTTGAATGGTAGGCGAATGGTGTATGGTGAATGGTGTAAGGTAATTGGTAGGCCAATGGTGTCCAGTGAATGGTGGCTGAATGGTAAATGGTAGGCCAGTGAATGGTGGCTGAATGGTGAATGGTGGTCAATGGTAAACCTGTCTATAGTGGCCATATGGTAGATCAATGGTGAATGGTGTTTGATCAATGGTATATGAATGGTAAATGGTGCTCATGAATATGGTAATAGTAAGGTCCGAATTATTTAAATTAGTTTGAATGGTATACCATTGAGGCTTGAATGGTATACCATTGGTGTATGGTGGGTGCTGTGCGAATGGTATTCCAATGGTATATCAATGGTGTATGATAAATGGTAGTCAATGGTATACCATTCAATTTTTTTTATAAGGGACACCATGAAAAACAAGGTTATTCCGAAGAGATCTGTTCTCTAAATCGTCTATCTTGGCAATCATGTCTTCTCTCTCTGATTTGAGCTTTTTCACTTCTGCCACAACATCATCAAGTTGAATGGCACATGCAGAGATTTTCTCCTCATTCTCAGACACTTTCAGGTTCACTTCATCTAATCTCTCCAAAAGAAGTAACTCCATGCGCTGTTCCAAACGAGTGAAGCGAGACTCAAATCGGTCGACAAAACTACTAAACCAATGCGGAGGTGTGTCAGATTTCATCTCACCAACACTTTGCTTAGCCGTACCGACCAGCATCTCCCCCGCCGAAACCTCCCCCGGGGCGTTGGCCTGAGTCGCGTCTGAATCTTGCACGATAACTTTCCTTGGGGCCGTCAGTTTGGGGTTATTCTTTTCAGGAGTATCTAACTGTCTTTTAGGTCCCATTACTATTCAATCACTGCCACAGATCATCAATCAACAGAAAAATACTTTGCTTACCGCCAGAATCTTCTCTCTGTCAGAATTTTGGTGAAAATTTAGATCAGCATTGTCACATGGCTACTGTCTCTTCCCATGGACAAAGGCGCCCCAAGTCATATGAAAGTATACTTGATATATTGCACATATATATGTTAATTAGTGCATTGGGCCAGTAATTCTAATTAAGTCATTGACATTGGCTAAAATGGAAAATTACTGTCATAAATGAATTCATCAACATAGAAAACATTAGAAGAGTTGAATTATATTATGTTTTCAGGCCGATGTAGACAGTACTTTTGACACATAAATCTATTTATTGCAAATATATATTAATTAGCGAATTATGATAATTAAGCTAATTATAACAATAACATTGTTTAAAGGAAAAAGATAATGTCACAAAAGAATTCCTCATCATCGAAAAACTATAGGATAGCTGTATGCCTGTATTATTTATGTTTTCGGGAATTCTCACTCAGTATAAACTGACAAAGGAATATATATATTGCACATATATGATAATTAGCGCATTATGCTAATTATACTAATTACGACAATTACATTGGTAAAAAGGGGAAAAAATAATGTAAGAAATCATCTCCTCGTAATAGAAGACCATGGGATAGCTGTATTATTCATGTATTCGGGCATTTTCGATAACAAATGAATATATGTATTGCACATGTATGTTAATTAGCGCATTATGCTAATTATACTAATTACGACAATTACGTTGCCAAAAAGGGGAAAAAATAATGTCAGAAATTTTTTTTACTTAAATGCTTTCTTAAATATACTTCCAATATCTTATCAAAACGTCTTGAAATTAATTCGCAAAACAACTTTTTAAAAGGCTCATGATAAACATACTTCTATACAAAATAATATATGTAGCTTTTGATTTACTCTGTTTGGAAGGATGAGGAATTTTAAATTCCTTCTACGTTATTTTTTGACAATGGTCCCTTTAAAAGGGGGAGAAAATAGGGAAATAGCTAGGTTAACATGTAAATGAAACGAATAGATAAACCTTATTATGGATTACATTGATTGTTAGGAAAGCAGGGTCATTTAAAAAAAAATTGGATAAAAAATAATCATTAGACCTTATTTTTCCAAACGTGGGCCACCTAATATATTCTGCAATTCAGTTTCATATGAAAAAGGGGCAATTGCCCTTCCCCTTCGAAGGGGGAAAATTGTGAAAACTTACATTTCTCTGAAAATCTTATCAAAATTTACCAAAATAGTAATTCACTTATAATCTTTTTTACCATTCAAACTCAAAAAGTTCCTCTAGTGATTACTCGGTCACTTCAGTCCTTTGCTTTCAGGATTCTAAAAAAAACCCATAATCACCTGTTCCCTCCTTAAAAAAATGAGCTAGGAGCCTAAAATTTGTGACTTGCCTCCCCCTCCCTTCCCTCCAAAAATGATAACACCCCCCCCCCCCCCATCCAGGCTTCCTTCCATTGCGCCTGTTTGTATCATTCTCAATGTCTTTCTTGGTATTTCATTCCTATATCTCTATATCTCGAAATGATGGTAACATTTCTCATACTTTCTTGATGTCATGTGCCTTCGAATACAATAAGATATTTCAGTATTCCTTGCACAAAGCTGAACAATGCTGAATTGGTTACTAAATTTGAACAACAAGTGTTTATTACATTTTCACGCCCAGTCATATAGTCGGATACAGGGGGCCGAGGGGCCCTTGCTCCCCCTATTGGCGGTGCAAAATATGAAAACAGGGGGAAAGAAATGAGGAAAAAAGAGGAAGAATAAGAGGAGGAAGACGAGTGAATATAATAAGGTCAGGGGGGGACTTGGAAAATTATTTTTACAAATATTTAATGTCACTATATTAAATTTTCGCTCGGGCTTCGCGCTCGCATTGCCTGTTCGATGAGGTACTTATCGTTCCCAACGTACCCCCCATTTGCAGAGTGCAATCTCGTCCTTATACCCCTCTTTATCCTTTTCCATGAGCAACTTCAGTTCTATAGTGGTTTGAATTCAGATTTGGGATTTTAGGGCCTTTTGAATACCCCGGATTCACGTTTCTATTACATTTTTTTTAAGTACAAAACGAAGCATGATAACAGTAAAAATCAAGATTTCTCTCTTCCTTTTTAACGAAGGGACCAGTAGATATGTTTTAGACACCAGAGTACCGAGGTAACTTCGTCGAAAAACCCAAGACACATGAACATGGCTTTGGAAACAATTTTATTTTGCTGGGGGTGCTGATGTAATTTGAATTGAATTGGTGTAAATTTGACAAGCAAAAGAATAAAAATAGACCCAACAGCAGGAGTTTCACTTCAAAATGACGATTTTTCTGGTCCAGAGCACAGATATAATTATGCTAAGCCAAATAATAATGATAATAATAATAATAATGATAACAATAATAATGATGATGATGATAATAATAACAAAGGATTACAATACAAAATATCGATGCTTTTGGTTACAATTCGACATTCTTTAACACCAATCAGATTTCCAGGGGTGCTACATAAAATTATGGAGAATAATACGCGCTATATCCCCATGGAAAATCCTGGGGGTGCTTTAGACACCCAGCACCAGGCGCGCTTCTAGACTAACAGTTTTTTTGGGGAGGGGCTTCTGGGGGCTTGACAAATTTTTCGACGTTGGTTTTTTTTTTCAATACAATTAAAATGACCTATTGTGAATAGCCTTATACACACCAAACAGCTTTTCTCTTTCCTATGAATGATATTTCTAATATCGTGCTAGGTAAAAAATTACATTTTCATAACGCTTGAGAATTGTTCATCTAATATTATGAATCAGGGTCTGATTAGTGTTACAGATGTAGATGAATGCATTTAACGATAATGGGGGGGGGTCTAGCCAAATAATTTTGACAGATTGAAAATATTAAGAATCCATCTATTGCAAAAATGTATTTGACGAACATCTAAAACCGCTATAAAACCATCAGACTTGCCATGAAAATACTATTAAACATATAAACTAAACTTTTCGGTGAGCATCACGTGCAAAATTCTGCATCATGATTTGGCGCGCAGAGCTCGCCGAAATATTTTGGACATTGTCTTTACCCCCTCTCGCCATCCAAAACATGGGTCAGCACTACTGACTCTGAACTATATGTTTTCATTAAGTTACGCCTCTATCAGGGAGTATATAACGACGGAGACATTTTCAAAAGAAAAGTATCGTAACGAATGACAAAAATTCGGAGCGCTTTTAACAAAACACGACAGGTCTAGAGTTTAAACTTCAAGTTTATGGCATTTCGTGGGTCAAGGGATCTGTTCAAATCATTTTACTTTCTGCCTGGAGTGGAACCCTTTAAACCGACTCAGTGAGAAGCTGGAGCATTTTTTTCTTCAAAATCTCGTTACTTTTATTCAAATCCTGAGCTGAAAGGGATGCTCCGGGCTGAAAATAATATGATTTAAACAGATAAAGAAAAATCAGACAAACAAAACATTGAAAATTTGATGAATATCGGAACTAATAACAAAGCTTTGTCATTTTAAAGATTTGCATTATTCCGCTGAAACAATTCAAGATATGTCTTCATGAATATTCATTGAGCAAATTGATGTCATATCCCCACTTGTTCTTTTGTAGTTTATTATATGAAATTAAGTTTATTCAAATGTTTTTTCTACCAAGAACTGAACAATTTGGATTGACAACTGATTTAGTGCATTGGATATTGATCGCTGTAAATTATTTCATTATAGAGGAGACACAATATTCAAACACGTATGAAAAAAATGAAACTAATATGATTTCATGTAATAACATAAGAAATAGGAAAATGGGGATGTGAAATCATCAACCCACCTAATGAATATTCATGATGACGTGCATTTGTCTATTTTCACAAAATAATGCTAAACTTTAAAATTTAATAACTTCGCTATATTTTTTATCAGATTTTGATGAAATGTTCAGCATTTTGCTCTGTGAATTTAATTTTTTCTTTTTTAGATATAAATATTTTCAGCACGGAGTACCCCTTTAAGTGAGCGAGATAACAACATTTGGGAGTTCTTGTACCGGGCTCAATCGACTAAGTGTAAGAGATTATTAGCTCAGTTTGATACTCATCTTTCAGTCATCACGGGCGCATCCTGGATATTTCACTTTAATTCTAATGTTTCTGAGGATACATTCAGTCTAGTGATCAGTGTTATACAGTCTTAGCATCGGTCATACTGATTCCAGATCTACTAAATCTATACGTTATTTCAAATTATATTATCATCAGTCGGTTTGGTATTTGTTTCGATGGTGTGACTGGGGCATTGATTTTTTTTATGCTATATACAGTCACATCGATGAAAACGACCTAAAACCGATCAGGGCCATTACGGTTTGTTTTCGTTTTTCAAATGGCATATCAGTCGGTTTGGAGTCGGTTTCGATGGTGTGACTGAAACATGTCAAAGAAAACCGACCTCAGGGCTGTCTGACCGTTTTTTTCGAATGGTATACATTGTATCTGGGGAGCGTTTCATGAATGGACTTGTCGGAAGTTTTATCCGACAAGTCCTGTTTTATCCGACAGTTACTATAGTAACAGTGCTTCTCAACCAATCAGAATCCAGGAAAGTTGTCAGATATGACAACTTGTCGGACGAAAATATTGATGAAACGCCCCCAGGAGTCGGTTCCGTTGATGCTGCATGCAGCATGATCTTATCCAGGCCTTATATAGATTTTAGCCGGAATAACAATAAAATTGTTATCTTATGTCTTGTAATGTGATATTCTAAGTACTTTCAAACGGCATGAGTTTCCTTTCCCTATATATCTCTTTCTTCCCCCTCCCCCCTCACATCTTTTCCATTTCGCTCTTCCTCTCTCTAAATTTTCTATTCATTATTATATTTCCCTTTTACATCTTGCCCTTTTCCGCATCTCCTTTAGTTCCCAACCTCTAACCCTTCTGCCCCCTCCCTTGTTTCTTTCTTTCTTTCAATCTCCATTTTTCTTTCCCTTCCTGGAACAAATGGTATGAACATTTTGCCTATATTTATCTATCAAGAAAATGGTAGGGGCTACCACTCCCTATACGAATTTGTACGCATTGACAAAGGAGAAAAATAAGGAAGGAAAGGAGAGAATTGAGAAAAGGAATTAAAATGGAGAGGTCTGGACCATGAACCTATACAACATCCCTATAATTCAAAGAGAAAATATATGACGTAATCTTTCAGTGCCCCCCATCAAAATACCATGGCGCCGCCCCTGATTAATATTATCATTAAAATTGAAATCCATGAAAAGAGTGAATGGAAAGTAATCGGTTGGTTTATAAATCTTAATTGTCGAATTTTATTATGTCATTCTACAGTGCGTATCAAAAAAAGTTTACACTTTGAAAAAACCCTGGGAATTAAAAAATATACAACATGCGGGTATTTTTTTAACTTATAATCTTGGGTTTGGGTCTCGTCTATCCAATGAAAATAAAAGTTTTGACAGAATGTTACACTTGAGTAAGCACGGTCCATTTTTGTAAAGCTCGCAGAAATCTGCGCAGAAATGCTCGTTTTCACGCTGTGTCAAGGGGAAAGGGCGAATTTACTCTTACCCTGCGAAACATTTCTCATAGATTTCCCTTGCACTTTTAGTCAACTGAAATAAAATGGATACATTCAAGCATTTTGTAACAATTTCGCAACCCAAATTTAATTTTAATAGTTAGTAAGCACAATCTTTACCCTTTTTGTGCCAACTGGATCTGAGGACATAACTGAATCTGAACAAAAATTTATATCAGACATCTCCAGCATTTTTTCACTTAGTTTTTATCATTTTATCCTTTAAAGTGGGTTTATATTTCATTTTTCATTTAATACTTGTTTCTCCACACTTTTCCGAAGCTTGATAATGATTAACTAAATGAAAATCATGCCTTAGCCTTTTCATGTAAATCTCAGCTCAGTGTAAAGCAAATAACGTCTCGATGGCCTCAGTGTGTTGGGGACTGGGGTGGGGTGCAATGCACTCTTCGAAGTGTTTTGGGCAAGGAAACCAGTTTTAAAAGATAAAAGATATCTTCAAATCAATTTTACTAACTAAATTCCATGTGTTCTTCATGATTAAGGTCTACTTTTATTTGCATAACTATTTCAAAGTTCTGCGCAAATCATTTTTCACCAACTTTTAAAAAGTAAGTGGTGCTCACTCAAGCGGAAACATTTTTTGACAGTCATATTGTCATTTGCTTAAATGGATCTGTACCAATGTTAAAATGTGGAAAAATCTTCAGGATATTACAAATGTGTAATTTTACAGGATTTTTTTCAAAGTGTAAACTTTTTTGATACGCACTGTATAGTAGGGCCAACACTTCATCTGTCAATTCCTCCCCTCACTCACGTGATAATGAAATTATTCGCTTTTATTATGATTTGAATATTTTACAGCGTTAGTTTTTACTGGCTCACCATAATAGGCTATAATAATGGTTGAAATAATTTTGTGTATTTCACAGATGGTAATCAGACAGGGTATGTTGAAGAGATTTTATTAACTCGATAGATATGTCGTTACAAACATGAAATTATATACTATATATGTTATGTGAAACATGTAAAATATGATTGTGCAAAATAATCTATACTGTCTCTCAGAGTAAAGCCAATATCGTTGACGCAAACAATTTCCGTTCGATTTGTCAAACTGAATTGATAACATTCATTCAGTCCAAATTATAACAAAAATAAATTGGCGCAAAATGTTGGTATTATAATTCATCTCAGAGAACAGTGGGTATAACGAATTGCATCCTGGTTTGATACACCGTTCTCTCTTTCTTTAAATCGATAGATTTACTAGAAATGAAATTCGTCTGTGAGAAGGTATTTGAACATATTTAATATTTATTAATTCTTCGTTCTTAAAATGCATTAAAGTACTTTCATATCAAAAATACATTGTACATAAATAGCACAACGAGTTCAATTCCAATTATAATGTACATAATATAGAAAAAAAATCGGATGAAAGGATGTTGAGGTGAGTAAAAGTGACCTTGGGTAAAAAAATAAATGAAATGGAACGGATGGTCTTGTTAAGAAATATCTCATGCTTGTATGAGAGACAAAACTTGTGACTTACATGTAGTTTGGATATATGCATTTAACAAAATCATGTTACAATAACGGATAGAGACGAAAGACGACACCTACCAAAAGAATAACACTATGAAATAAAAATATCTAAAGTTGAAAATGGAGTACAAAATAAAATATGAAAATATGATATTCGCGGGAGAGTGCAGGCAGCGAAAATTTGAACAAATATATTCAGAAATCATGTCATGAAACTATTCATCTTTTTATTTATTCACTTAAAATCCCCCTTCCTATGTGGTAAGACTATAGTCTATCTTGCCAGAAATCCATGTGTATACATTTCCAAACGACAAAAACCTTAATATTAATTCACTTCACTTTATTTACCGAACCGAAGGCATCAATATTTGTATGGGGACGGTTATTGTTTTTCTATCAACGAAACATTTAAAGTGCCCCCTTTTTTAGGTTCCCCTTTTTTTAGTGTCAATAGTCATACAAGTTTGAACTTCAAAATCCATGCATGTACTCCGCGCGAGGAGTCCTCTACATGTATATACATTGTTATTATTATTTTTGTTCAGTATATCAACAAAATGAAATTTTCAAAGAGAACACATGTACAAAAACAAAAGAGACGAGGATGTTTACCAATTAATCTCCAGGGGCCCGTAACACAGAGCATAGCAATTATTGTAGAACATTTTTCTACGATTGATTGCATTGAATGCAATGTACAACTAATCATAAAAATCATATATGCAATTAATTACAAGTATTTGGGTTACGGGACCCAGGTTGCCTTGAAAAGAGAAACGTAAAATAAATTACTAGTACTACCGCCCAAAGACCTTCCTCCCAGACCAGAGCTCCGTGACACAAGGTTTGCGATAAATAGCAAATATGAAAGAATACTTCTGATTGGTTCCCAGTCAGTATTTTGCGACACATGCTCGTGTAATGTTGATCTTGATTGGCCAGTTCATTTAGCGAGTGATCGCTAATCTTTGTATTCCGGAGACCCGGGACTTGCAAGGTGACATCCACAAGAATAAGAACACATTCATACAATTTATATTATACAATAATAATTCATATAAAAATCGCATTTTAAAATTGATTGGATATGTACAGGTATTAGAAACAAAATATAGGTCAAATCAAAACTTAAAAAAGTGTAAAATTTACATTTTGTTGTAAACATTTCCATACATACATTATGCACACCATAATATAGAGAGTGTCATAACAATATAAATTCAATATATTTATGTACACATTATGAATATGCAACTTCACGCAAGTAATTCAATTAGAAAATATAATATATAGATACTGAATCAATATCTTGCAATAACCTTTCAATGCTTCATTATAAGTGAGCATATGCTATTCTTTTACTTAAAGGAAGACCTTATAGGATGTCACAATTATCAGTATTATTTTATATTACATAATTTACATTACTAATCGTCATTTCGTCGCTTCCAAGAGATTAATGTCCAATTTAAGGAAAAAAAAGAGACCAATCACTTGCTTTTTATTTTTTTTTATTATCCTTTTGGGGGTTGGACAACCGTATGTATGTACATTTGTGTTGTTTCTTTCCATCAATATTTTCTAAAGCGGTGAATATGATAATAGATTTTCTCCAGAAAATAATTCATTGTATAATCTTCGGATAGAATCAGTCTCCAATAGATACCATTCCATGTTGTTCGAAGATAGAGCATGCCCTGATTCTCTCGAAAGAGGGCGTTATAAAACAAACGGCAATTATCGTCCGATATTCACGTTGTAATCATTTTTATATTGAGAAATGCCATTTTGGCTTAATGTACGTAGACCATTCATTTTTCCTCATAAGAAATTTCTTGTTCAAATTATCATGATTGATTGTGATTTCAATAATGTTCAAAGTATTATTTCTTTATATGATTCATTGTTTTGATTATTGTATTTCATGGAAATAATCATTTATTAGGCTAACATGAATTTTGTAAAAAAAAAAATAATAACGTATGACAATGTGCAATACAAGAAAATATAAGTTCTAATCTACTTATACCTCTGTTATATTATGATGTATTGTATTCTGAATAAGGGCAAAACAATTGAAAAAAAAGAAAAACAAGTTCTTTGATATGAAAACGTGTCTATGGATGCCCCTTGAAATTGGAATATGTAAATATCGTAGAATTCGTAGTGGCTCTTTATATCATACAATCATTCAGTAAGGCGTTTTATTATAAAATAAGTATAATAATGTTTCTGTAAGTCATGTTGCATAAAAACAAAATAATTATGTAGGAATCGGTTTGTGACGACTATACATCCCACACAAATAGCAATATAGGCCTATTCATATTAATGGGTTTATGGTCGAATAGAACAGAATTCGCTGATATCCCTAATTATTATCCCTTTTCTTCAAATCATAACACTGGACAGAAAAAAATCTAAGATTTCGAGATCATTTACGTAAATCCACAACGAATATAGACTGGCTTGCAACAAAACAGCATATCGATTGTACACAATTTCATAAAGACTAATCTTGACACTCACAAATATAGAGTTCGTTTAGTATAACAGTCTTTTATCGAATTCTCTATAACAGCTTGAGACCCCAAAATATTAAACGCTGGCTTAATTACACGAGTTGAATGACAACAAAAGCATAACATTTTTTAAACACTGTCTAAAATTTTAAGCACGTTGTTTCAGCCCGTCACTCTATCAACTACTGTTTAAACTCTTTAAGCATCTGTTTATTTTTAAAACAACTTAAAAACTAGTTGTTTAAAATGTTTAAACAATTGCAAAGAAAGAGACACAATTTGTTATTAGAGTGACGGGCTTAAACAACGTGCTTTTTTACTGTGTGGTTAATTCAGATTCACGAAATAATTTAAAATATTGGTCTTTTGATACTCGAGTTACATTCATAAAATCATTTTATGTGTATGAACGTTCTTCAATTCGTCTTAAAATATTTTATGTGTATATACACACCACAAAATGTAAACAAATTAAGAAAAGTGTTAACAAACATATTGGATTCTCATTTCAGATACACTACAAAATAATAATCATTAATTCATTTAACTCTTTATTACAGCGATACCTTGATGAAATATAACTTATTGTAACAAGCAAAGGCGAGTAGGTCCGGAGAGAGGGAAACCAAGTAACACAAATTCCAACCCAATGTCATATCAAGTGCTTTGAACTCAACTCTTTCCTTCAGGTTCAGCCCATCAAGATCATAGAGCCTGATTACCACCTTCCTATTCTTCTTATCAACGCTCGCTACATACACCCTGTCCTGCTCATCCACGGTAGCATGCAGATAGACATTTGGAGCTTGTAGAGAATCACCAGCATTCCCATCCCTGTCATAGACCGTCACCACGCTTGGATTGGTGAGATAACATGAACTGGTGACGATCAAACCCGACCTGGTGGATGATACCTGCCTCGTCACGTGCTTTGTTGGAACAGTGTGTTTGAGAGTGGATCCTGACGGGTCATAGATGTAGACTTTTTTGGCACCGTTAGCCATGAGGATCTCATTTGATGGACTTCTGTTCAGTGTGAGATAATAACCAGTCCCACCCACGTTGATTGTTGCTTTCCTGGAGCCATTGGGAGAATACACGTGTGCTTCTGTAGAACTAGTTGAGACACATAATGCACTGTCTCGTTGAAACACAATATCTTTATAATACACGTCACGTGGTATGTTTGTATACCGCTGCGCTCCACCAGCTGTATCAATGATATCAATACCTCGTGCACTACCCACATATACGATATTAATAATGGAGGCAATCTCGTGACCTTCGAACACACTAAGACGTTGATGACATTGAAGGCACTTATCACACATGTAGTTATTACATGTTCTGCAAAAGGAGACAGCGTCTTCCTGAAACTTGCAAGCTGTGCATTTATGGTTCATTTCAAGAACAGAATTCATCCCTCCACACGTGGCGTGGTAGTCGTCTACGCATCCGTTGATGGAGACATTGAGGCGGAGATCGTCGACACGGTTCGCAGACAACTTGGTGATCTCCCTGCAGAGAGGGCAGACCATGTGGTCAATGTCCTGGTGGGTCAGATCATATTTCTTGAGACACTTTCGACAGAAAGTGTGTCCGCACGTCAGGATCGTTGGTTCATCAAAAATATCAAGACATAGCGGACATATCAGGTTCTGTGAAGAACTAGAGGCTTTCTCTATTTCAATCTTTTCAGCCATTACTACATAAACTCTAGAGAAGACTATTTCAACGAAACTGTGTAGCTGTGAGAGATATCTACTCTTGACACCACGATATACATGTACACATAAATGTATTATAATTATTATGCACGATGTAAAATGATTGTGTGTGCGAAACTCATACTACAATATGAAAGAGCGAGCTGTGATATAATAACAGATCGTCTGCCAGAGTATAGTTTAACCAAACTATAAATAGAACTGGTTTTCCCCAGCTACCTTTGTACTTGATGGAAGCATTTGTCATCTTATCGAGAGAGGGCGTACTATATTTATCAATTTTTGGATCATTGAGATATACAGGAAAAACACTGTACAATGCTGTTTACTGTATGAATCGTATTGTTTGAACAGTTTAAACTAGTGTGTTAAATCTTACTCAATACAATATATATATATTTTGTATATTGATTTCTCAATAAATTTAGCCTAATTGTTAATGTTCACTGTACACAGTCAACAGCATTGTGTCAATTTAAGTCAGCGTTTTTACTGTAAGGGGATCCTCAAATTGGTAAACCTTCTTTAAAGTTGCTGATTTTGTCTTCAACTCCCCATTTTGTTTGAATACTTAGTATCTTTTTTTTCTCTAATTTCTCATGTCTCTGGTTACCTCTCTTTGTTTAAGATTTCAAACTCTTTTTTTATATGTTTAAGCTGTTTATACAACTTCTATGAAGTTTATATAGTACAGCGTATTGTAAATGTTTTTTAAACATAATTTCCATAATCCATACTGTGAATGAATTATCGATCCCAGTCGGGGTCATGATGTAGCTCCCTTTAATATTAGACATTTTTTTTACTTAAAAGCTTCCTTAAATATACTTCCAATAATTTATCAAAACGTCTTGAAACTAATTCGCAAAACAACTTTTTAAAAGGCTCCTGATAAACATACTTGTATACAAAATAATATCTGTAGCTTTTGATTTACTCTGTTTGGAAGGATGCGATATTTCAAATTCCTTCTACGTTATTTTTCGACAATGATCCCTTTAAAAGGGGGAGATAATAAGGAAAGGTTAACATGTAAATGAAACGAATAGATAAACCTTATTATGGATTACATTGATTGTTAGGAAAGAAGGGTCATTTTAAAAATTTTGGATAAAAAATAATGATTAGACCTTATTTTTCCAAACGTGGGCCACCTAATATATGCTGCAATTCATTTTTAAGTGAAAAGGGGGCAATTGCCCTCCCCTTTAAAGGGGAAATTGTGAAAACTTATACCCCTCTCTGAAAATCTTATCAAAATTTACCAAAATAGTAATTCACTTATAATCTTTTTTACCATTCAAACTCAAAAAGTTCCTCTAGTGATTACTCGGTCACTTCAATCCTTTGCTTTCAGGATTCTAAAAAAAAACATAATGACCTGATCCCTCCTTAAAAAATGAGCTAGGAGCCTAAAATTTGTGACTTGCTTTCCCCTCCCTTCCCTCCAAAAATGATAACACCCCCCCCCCCATCCAGGCTTCCTTCCATTGCGCCTGTTTGTATCATTCTCTATGTCTTTCTTGGTATTTCATTCCTATATCTCTATTTCTCGAAATGATTGTACCATTTCACGTGCCTTCGAATACAATAAGATGTTTCAGTATTCCTTGCACAAACCTGAACAATGCTGAAAGGGTTAGTAAATTTGAACAATAAGTGTTTATTACATTTTTCATGGCATGTCATCCGTTCCCATGGACATCGTCTTCATCCCTTTTCATTGATCACAACCCGTTCTCCCCCGTCCCTAAGCCCCTAATTTTAGCCGCCAGTTCTTGAAGACCTCATGTCATGTTAAATTCTACTTCCCAAGCACCCACATTTGCAGAGTGCATTATTTAGCACCTCATTTCATAAGCATGATAAGAAACTTCAGGGACCCGTCTTACAAAGAGTTACGATTGATCCGATCAACCTAAACTGTATTGTAATCAATATTATGTCATTTTCTACAGTTAAGTTTCACTATGTCCTTTTGTAAAGAAAGAGGAGGCACTGAATTTTTAAGAAAACGAAGAATGTATATGAATCTTATCTAGAAAACATTTTGAAGAAACGTTTCTGGGTTTCTAGAGTTTTGTTAATCGGTACAGTCACGCGATTCTTTGTAAGAAGGGTCAACATCGAATCCAGATACCTCTGTACGTTATTTTTTAATGATATTATCATCAGTCGGTTTGGGATTTGTTTCGTTGGTGAGACTGGAGCATTGATTTTGTAATTTTGTCATGCTACAGTCACATCGATGAAACCGACCTAAAACCGATCAGGGCTATCACGGTTTGTATTTGATTTTCAATTGGCATATCAGTCGGTTTGGAGCGCTTCGTAGGCGTGACTGGATAGCGCAACAAAGAAAACCGATCAAGGCTACCACGAAACCGACATCAAACCGATCAGGGGCCCGTTGCAGAAAGAGTTGCAATCAATCGCAACTCTAAAAATCATGCGCAACTTGATTTTCAACCAATCAACAGCGCGCATTTTGGACTTGCAATTGATTTTTTGGCTTGCGTTTAAACGCAACTCTTTCTGCAACGGGCCCCAGGGCTATTATGGGGGGGGGTGTTGCACCCACAAATGTAATAACGCCCACAAATGTAATAACGCCCACAAATGTAATAACACTTTACCCACAAATGTAATAACGCCCACAAATGTAATAACACTTTACCCACAAATGTAATAATTTCACCCACAAATGTAATAATGCACTTTACCCACAAATGTAATAATTTTTGATCGCCCACAAATGTAATAATGACTTTACCCACAAATGTAATAAATTTGAAGGGATTTTTGGCAAATCCGTTTTGAACTAAAATCGTATAGTAATGCGTTCATATAGCACACAAGTGCAAAGTCTCTTTTCCTGACCCGGTTAATTAACAAATTATAACATAAATCCAAAGTCTTTATTCCAGACCCGGTTGTTTCAAAAATTATAATATAAATCCAAAGTCTTTACTCCAGACCCGGTTGTTTCAAAAATTATAATACAAGTACAAAGTCTTTATTCCAGACCCGGTTATTTAAAAAATAATCATATGAGCCTAAAGTCTTTATTCCAGACCCGATTGTTTCAAAAATGATAATATAAGTCCAAAGTCTTTTCTCCAGACCCAGTTGTTTCAAAAATTATAATATAAATCAAAAGTCTTTATTCCAGACCCGGTTGTTTCAAAAATTATAATATAAATCCAAAGTCTTTATTCCAGACCCAGTTCTTTCAAAAATGATAGTATAAGTCCAAAGTCTTTTCTCCAGACCCGATTGTTTCAAAAATGATAATATAAATCCAAAGTCTTTTTCCAGACTTGGTTGTTTCAAAAATTATAATATAAATCCAAAGTCTTTATTCCAGACCCGGTTGTTTAAAAAATAATAACATGAGTCCAAAGTCTTTATTCCAGACCCGGTTGTTTAAAAAATAATAATATGAGCCCAAAGTCTTTATTCCAGACCCGGTTGTTTAAAAAATTATGATATAAGTACAAAGTCTTTATTCCAGACCCGGTTGTTTTAAAAAATAATCATATGAGCCTAAAGTCTTTATTCCAGACCCGATTGTTTCAAAAATGATAATATAAGTCCAAAGTCTTTTCACCAGACCCGGTTGTTTAAAAAATTATAATATAAATCCAAAGTCTTTTTCCAGACCCTGTTGTTTCAAAAATTATAATATAAATCCAAAGTCTTTATTCCAGACCCGGTTGTTTAAAAAATAATAACATGAGCCCAAAGTCTTTATTCCAGACCCGGTTGTTTCAAAAATAATAATATGAGCCCAAAGTCTCTATTCCAGACCCGGTTGTTTCAAAAATTATGATATAAGTACAAAGTCTTTATTCCAGACCCGGTTGTTTAAAAAATAATCATATGAGCCTAAAGTCTTTATTCCAGACCCGATTGTTTCAAAAATGATAATATAAGTCCAAAGTCTTTTCACTAGACCCGGTTGTTTCAAAAATTATAATATAAATCCAAAGTCTTTTTCCAGACCCTGTTGTTTCAAAAATTATAATATAAATCCAAAGTCTTTATTCCAGACCCGATTGTTTCAAATATTATGATATAAGTCCAAACTAAGATACGATAATGATGTTCCGGTGGAATAAAAATGAGAATCGAGCCTAGTCTTCTCTCCAGACCCAGTTAATTAAAACTGGTGGAATCAAAGTCTTTGTTGTTGTTTTAAATGATACTGAACGTATTGTAAATATACATATAATATATATATATATATATATATATATATATATATATATATATATATATATATATACATATAAAAAACTAAAACCCTATAGTAATGCCTTTATATAGCACAAAAGACCAAAGTCTTTTTCCAGACCCAGTTATTCAAAAATTATAATATAAGTCCAAACTAAGATACCATAATGATATTCCAGTGGAAAAAAAGAAAATCGAGCTTAGCCTTTTCTCCAAACCCTGTTATTCAAAAATTGTAAATAACAATACAACAACAACAACAAAAGACCCCATAATCTTATTAATGCTGGATAACATGGACATATAGCGTAGTCATTCAGCCAGACCCAGTCATTTGTTTTTCAAAATAAGGCTAAGAGTAAAAATATAAATAACTCCAAATCTAACACCAAGCAATCCTTGAACCTAAGAACATGTTTTTAAAAAGAGGTTTAGAACGTTGTCTTTATTCCAGACCTAATCATTACAAAAATTACGAAAAAAAATCTTCTAACATAAGACCCTATCATATTCTCTTGGAATAACATGAGTTGTAAAACGTACTCTTTCCTCCAGACCAGGTTATCTAAGAAATGAATTAAAAAAGAAAATCAAATCTAAAACCAGTTTTCAAAAGTTACACCCAGTAAAAAATATGTCTGTACCCCACACCCACACTCTTTTTTGCATAACAATACTAAGACCCCTACAAAACATTGTAATTATTCATTTGCAAAGAAACCGTCCATTTTCCAGACTTGGTTATTATTTAAAAATAAAATTGTCTAAAACAAATACCCAATAATCTAACTACTGTGGAATAACATGGAGATCGATTGTAGACTTTCCTGCAGACACAATTATTTCAAGAATAAAAAAACAATAAAACCCAACCCCCAACAACGAATCTAAGAACCAACAATCCTCCAAATTAAGACCAAGTACAAAAGCACATGTTTAGAGCGTTGTCTCTATTCCAGACCCAGTCATTTAGAAATTAATTCAAACAATCTTAAAAACATAAGACTTTGTCATATTCTTATTCCTGTTAAATAACATTATCATTATGCTTAGACCTTCGTCTAGACCCAGCTATTCATTAGATAAACAAATATTGAAAAAAAAATCAAAGCTAAGACCAATCTTTAAAATTAAACCCAGTTAAAATGCTTGGGTTTCGAGAGTTGTCTTTACCCCCACATCCAGTTCTCTTAAAATACAAATTAAGCAAAAGATTAATCTAAAAACTTAGACACCAGCATCTCCCAAAATATAAAACCCTGTGATAAGGCATACCACAAAAACGTCAAATTAATAAAAGGCGTCAATATTCAGATCTGAATGGTACGCGCCTTAAAAACCCAAAATAACAACAACAACAACCTTATTCTACATCAATGATGTTGTGGCGTCTTTGTTAATATTGTTTGTCTGTTTTTATCGTTTCTAATAATTTCCTATTTTGAAATAACTGCATGGGTCTAGAGCAAAGACTACACCATATTTAAAGACTGGGCGTTGTGGCGTGCGCCTGTAATCCAAGCTATGTGGGGAAGTTACAAATTGATGCAGAGGTTCGAGGTTCGAGCCCTGGTCACGTCTTTCGGATGGTGACGTTAAAGGTCGGTCCCAGACGTAAATAATCATATCTGATTGAGACACGTCTGACAAAACTCAAACACACACACGTTTGCCCCCTGGAAAGATTAAACCTCAAGATATTGATGGACCTGAATCCACCGACGGGACAGCCTAACTCCGTAACTATAGTACGGGTGTGGGAGGGGGCTCTTCTTTCTTTGCCTGTCTCTCTCTCAGTCATTTCAAATCAGTTTTTTTTCCTATCTTATCACTTCTTGATCACATAAATCCTCTCTCTCTCTCTCTCTCTTTACTTATAACCCCAGAAAATATATCTTAGGCCACTGAGATTATTGGAATTGTAAGTAATAAAAAAAATGCTGAATATATTACAAATGGTGCTTGGGACACTGAAAATTTAAAGTACCGAAGAACTTGTTAAAACGTTATCCCCTCTTGTTAGAATGATTTTCTTAATATAATATCTCATAGATCGTCGATCAACAACCTTATCGTTTACGGGAAGTAATCCCCATATTGTGTGCTGATATCTTATTCCTCAGTTTTTTGTTTTATATGTATTTAAAGGTTTTGTGTTTTTTTTCATAAAAAAAGGAATGAATATACAAGAAATAATAATAATAAACAAGTGGAATGCCTCTGACCATCTCACCTGCATCACGCGATTCAACATAGCAGCAGTGCTGACTTTGAAAACTACTATAACTCGCACAAGATGTTAAGTGATACTTGGTTACTCTTATTTCCATGTTTTATGAAGTAGACCAATACACTTACAGAGATAGGATGGTAATTCAACAAAAAAAAACAATGTGGCCAAAATTCATTGACCTCACATGACCTTTGACCTTGATCATGTGACCTGAAACTTGCACAGGATATTTAGTGATACTTTATTACTCTTATGTCCAAGTTTCAAAAGTCAGATCAATAAACTTGCAAAGTTATGATGGTAATTCAACAGATACCCCATTATGGCCAAAGTTTATTGACCTTTGACCTTGGTCATGTGACCTAAAATGCACAGAGGATGTTCAGTGATACTTGATTAACCTTATGTCTAAGTTTAATGAACCAGGTCTATATATTTTCTAAGTTATGATATTTCAAAATCTTAACCTCAGGTTAAGATTTTGATGTTGATTCCCCCAAAATGGTCTAAGTTCATTGACCCTAAATGACCTTTGACCTTAGTCATGTGACATGAAACTCTAATAGGATGTTAAGTAATACTTGATTAACCTTATGGCTAAGTTTCATGAACTAGGTTCATATACTTTCTAAGTTATGATGTCATTTCAAAAACTTAACCTTAGGTTAAGATTTGATGTTGACGCCGCCGCCGTCAGAAAAGCGGCGCCTATAGTCTCACTCTGCTATGCAGGTGAGACAAAAAGAAGTAATAAAAATAATACTAAAAAAAATTGCTACCCTACTTCTCATACAGTGGGTGGCAAAAATAGTCAATCATGACTTATTGCCAAACAAAAACATGGAATGGAATGGTTATCCCCTCTTGTTAGAATGTTTTTCTTTTATATAATATATCATAGATCGTCAATCAACAACTTTATCGTTTTCGGGAAGTAATCCCCCTATTGTTTACTGATATCTTATTTCTCAGGGTTTTTTCATATGTATTTAAATGTTTTGTTATTTAGGTTTTTTCATAGAAAAAAGGAAGGAATATACAAGAAATTATTTTTTTAAAGGACAAGTCCACCCCAACAAAAACTTGATTTGAATAAAAAGAGAAAAATTCAACAAGCATAACACTGAAAATTTCATCAAAATCGGATGTAAAATAAGAAAATTATGGCATTTTAATGTTTCGCTTCATTTCACAAAACAGTTATATGCACATCTCGGTCGGTATGCAAATGCGGAACTGATGACATCACTCACTCACTATTTCTTTTGTATTTTCTTAAATGAAATATGAAATATTTTTATTTTCTCGTCATTGTCATGTGAAATGAAGTTTCATTCCTCCCTGCAACACGTGGACATTTATTATTTTAACATTTTGTGCTTTAGGCAAGGAGGTCCTAATCGTCAAATTCGTAAAAATTGAAATAATGTATAATTCAAACAATTAAAACCAAAAGAAATAGTGAGTGAGTGACATCATCGACTCTCTCATTTGGATGTAGCTGGCTCGTTCATATAAATATTTTGTTAAAAATAAGTGAAACTTTGAAATGTCATAAATTTTACATCCGATTTTGATGAAATTTTCAGCATTGTGCTTGTCTGATTTTTCTCTATTGATTCAAATCAACATTTTTCTGAAGAGGACTTGACCTTTAATGGTTGCTGGGTCTTTGTTTTGTTGTTGTTGTTGTTGTGTTTTAATGACTTTTATAACTGGGTCTGACAGAAAGACTACGCTACATTTCCATGTTATTCAACATAAATAGGATCGTGGGTCTTTGTTTTTTATAATTATTATAATTTTTTTAATAAATGGGTCTGGAAAAAACACTTTGGACTTATAATTTTTTAATTAACCGGGTCTGGAAAAAAAATTCGCATTTTTGTGCTATATAAACACATTACTATAAAGTTCCAGCTTTTAGTTACTGGGTCTGGAGCAAAGACTATGCTTGATTTTCAATTTACAATTAGCGTCTGGAGAAAAGACTAAGCTCGATTCTCATTTTTATTCCACTGGAATATCATTAATGTATCTCATTTGGGACTAAAATTATAATCTTTTAAATAACCGGGTCTGGAAAAAAGATTTTGGATTTATATCATGATTTTTTTAAACAACCGGGTCTGGAAAAAAGATTTTGGATTCATATCATGATTTTTGAAACAACAGGGTCTGGAAAAAGACTTTGGACTTGCATTATTATTTTTTAAACAACCGGGTCTGGAATAAAGACTTTGGACTTATATTATCATGTTTGAAACAATCGGGTCTGGAATAAAGACTTTTGGATCATATGATTATTTTCTAAACAACCGGGTCTGGAATAAAGACTTTGGATTTATATCATGATTTTTTTAAACAACTGGGTCTGGAAAAAAGATTTTGGATTCATATCATGATTTTTGAAACAACAGGGTCTGGAAAAAGACTTTGGACTTGCATTATCATTTTCTAAACAACCGGGTCTGGAATAAAGACTTTTGATTTATATCATAATTTTTTTAAACAACCGGGTCTGGAATAAAGACTTTGGGCTCATATTATTATTTTTGAAACAACCGGGTCTGGAATAAAGACTTTGGGCTCATATTATTATTTTTTAAACAACCGGGTCTGGAATAAAGACTTTGGATTTATATTATAATTTTTGAAACAACCGGGTCTGGAATAAAGACTTTGGGCTCATATTATCATTTTCTAAACAACCGGGTCTGGAATAAAGACTTTGGATTTATATCATGATTTTTTTAAACAACCGGGTCTGGAAAAAAGATTTTGGATTCATATCATGATTTTTGAAACAACAGGGTCTGGAAAAAGACTTTGGACTTGCATTATTATTTTTTAAACAACCGGGTCTGGAATAAAGACTTTTGATTTATATTACAATTTTTGAAACAACAGGGTCTGGAAAAAGACTTTGGACTTACATTATCATTTTTGAAACAATCGGGTCTGGAATAAAGACTTTTGGATCATATGATTATTTTCTAAACAACCGGGTCTGGAATAAAGACTTTGGACTTACATTATTATTTTCTAAACAACCGGGTCTGGAATAAAGACTTTGGGCTCATATTAATATTTTTGAAACAACCGGGTCTGGAATAAAGACTTTGGATTTATATTATTATTTTTTTAAACAACCGGGTCTGGAGAAAAGACTTTGGACTTATATTTTCATTTTTGAAACAATCGGGTCTGGAATAAAGACTTTTGGATCATATGATTATTTTCTAAACAACCGGATCTGGAATAAAGACTTTGGACTTATATTATTGTTTTCTAAACAATCGGGCCTGGAATAAAGACTTTTGATTTATATTATAATTTTTGAAACAATCGGGTCTGGAATAAAGACTTTTGGATCATATGATTATTTTCTAAACAACCGGATCTGGAATAAAGACTTTGGACTTATATTATTGTTTTCTAAACAATCGGGCCTGGAATAAAGACTTTTGATTTATATTATAATTTTTGAAACAACAGGGTCTGGAAAAAGACTTTGGACTTATATTATCATTTTTGAAACAACCGGGTCTGGAATAAAGACTTTGGATTTATATTATTATTTTCTAAACAACCGGGTCTGGAATAAAGACTTTGGGCTCATATTATTATTTTTGAAACAACCGGGTCTGGAATAAAGAGTTTGGGCTCATATTATTATTTTCGAAACAACCGGGTCTGGAATAAAGACTTTGGATTTATATTATAATTTTTGAAACAACCGGGTCTGGAATAAAGACTTTGGGCTCAGATTATTATTTTTGAAACAACCGGGTCTGGAATAAAGACTTTGGATTTATATTATAATTTAAAAAAAACGGGTTTGGAATAAAGACTTTGGACTTATATTATAATTTGTTAATTAACCGGGTCAGGAAATAAGACTTTGCACTTTTGTGCTAAATGAACGCATTACTATACGATTTTAGCTTAGAACGGATTCGCCAAAAATCCCTTCAAATTTATTACATTTGTGGGTAAAGTCATTATTACATTTGTGGGCGATCAAAAATTATTACATTTGTGGGTAAAGTGCATTATTACATTTGTGGGTGAAATTATTACATTTGTGGGTAAAGTGTTATTACATTTGTGGGCGTTATTACATTTGTGGGTAAAGTGTTATTACATTTGTGGGCGTTATTACATTTGTGGGCGATTATTACATTTGTGGGTGTAACAGGGGGTTGAGTGGCATACCAGTCGGTTTTGTTGGTGACATTACAACTGATATCAAACCAATCAGGGCTATGACGTTTTTTTTTCGAATAGCATTAGTCGGTCGATTAGGCCTTTATCCGGAATAATAAAATTGTTATCTTTTGTCTTGTAATTCTTTCAAACAGCATGAGTTTCTTGTGATTCCCCCTTTCTCTCTCGCTCTCTCTCTTTCTCTCTTCTTCCTCGCTCTCACATTTTCTATCTCACACTTTCCCTCTCTAGATTTACCTATTCATTATTATACTTCCATTTTACATCTTGCCCTTTTTCGCATCTCTTTTAGTTCCCATTATCTACCCCTTCTGCCCCCTCCCTTCTTTCTTTCAATCTTCATTTTTCTTACCCTTCCTGCAACAAATGGTATGAACATTTTGCCTATATTTATCGAGAAAATGGTAGGGGCTACCACTCCCTATACGATTTTGTACGTAGTGACAAAGGAGGAGAAAAATAAGGAAGGAAAGGAGAGAATTCAAGAAAAAGAATTAAAATGGAGAGGTCTGGACCATGAACCTATAAAACATCCCTATAATTCAATCTTTCGGTGCCCCCCATCAAAATAATATGGCGCCGCCCTTGATTATTATTATCATTAAAATTGAAATCCATTAAAAAATAATTAATGGAAATAATCAGTTGGTTTAGAAATCTTATCATGATAATAAAATTATTCGCTTCTATTATGATTTGAATATTTGCAGCGTTAGTTTTTATTGGCTCCACCGTAATAGGCTATAACAATGGTTGAAATAATTCTATCTATTTCATAGAATGAAAATCAGTCAGCGTATTATGGAGAGATTACATAAACTCGATAGATATGTCGTTACAACCGATAATGTCGCACCAACGCATAATGTCGCAGCAACGCATAATGTCGCAATCTGCGACATTATGCCAAGAGCGTCCGACGCATAATGTCGCAGTCAACGCATAATGTCGTAGTTTTTCTAACGCATAATGTCACATGTCGCAACGCATAATGTCGCAGCAAATCGTTAACGCATAATGTCACATGTCGCAACGCATAATGTCACAGCGGTATTTTCTTCTGGGGTGGTATTCTGAGGTCATTTTATCTTTAAAATATTTTATTTTATCTCTTAAAATGAAATTGGTATTCTGAGATGAGATTTTATCTCTCAGATAAAATTTTAGATTTTATCTTGCGTATAAATTTTATCTTGCGTATCTACAGATGATACGCAACAACAATGCCTGCGTACACATACCCATCGCGTATCTGGCCATTGCAACGCAGATGATGTGCTTGCGCCCATGTTACTTTGAAGAAAAAATAAAATAAACTTAAAAGAGGGTAGAGGCTATTTTATCTCTGCGACGTTGATTTCACCAATATTTCTAGGAGAAGTAACCCCAAATGGTGACATGAAAATGAAGAAAAATTATATATTTATTGAGAATAACACCTTAACGTTGTTCCTGTACATTCAGAGAGTATTTCATAAGACTTTTCTTGACTAATATTGTCTTTGAAATGATGCTTGAAAAGATGGGATAAAGTCTTCGAAAAAAGATGAGAGTATTGTCCTTTTTGTTAAAAAGAAATCTCGGTAAAGACGCGTAAGCGTATAGTGCAAGCGTATTTGAAGTCAATAAATTGACGCAATCTCACCCCTTTGCCACACCTCCTGGTGGAATGGATTTTAATTGGTTGAGTGATATGAGAGAGCTATAAAAGCGCGTTTCTAATTGGATATTGATTAAAAAATAGGTGTGTCTTACAGAGATAAAATGAAGATAAAATGGTTCTCAGAATACCAATTCGGAGAGATTTTAAGGGTATTTTATCTCACTGATTTTAACGGAGATAAAATATTTTATTTTATCTGAGATAAAATGGATCTCAGAATACCACCCCTGGACTTGAGCTACAGATAAGATATAAAACATGCTTTTACTTAGTATTTTGAGACACGAAAAAGAGAATGAAATTATTTTGAAATCAGGATTACTCTTTGTATGGATATTTGTCGCTTTATTGCCATTTCGTCTACTGCCTTTTCCCCACTATCGCATGGTCTGATATCATTTCGTCTACCATTAGTTAGTCAACTATCAACATAGTCCAATAACCATTTCGTCTAATTACCATCTCGTCTAATAGCCAGTTGGTCTAATAGCCGTTGTGTTTATTATCATTTAGTCTAATTGTATTTTTTTCAGTTGGTCCAATATCCATTTTGTCCAATATCATTACGTCTATTACCTTTTGGTCTAATAGCCAATTGGTCTAATAACCACTTGGTGTACTCTCATTTTCGTCCATGTTCCATTTGGTCTAACTTCAGTTGGTTCGCTATCACTTTGTCTAAATCCATTTCGGCTAATACTCATTTGGTATCGTTGCCACGGGTCCAATCACCAATAGGTCCAATCATTGGTTCTAGGACAATTACCCCACGGACAATCACCCTTCCGGACAACTAATCCCTGACAAATTTACCCACCCGAGGACAATTACCCCCTAGACAATTACCCCCTGAGGACAATTACCCCCCGAGGACAATTACCCCCTGAGGACAATTACACCCCGGACAATTACCCCCCTAGACAATTACTCCCGGACAACTACCCCCTGTAAAACTACCCCGAGGAGGATTACCCCCTGAGGACAATTACCCCCCCGCGACTACCCCCTAGGGCAATTTCCCCCGGACAATTACCCCCTGGACAATTACCCCCGGACAATTACCCCCTGAACAACTACCCCCCGATGACAATTACCCCCGGACAACTACCCCCGGACAATTACCCCTTAGGAAAATTACCCCCCGAGGACAATTACCCTGCCCCGGGGACAATAACCCCCTAGACAAAGGGAGTGCACAGAGTTAGGGCCTAAATAGTAAAATTACAAGGCGTTCTTGTGTATATTATCTTTGCATATTTTTTTTGCTTACTGTATTAAAACTAAAGCCACATCTTAATCTGGAATGTGCACCAATTGTTTCATAATTCTTAGCTTCTTGATGGATGAATTGTTTTTAAAATAACAGGTTTATAGGATTTTCTTGTCAATAGTAGTGTTGATGGTTTGCGTTACCGACTTTCAATATTTCTACCTGTGAAGGTGTCTTTTTTAATGTTTTATCTATTTTCCCGATTTTTTCCTGAAATTAAACCCCAAATGAATCAAGAAAAAAACAGATCAGTTGGAATCAGAGAAATTAGGCATTTGTGATTATTATGTCTAATCGTGTCTTTTCATGAATGTTCAATTGTTCTATGAAAACTTAGTATGTGGGCCAGTTTACACATTTTCTAATGTACATATGCGTAGCTATATAGCGCAAGCCCCCACCCCCATTTTTCATGATGCAGAAGGCAATGCTAAACAAAAAGAAAGAAGGCGGAAAAGGAAGAAAAATGAAAAAGAAGAAAATGAGAGAGAGGGAGAGAGAAAAAGGGAGAAAGAGCGATATAAGAGAGAAAGTTATTAACATAAGATAAAGTAGAAAATATATTGAAAACCTGTGCCACCGACCCAGACCATTATAATGGTTCACGCCCGGGGGGGGGGCACTCAGTATATGATAATGTGCAGCGGAGGGGACCCCTATTTTTACACTCAAATTTCCGTTCCAAGGCATAGCATCTTTGTCTTATTGACAAAAAGAACAAATAAAGCCGCTCCAAGGCAAAACATGTTCTTCTTATCGAGAAAAAAGAAGAAAGAAATCCGCTACAAAGCTTGTCATATTTTTCGTTACGCCGTTCCGGTCACATCGATCTGCTACAATGAGCTTCAGATTTGGTGAAATGCGGCCGCAGAGCGCTGTCCGACCATCACCTCTGCGCGAGCACACCCGGCGGACGTTCCAAGGACCCCGTTTTTTGACTCGCCCGCGGCACATCCCTACCACTTTTTTTGTCGAGTGCCCCCTTCCCCCCTGGGGTCACGCTTGATTCGATGCCAGAGAGAAATAGGGGGGGGGATTTTCGGGGGGTAATTTTTTGGCGGTAACTGTCTGAGGAGTTATTGTCCTCGGGGGCATTTGCTGGGGGGGGGGGTAATTGTCTGTGAAATAATTGTCCAGGGGATGATTGTCCGGGGGTAATTGTCCGGGGGGGTAATTGTTCTCGGAGGCTAAATGTTAAGAGGTGGTTGTCCGGAAGGTGATTT
Source organism: Lytechinus variegatus (assembly GCF_018143015.1). Classification (NCBI taxonomy): domain Eukaryota; kingdom Metazoa; phylum Echinodermata; class Echinoidea; order Temnopleuroida; family Toxopneustidae; genus Lytechinus; species Lytechinus variegatus. The sequence goes on from NC_054757.1 coordinate 12,044,064, forward strand.
TCTGGGGGGTAATTGTCCTAGAAACGGTGATAGGACCTAATGGTGATTGGACCAATGGCAACGATATATACCAAATGATTGTTAGCCGAAATGGGTTTAGACAAAGTGATAGCGAACCAACTGAAGTTAGACCACATGGAACATGGACGAAAATGAGAGTACACCAAGTGGTTATTAGACCAGTTGGCTATTAGACCAAAAGGTAATAGACGTAATGATATTGGACAAAATGGATATTGGACCAACTGAAAAAAATACAATTAGTCTAAATGATAATAAACACAACGGCTATTAGACCAACTGGCTATTAGACGAGATGGTAATTAGACGAAATGGTTATTGGACTATGTTGATAGTCGACTAACTAATGGTAGACGAAATGATATCAGACCATGCGATAGTGGGGAAAAGGCAGTAGACGAAATGGCAATAAAGCGACAAATATCCATACAAAGAGTAATCCTGATTTCAATATAATTTCATTCTCTTTTTCGTGTCTCAAAATACTAAGTAAAAGCATGTTTTATATCTTATCTGTAGCTCAAGTCCTGAAGAAAATACCGCTGTGACATTATGCGTTGCGACATGTGACATTATGCGTTAACGATTTGCTGCGACATTATGCGTTGCGACATGTGACATTATGCGTTGACTGCGACATTATGCGTCGGACGCTCTTGGCATAATGTCGCAGATTGCGACATTATGCGTTGCTGCGACATTATGCGTTGGTGCGACATTATCGGTTGTAACAGACATGTCGTTAAAGGAGAATGAAACCATTGGAACAAGATAGCTTGTGTGAAAACAGAAACATCAAAGAAACAGATCAACAAAAGTTTGAGAAAAATCGGACAAATAATGAGAAAGTTATGAGCATTTGAATATTGCGATCACTAATGCTATGGAGATAGCAAATTGGCAATGCGACAAAGATGTGTGATGTCACTTGTGAACAACTCTCCCCATTACTTTAGTATATATTTCACTTGAATTGCCTCTTTTATCACATCTATCCATAGATCATGTGTTCTTTCTCCATGAGGGCATGTAATACATATTCTTTTAAGAATACATCATGGATAAAGAGTTTGTATCATCATAAGAAAAAGCAAAAAGAGACATTTTGAGGGTATTTTATAGTCCACCAAAGGGAAAGTTGTTCATCAGTGACATCACACATCCTTGTCGCATTGCCAATGGGAGGATCTCCATAGCATTAGTGATTGCAATATTCAAATGCTCATAACTTTCTCATTATTTGTCCGATTTTTTTCAAACTTTCTTTATTCTTATTTTTTTATTTTTCTGTTTCTACACAAGCCTATTTGTTCCAAAGGTTTCATTCCCCTTTAAAAACATAAAATGATAAACTATATTATGTTATCTGTAGGGCCAACACTCCATCTGTCAATTCCTCCCCCCCCCCTCACTCAGTATATTCGCTTCTATTATGATTTGAATATTTACAGCGTTAGTTTTTATTGGCTACACCATAAATAATTCTGTGTATTTCATAGAATGAAAATCAGTCAGCGTATTATGAAGAGATTATATAAACTCGATGGATATGTCGTTAAAAACATGAAATGATTATGTTATGTGAAACATGTAAAATAATTATGATTGTGCAAAATAATCTATACTCTCAGAGTAAAGCACTTTTTGTTGACGCAAAAAATATCCGATTTCTCAAACTGAATTGATAACATTCATTAAGTCAAAATTAAAACAAACACTTAATTGGCGCAAAATGTTGGTATTATATTCATCTCAAATTAAAGAACGTTGGGTAAAAAAGCAATCTGGTTTGATAGAACGTTCTCTCTTTCTTTAAATAGACGGGTTTACTAGAAATGAAATTCGTCTGTGAGAAGGTATTTTAGTGAGATTTGAGATATTTTACGTTTATTGATTCTTATAGTTCTAAATATGCAATAAAGAACATTCATATTAAAAATACATCGTAAAAAATGTCACAACGAGTTCGATGCCAATAATATACATACTATAAAAAAAAACTCGGATGAAAGGATATTAAGGTGAATAAAAGTGACTTTGTGTAAAAACAAATGAAATAGAGCGGACGGGCTTGCCAAGAAAAAGCCCATGCTTGTATGATAAACAAACCCCTGTGTCTTACTTTCGATAATTATATGTATTTTACAAAATCAGTCATACAATAACGGATAGAGACGGAAGAAGATACCACCAAAAAATAACAATATATGATATATCAAAAGTTAAAACGAATGAAGTACAAACATTCATTATAAAAATATAATATTCGCTTGAGAGAAACATTATGCCAGTGCAGGCAGCGAATAGTTTAACCAACCTATTTAGAAACCAAATGATAAAACTATACAATTTTTATTCATTCACTTAAAATCCCCCTTCGTCATCATACCAATATGGTATAAGCAATAAATGTCAAACTAAAATATTTCGCGTGACACAGAACAAAATATCGAATATAACTTATAGACTAACTTGCCAGAAATCCATTTCCAAACGACAAAAACCTTAGTATTCACGAAGAGAACAAATTACTTTATTTACCAAACTGAAGACATCAGTGATATTTGTATGGGGACAGTTATCATGGTTATTGTTTTTCTATCAATGAAATATTTACAAAGTATCCTTTTCAGTCTCAATAGTTCTACAAGGTTGAACTTCAAAATTCACGTGTACGATGTTTTCTTTTAATAATAATAATAATAATTAGACCATTTATATAGCGCAGTCACTATATAAATATACTCTACTGCGCTGTAGTGTGACAGAGCTCCCAACAATGCTACTGCTCAAACAAATTAAACAAAAAACTTCTGAAAAAAGATGGGTCTTCAATAAATGTTTGAAGATGGTAACAGTTGGTGCTTTTCGTATTTCCAGGGGTAATTTGTTCCAAAGCTTTGTAGTCCAGTCAATCTAGCCAGAATAGGGGGGTGACCCGCCACTAATTGCAACACTTGATTTTCCACTGCAATGCTTTCCAGGAAGGTCCCCTTAACAACATACTAAAAGTCCCAAAAAATCCAAGCAGTGGAAATTTATGAAATTTGCATATTATGCAAATTAGCCATAAAAAGTTAGAAAAATAAGGAAAATAGTCCAAAGATTACAAATTAAGCGTCCAAAACAATTTAATTTGAGCGAAAAGTAATGATAAATAACTGTATTCAATGTTTTTATTCAAAAGCGCAAACAAATCTACCTAATTTGCATATTATGCAAATAAGCATCCTTATATGGTAATATTTCAAGATATTGTAATTGTTCTCATATAGACTGCTTGAAAACATTTGATTTATGTAGACATTTATATGCTACTATCACTAAGCATGAGAATTCATCACAATGCCTGAAAATTAATTTGCATATTATGCAAATTAGCCATTAAAAATAGGAAATAAGGAAAATAATCCAAAGATTATATCATTAAATGTCAAAAGCAATTAACTTGAACAAAATGTTAATGATGAATAAATAAGTACAATGTTTTTATTTTAAAAAGCTAGCAAAATCTGCCTCATTTGCATATTATGCAAATAGGTATCCATATATGGAAAATGTCAAGATATTTTGATTTTCTCACATTGACTGTTGTTCAAATCATTATGCTGCTATCACTAAGCATGCATATTTATCCTAATATAGTTTGTATTTAAGGGAAATACTGGAAATGTGCTCTTCACAACCTAAAGCCATGTTGTTAGTCTGACAAGATGATGCGATTGGCAAGAACAAAGCACATTATTTGAAATTGGTGAGTAGTTTGTTAGAGCTGACATCCCTTTCTTATATCGATGAGAACGACAGAAGGGAGGCCAAGAAAAGCAAACTTATGGCAGGTGAGATCTGATGAGTAGTCTCATTAAGAAGTGTAACAGAGATTCCATCTGGCCTAGTAGCTTCATGCAGATTGTTTTCTTTAACAATTTCTTCAGTAGTTTGGCTACACCCGCTTGACTCTGGTTGTGTCTGGGTCACAAAAGGGTTCCAGGACTTGCAGAGCGGCGTCATCATCATCATGATTAGTGGTAAATACTAAGACTAAAAAATCTGTTGTCTTCCAATGTAGTCATAGCGCATGATATTAAGGGCTTCCAACATGCTAGTTGTTACAGCCTGGATCATTGCCAATCCGGTCAACAAATTATGTACTATAGGCTTGTCTACAAACCATTCTATGGTCCTCCTTCATGCATTGTAGCTATTCTGAGCTTCACCTTGCTGATGCTCAACATGCGCAAGCCTTCCTATAAAACTTTTCTTCCGACACAATTTATGTCCAGTGTCTCATTGAGGCAACTTGTGTCGGAAGAAGACAAGGGTAATGGTTTGGTTCTTGTCAAAGTCCTCTTGATTGACATTCAATCTCCTATGCTCGACTTGTCGGATTTCAGTACAGAGAGTTGTATGATTGTCCAAAGTACATCTGCATGACACTATGAAATTCAGCATTCCTCCAGAAGACATCCTTAGTCGTACCATAATTTCTGAAAGGTTTAGTCCTCTGTATACCCTCACGGTATACCAATGAGTAACACAAAGTGGCAAACAAATCCTGGAATGGGTACACACTGTTTAATCAATGTTGGATGGTATTTGATAGTGATGTTAAAGGTGTTCCGTTATGTTGTGTCCTCTTGTTGGAAAGGCAATAATCTGGCTTAGTCCTTCATCTGTTAACGTCTACTTGGTTGTTCATTGTCTCACTGAGGATTTTCCATTTGCCATAAATATCAGGAAATTTATATTATTTGCATACGATTTGCTTAGAAACTATAGCTACAATATATGGAGATAGTAGCCATCCTTAGGAGATTCATCAAAGAGGAAAGAACAGAAAACGGATGCTTCATCCTGAAGCAGCAACTGGATTCAGCAAGGACGTCTAATCATGATTCCTGTATCTGAAAAGATGTCTATATACACTTTAAGCCTTTATCGTGAATTTATGAATGGCTTTCATGTCGCTCGTATGGGCAAATGCTCATTGGTATTTATAAACCATGCCCAGGGATCTCGTGATCCAAGAAAGTTACTCATATTCACCACCAAGACAAGTGGTGTGCTACAAGGACCAAATATTCAAAGCTAACGAGCTTTTATTTGTACTGGGTGTGACATCTTGTACTGATCACTTGACAATCAAGGAGCATGCTAGCGTGGACTATACTAGCAAGAAACGCAAAGACTCTACCAAGTAAAGGAGAGAGCAGGACTTGGGTAGATATATGAAGCATTCAAACAGTAAGACCCATGTAGAACTGACTCATCATTGCACAATATGAGTGGGGTATCTGCTCCGGTGGTAACTGCTCATGAAAAAAGTCAATATCAACCAAGCAAGGTCATCAAGGTTACATAATCTACGTGGAATTTTAGAGGAAAATATCACAAGTTTTCTTGATTATTTATAACATGCCGGATGCTTATTTGCAAAATATGTACATTCCACTTCAGATATTAAGCTGATAATTAATGTACTAGGCATTCTTAGTAGTCATATATTGATCTAGATTCACAGAGGGGAGACCTTTGAAGGGCCTTTCAAAGACCAAAAATTGGCAAGGTCTTATACAGCAGTCTCCAAGATCACTGAATTTTGTCATCTCTGTGGAATGGCTCAGAAAGACCCCTCGAAGAACTCTGAAAGACACCTGTCCTAGAGATCTTTCAATGGTCTTTCAGAGATGTCTATGCATCAAGTGATCCTTCAGATTTCTTTCCATAGACTTTGCCTGGTCTTTCAATTATCTTTTGATGATTTTCCAATGATCTCTCATGAGTCTTACAGTAATCTCTGAAAAAAATCTCGAGAGACTGCCGAAAGATCATAGAAAGACTAATAAGAACTTTGAAAGTTCATTGAAAGACCACTGAAAGGCCAGCAAAAACAATTTTCCTGTAAGACCGCTGAAAGACTGTTTTGAACCGTTTCAAAAGGTTTTGGACTCACGAGGATCACAAAGACCATTGAAAGATCTATCAGGAATCGTGAAAGACATCAGAGATCTTCGTTGAAAGATCAAGCAAGTTTTATGGTCTTACAGCAGTCTTTCAGAGCTCTTGGTCTCTTTGGAATGAGGGTTTAACTGTTTGTATGAGAAAAATACAAATTTCTGGGTTGTTTTTTTCATCAAGGATGCTCATAATTATATATGCAAATGATGTAGATTTATTTACATTTTTTTTATTTGAAGAATTATTAAATTTGTAAAGATTATCATAAACTTCCATTCAATTTATATTGTTTTCCGCACTTGATTTCCAAATTTGGGATTATTTTCCTCATTTGCAAATTTTTATGGCTAATTTGCATAAAATGCAAAGTTTGTGATTTTCCTATGCTTGTCTATTTAATGGCTTTTAATATGGTGTTAACTTCCTGTAACTTAAGGCATTGCCATATTCAAATTTCAATAGATAATCTACTTGCATTTTTTAAGGAATGTATCACCAGTGTGTTTTCTTGAATATTTATTACATACTTATTTGCATAATATGCAAATGACACTACAGAAACTAAGCTTAATATGAATCTATTCAACGTCCTTAGTGATAGCAGCATGTAAATTTCAACATTATTGAAATTTTCAAGCAGTCAATGAGAGAAAACTCACAATATCTTGACAATTTTCCATATAAGGATGCTTATTTGCATATTATGCAAATGAGGTAGATTTTTTGCACTTTTGATTAAAAACATTGATTAAAGTTATTTATCATGAATTTTTGCTCAAATAAAATTGTTTTGGACACTTAATTTGTAATTTTTGGACTATTTTCCTTATTTTTCTAACTTTTTATGGCTAATTTGCATAATATGCAAATTTCATAAATTTCCGGTGCTTGGATTTCTTGGGACTTTTAGTATGTTGTTCAGGGGACCTTCCTGGAAAGCATTGCAGTGGAATATCCAGTGTTGCAATTAGTGGTGGGTCAAACCCTATATTGACTGGACTATTGGAGCAGCACAACTGAAAGCACGATCCCCAAGAGTTACTTTTTGTTCTCAAGTGAGGTAGCTTTAGAAGCAGCTTATCCTGTGTACTTCGTAAGTTATGTGCATATGAATGTGACCTAAATGATATTAATTCAGACAAGTAATTCGGAGCTTGACCATTCAGTGCTTTGTAAACAAGCAAAAGTATCTTAAATGCAATTCTCTGCCTTATTGGCAACCAATGTAATTGAATCAGAACAGGTGTAATATGGGAAAACTTTGAGGAACCGGATACAAGTCTTGCACATGCATTCTGAACATGCTGCAGCTTGTTGATTTGCGAGTCTGGTAAACCAAAAAATAATCCATTACAATAATCTTTTAGTGCTATAAATACACTGTAATTGTTACTTTATTCAGCATTTCGACAAAAAAGCAATTTACTTGAGAAAAAATGTACATACACAAAAAGGACAAGGATGTTTACTAAATCTCAAGGGGCCCGTAACACAGAGCTTAGCAATGATCGTAGAACGTTTTTTTTACGACTGATTCCAGTGACTTTACAATGTACAATCAATCGTAAAAATCAAGTATACGATTGATCGCTAACCTGTGTGTTACTTTGAATTAATATTCTCAGCCCACAGGCTTTCCACCCCAACCTGGACTTGTAAGGCAACATCCACAAGAATAAAACACATTCATATACATTTTGTTATACATTAATAATTCAGATATAGAAATCGCATTTTAAAATTGAATTGATATGTATGAGATCAAGAAAATGTAATGGAATTAGAAACAAAACATGGGTCAACTTTAAGCTAATCAAAAAGGTTTGAAATTTATATTTCATGGTAATTTTTTTATTTTTTCAGGTAAATAAATTATTCAATGCATGTATTTGAAGATGTCTTAGCATTAAAATGAAGAATTAAAAAAAAAAAATCTTGCAATTCAAATGGTTTCGAATAAGTAACCAAAGAAATGAAAAGGTCATTATGGAATTGTGCATGTGCGCGCGCATCTAAAATCAGAGTTTATCAGGTTTATACATACAGTGTTCAAATTACGCAACATAGAGAGAATATAAGTATGTACATTCCAATATATTCATATACATGCAAGACATGTCAATGACAACATTTAGAAAGTAATCAATTTAGAAAAGCGAATATCAAATTAGTGCATTGATTCATTTTAACTACTATTCAATGCTTCATTATCAGAGTACATCATGCTATCATTACCTTTGAAAGAAAGACCTTATAGTATGTCAGATACATCATCTTATATTACATAATTTACAATATAATATATTCATATTGAATCAATATGTTTTAATAATCATTCATTGTTTTATTATCGGAGAATTATGTATTCTTATATTACATTAAAAATGACCCTATAACATGGCACAACACATCATCTTGTATTACATAATTAACAATAGAATATGTTCATATAGAATCAATATATTTCAATAACCATTCAATGTTTCATTATCGGACTATTATGTTATCCTTACATTATATTTAAAGGAAGACCTTATACAATATAGTATGTCACAGCACATGTTCTTTTACAATATATACAGTACTTATCACTCTATCGCGTCTTCAGTAAATACAACAACAAAGAAAGTAATCACTTTCTCCTTTTATTTTTGTTATTTATTCTCACTTTTGTTTGCTGGACAACTATGTAATTTTGTATTTGTTTTCTTTTCATCAACTATTTTCAAGCAATGATATTATAATTGGTTTCTCCAGAAAAATATCTTATATATAATCTTTGGATAGAATCAATTTCCAAGAGATACATTCTCATCAGGGAGGTGGGAAAAAACTTATTTTATCCATCTCTATGATTCTCATGTTGTTCGTAGAGCATGTCCGGATTCTCTCGAAAGAGGGCGTTATGAAACGAGCGACAATTATTTATAAAGACATAATCCGATATTCATCATTTTTATATTGAGTAATTTAATAAAATACACCATGCCATATTGGCATGATGTAACCCATTCACAATTTCTTATTTTTTAAAGAAAATCTTTATTCAAATCATCTTGATTTTTATTGATTTCAACGATGCTCAAAGTATTTTTTTTATGATTCCTTGATTAAATTATTCTATTTCATGAAAATTATTGTATTGTTTGGAAACGGTACAGGCACTGTCTGCTTTATTCATTTATCAATCTAACATATTGAAAAAAAGACGTATCATAATGTGCAATGAATCAAAATACGTATCATAATGTGCAATGTATGAAAATATTAAGTTCTTATGTGCTTATTCTTTGTTATATTATAATGTATTAAATTCTGAATAAGGCAAAACAACAGCAAAAAAAAACCCAGTTTATTTGATAAAAATATTAATGCCCTCGTAAAATTGTAATATGTTAATATCATATAATTTCTAGTGGCTATTTGTATCATAAAATCATTCAGTAAGGCGTTTTATTATAAAATAAGTATAATAATGTTCCTGTAAGTCATATTTCATAAAAACAAAATAATTATGTAGGAATCGGTTTGTGAGGACTATACATCCCACACAAATAGCTATATAGGTCTATTCATATTAATGGGTTTATGGTCGAATAGGACAGAATTCGCTGATATCCCTAATTATTATCCCTTTTCTTCAAATCATACCACTGGACAGAAAAAAATCTAAAATTTCGAGATCATATTTACGTATATCCACAACTAATAAAGACTGGCTTGCGACAAAACAGCAAATCGATTGTACACAATTTTCAAAAGAAAATCTTGACACTCACAAAATATAAAGTTCATTTAATATATTAGTCTTTCATCGATTTCACTATAACAGAGACCACAAAATACGCTGGCTTAACCATGTTAATTACACGAGTTGAATGACAATAAAAGCAATGCACTGTAAAAACGTTGTTTAAGATTTTAAGCACGTTGTTTAAAGCTTGTGTATAGTTTTGGTAAATCCACCAAAATGCACCTATCACTATTCCAATTCATTGCTAGCTAATATGAATGGATATGCCCTATAACAGTTATGATGTGGAGGATATGAAATGAAAATGTGTTTTACAGGATAAATTTTGCGATTTTTCATGGAAATTTAACTTGATCGGGTCACCCGATCAAATTAAAATATCTGTGTGTTTTTGTCTTTCAATTAAATCCTATTCCAAATCATGGAATGGGCTGAAACTTTAAAGATATGTTCTTTGTCTGTAACTTTTGGATATCTAATCACTAAATTTATAAGATAAGTGCTTGAATGCCCATTTTTTTTTAAATTTAAAACAAGCATCGCCGAGAGAGGGCGCTATATATCCAAGATTTGAATATTTGAAATTTTCTCAGAGAAGTGCAGTTGGAAAAATATCTAACGGTCTCTACGCTTCAGTAAGACTGTCATATTAGATGATATTCGATCATCAATCACATTACTGACCCTTTACCAAAGCTATACACAGGCTTTAAGCCCGTCACACTAACAACTAGTGTTTAAACTCTTTAAGCATTTTTATTTTTAAAACAACTTAAAAACTAGTTGTTTAAAATGTTTAAACAATTACAAAGAAAGAGACACAATTTGTTATTAGAGTGACAGGCTTAAACAACGTATTTTTTACTGTGTGGTTAATTCAGATTCACGAAATAGATAAAAATAATGGTCTTTTGATACTCGAGTTACATTCATAGAATTATTTTATGTGTATGAACATTTTTTATTTATGTTTTAAGTTATGTGCATACACACACCAGAAAATGTAAACAAATTAAGAAAAGTGTTAACAAAGATATTGGATTGTCATTTCAGATACACTATAAGTAATCAATAATTCATGTTATACACACTAGTGAGATACTCTTCATTACAGCGATACCTTGATGAAATATAACTTCTTGTAACATGCAAAGGCGAGTAGGTCCGGAGAGAGGGAAACCAAGTAACACCATTTCCAACCCAATGTCATATCAAGTGCTTTGAACTCAACTCTCTCCTTCAGGTTCAGACCATCAAGATCATAGAGCCTGATCACCACCTTCCTATTCTTACAATCAACACTCGCTACATACACCCTGTCCTGCTCATCCACGGCAGCATACAGGTAGACATCCTTTAGAGCTTGTAGAGACTCACCAGCATTCCCATCCCTGTCATAGACCGTCACCACGCCTGGATTGGTGAGATCACATGAACTGGTGACGATCAAACCCGACCTGGTGGATGATACCTGCCCCGTCACGTGCTTTGTTGGAACAGTGTGTTTGAGAGTGGATCCAGTCGGGTCATAGATGTAGACTTTGTTGGCAGCGTTAGCAATGAGGATCTCATTTGATGGACTTCTGTTCAGTGTGAGATAATAACCAGTCCCACTCACGTTGATTGTTGCTTTCCTGGAGCCCTTGGGAGAATACACGTGTGCTTCTGTAGAACCAGTTGAGACACATAATGCACTGTCTCGTTGAAACACAATATCTTTATAACCCACGTCATGTGGTATGTTTGTATACTGCTCCGTTCTACCAGCTGAATCAATGATATCAATACCTCGTGCATTACTCCCATATACGATGGCCACACTGGTATGAGAGTAAGATGCCATTCCAACCATTTCTCCCCGTAGATCTATACACTTCATGATTTCTAACTTGGGATCCGATCCAGAGATGCTCCCAAGGTCAAGAAAAGATTTATCTGCAGGATTCAATCTCTTCTGTGCTTTCTCCGTGGTAGCAACAGTAGAAGTGTGATCGATAGGTTCTGAGATTTTTCCAAGGTCAAGACAAGTAGCATCTGCAGGATTGAACCTCTTCTCCTGTGCTTTCTTTGTAATAACTTCCGCAGTAGTGCGATCGGTAACCTCTTTCAGCATGGCACCTAGCTCATCACAGAGCAAATTATGAGCAGAAAGACTGTCCGTCTCAAGATGACCCAGTCTGTCATTATCTACCAATGTAATCGAACTACAAATGCTCTTGATCCTCTGTCGATCCTTGGACTTTAAGATGTTGAGATCATCCTCGAAACTTCGCTTCAATTCATTTATTTGCTCGATGAGATCTTGAAGATTTCCTTCCAGCTCCTTGACCTTGATGCTGTAAGCCTGCCTGACATCATCTAGTAGTTTCTGCATGGCAGTGTGTACCTCATGACGTTGTTCTTCTATATTCTGAATGTTCTTTTCCAGCTCAGCTTTCTTAGCTGCACATTGCTGGGCAAGGGCTGTCACCTAACAGAGAGAGAGAGAGAGAATAGTTACCGTTTGCTGTAAAATAATCATTCACGTAAACATGGTGAAAATGTAGTTTCTATATTTAGAGAAAAATCAATTAATATGCCTATTATAACATCTGACTTGTATGTACACCCAGGAAGTTGTCATATCAATATTTCCGATCTCTATTCTGGACGAAGGGGGGGGGGGGAAGGGGGAATTGGGTAACAAAGGATGTGATTGACAGTTATTATCATTATATGAGTGGTCGTATTACTATTGTTATGTTATCTTTATTAATTATAGTTTTTATTATGATTATCACCATTATAATTAATAGAGATTTTCCTAAAATTGATAGAAGTATGATTATTACTATAATTACCACTTTTATTATTATTTCTAATCATTATCATCATCATTGTCATTATTATTATAAATATTATTATCATCATTAGCATTATAGGCCTAAATATGTCTTGAAAGCATAATCATTATATTTGCAAAAAGTGTCACCTTCCACATATTTTGATACCATATTTATGTGGTGTGTCTTCACGCTTAGATAATCAATAGGTATTCTTTGCAGTGGAAATTTGATTTGCGCCAAAGTTAGGCATGACTGTGATGAATGAATCTATATGCCAATGATTTCATAATCTTACATGAGAACTAGACCTAGACCAATAAACTTACAGAGATATGATGGTTATTCAACAAAAAACCCCAACATGGCCAAAGTTCATCAACCTTACATGACCTTTGACCTTGATCATGTGACCTGAAACTCGCACAGGATGTTCAGTGATACTTGATTACTCTTATGTCCAAGTTTCATGAATCAGATCCATAAACTTTCAAAGTTATGATGGTAATTCAACAGATACACCCAATTCGGCCAAAGTTCATTGACCTTTGACCTTGGTCATGTAACCTGAAATGCGCACAGGATGTTCAGTGATACTTGATTACTCTAATGTCCAAGTTTAACAAACTAGACCAATAAACTTTCAAAGTTATGATGGTAATTCAACAGATACCCCCGATTCGGCCAAAGTTCATTGACCCTAAATGACCTTTGACCTTAATCATGAGACCTGAAACTTGCACAAAATGTTCAGTGATTCTTGATTACTACTATGTCCAAGTTTCATGAATCAGATCCATAAACTTTCAAAGTTATGATGGGAATTCAACAGATACCCCCAATTCGGCCAAAGTTCATTGACCCTAAATGACCTTTGACCTTGGTCATGTGACATAAAACCCATGCAGGATGTTCAGTGATACTTGATTAACCTTATGTCCAAGTTTCATGAACTAGGTCCATATAGTTTCTAAGTTATGATGACATTTCAAAAACTTAACCTCAGGTTAAGATTTTGATGTTGATTCCTCCAACATGGTCTAAGTTCATTGACCCTAAATGACCTTTGACCTTGGTCATGTGACATGAAACTCTAATAGGATGTTCAGTAATACTTGATTAACCTTATGGCCAAGTTTCATGAACTAGGTCCATATACTTTTTAAGTTATGATGTCATTTCAAAAACTTAACCTCAGGTTAAGATTTGATGCTGACGCCGCCTGTTAAGGCCCTAAACCGCAAATTGCACCTAAACCGCAAATCGCCGCCTAAGCTTGTAGAGAAAAAGTATTTTTGAAACGAAGGACCTTGGATGAGAGGTTTCACTCCCCTGGTAACATTTAGTATTAAAGATTGAAAATTTTTTAAAATAAGCTACTATTACTACTACTACTACTACTACTACTACTACTACTCCTACTACTACTACTACTACTACTACTACTACTACTAAAACTACTACTACTACTCTTACTGCTACTACTACTTCTACTACTGCTACTCCTACTCCTACTACTACTACTACTACTACTACTACTCCTACTCCTACTACTACTCCTACTACTACTACTACTACTACTACTACTACTACTACTACTACTACTACTACTACTACTAAAACTACTACTACTACTACTCTTACTGCTACTACTACTACTACTACTACTCTTACTGCTACTACTACTACTACTACTACTACTACTACTAAAACTACTACGACTACTTCTACTACTGCTACTCCTACTACTACTACTACTACTCCTACTCCTACTACTATTTGATTTGATTTGATTTCTTGTTTTCTTCTGCATCCATAACATTTGTATAATACATTTTTCATAACATAATACACATAATATGTTAGCATTTTTGGCATAAATTGTAAATAAAGATTACTAAAAAGATAATTCCAGACAAAAATGATTAACTATATGATGTTCACAATTTGCAGGAGAAGGATTGTCATCATAAGCAGATTGCTTGAAAAAAATGACAATCCCAAACTTCTTCTACTCCTACTACTACTATTAAAACTACTACTACTACTACTACTACTACTACTCTTACTGCTACTACTACTACTTCTCTTACTGCTACTACTACTACTACTACTACTACTACTACTACTACTACTTCTACTACTGCTACTCCTACTACTACTACTACTACTACTACTACTACTCCTACTACTACTCCTACTACTACTACTACTAAAACTACTACTACTACTACTACTCTTACTGCTACTACTACTACTACTACTACTACTCTTACTGCTACTACTACTACTACTACTACTACTACTACTACTACTAAAACTACTACTACTACTACTACTACTACTACTACTACTAAAACTACTACTACTACTTCTACTACTACTACTACTACTACTACTACTACTACTACTACTACTACTACTCCTACTCCTACTACTAAAACTACTACTACTACTCTTACTGCTACTACTACTTCTACTACTGCTACTCCTACTCTACTACTACTACTACTACTACTCCTACTCCTACTACTACTACTACTACTACTACTAAAACTACTACTACTCTTACTGCTACTACTACTACTACTACTACTCTTACTGCTACTACTACTACTACTACTACTACTACTACTACTACTACTACTACTATTTCGTACTGATTATGACTATAATAATATGAGTACATGGCTTCATTACCCTCGTAACATTTTGTATTAAAGTTTTAAAAAGATTATAATAAATATTTTAAAAATTATTTATAGCGATTCTTTCTTTATTTTCCGCCTTTCATTTCTTCCCTTTTCCTTTTCCATTGCTTAAACCTACAGGCGTTACATTATACTAGGGGAGGATACACAAAAAAAAACACCCAAAGGGCGGCAAACATAAATCGCAGAAGGATAGAGGTTGAAGAGCGAGGAATTAGAACTAGGGCGCTGATCTCATTTTTATGAGAAATGTTGTTGTTGATCCCTTTGTTGATACACGTATTTATTTATTTGTTTATTTATTTAAATATTTTACCAGGGTGCTCATTCAACATAAAGTTGGTCTCCCATGGGGCCCTAAAAGGCTATTATTATTGTTCTTCTTGTTTGTTGGTTTTGGACTCTTGGTTATGGTGGGAGTTGGGCAACTTGGGCTGTACATAGTGCCGTTTTTTGTGTGTTTTTTTTGTGTTTTTTTTGTGTATCCCTAATTCTCCCCTAGTATAATCTAACGCCTGTAGGTTTAAGCAAAGGAAAAGGAAAAGGGAAGAAATGAAAGGCGGAAAATAAAGAAAGAATCGCTATAAATGATTTTTTAAATATTTATTATAATCTTTTTAAAACTTTAATACAAAATGTTACGAGGGTAATGAAGCCATGTACTCATATTATTATAGTCATAATCAGTACGAAATAGTAGTAGTAGTAGGAGTAGGAGTAGTAGTAGTAGGAGTAGTAGAAGTAGTAGTAGCAGTAAGAGTAGTAGTAGTAGTTTTAGTAGTAGTAGTAGTAGTAGTAGTAGGAGTAGTAGTAGGAGTAGTAGTAGTAGTAGTAGTAGTAGTAGTAGTAGTAGTAGGAGTAGCAGTAGTAGAAGTAGTAGTAGCAGTAAGAGTAGTAGTAGTAGTAGTTTTAGTAGTAATAGTAGTAGTAGTAGTAGTAGGAGTAGTAGTAGGAGTAGGAGTAGCAGTAGTAGAATTAGTAGTAGCAGTAAGAGTAGTAGTAGTAGCAGTAAGAGTAGTAGTAGTAGTTTTAGTAGTAGTAGTAGTAGTAGGAGTAGTAGTAGGAGTAGTAGTAGTAGTAGTAGTAGTAGGAGTAGTAGTAGGAGTAGGAGTAGTAGTAGGAGTAGGAGTAGGAGTAGTAGTAGTAGTAGTAGTAGTAGTTTTAGTAGTAGTAGTAGTAGGAGTAGTAGTAGGAGTAGTAGTAGGAGTAGTAGGAGTAGGAGTAGTAGTAGTAGTAGTAGTAGTAGTAGTAGTTTTAGTAGTAGTATAGTAGGAGTAGTAGTAGGAGTAGGAGTAGTAGTAGTAGTAGTAGTAGTAGTAGGAGTAGCAGTATAGTAGAAGTAGTAGTAGCAGTAAGAGTAGTAGTAGTAGTTTTAGTAGTAGTAGTAGCAGTAAGAGTAGTAGTAGTAGTAGTTTTAGTAGTAGTAGTAGTAGTAGTAGTAGTAGTAGTAGTAGGAGTAGTAGAAGTAGTAGTAGCAGTAAGAGTAGTAGTAGTAGTAGTTTTAGTAGTAGTAGTAGTAGTAGTAGTAGTAGTAGTAGTAGTAGTAGTAGGAGTAGTAGTAGGAGGAGGAGTAGTAGTAGTAGTAGTAGTAGTAGTAGTAGTAGTAGGAGTAGCAGTAGTAGAAGTAGTAGTAGCAGTAAGAGTAGTAGTAGTAGCAGTAAGAGTAGTAGTAGTAGTAGTTTTAGTAGTAGTAGTAGTAGGAGTAGTAGTAGGAGTAGTAGTAGGAGTAGTAGTAGTAGTAGTAGTAGTAGTAGTAGTAGTAGTGGTAGTAGTAGTAGTAATAGTAGCTTATTTTCAAAAAATTTCAAACTTTAATACTAAATGTTACCAGGGGAGTGAAACCACTCATCCAAGGTCCTTCGTTTCAAAAATACTTTTTTTCTACAAGCTTAGGCGGCGATTTGCGGTTTAGGTGCAATTTGCGGTTTAGGGCCTTAACAGCCGCCGCTTTTCCGACGGCGCGCCGTCGGAAAAGCGGCGCCTATAGTCTCACTCTGCTATGCAAGTGAGACAAAAACGTATTCTGAAATGGATTTTGCACCCTTGTAAGATTCGGCCATCATTGACATCTGGATTCATTAATTGCAGCCATGTCTTTGGCGCAAATCAAAATTTATATCACTGCACAGAATACCTCCTGATCATCCAAGCGTTAACACATACTACACAGATATGGTATCAAATTATTTTCAGGCCATATATAATTATGTTAATGACATATTTTCCCCCTTGAATTAGGGATTCGTGAGGTGTCTTTTATTTTTACTCACACAATAGTTACAACATTGGGGCCTTGGAATAGTTTTGACAGCGGGGGCTCATCCAAGGGTTAATTGCAAATCCGTCCACTGCCAACTCGTCCACTCACCACATTGTCTCCAGTCATTTAGTCTAATGCCATTCCGTCCATCAACATTTCGTCTAAAAACCATTTGGTCCAATAACCATTTGGTCCAATCATCACTTCGTCTAATCACAATTTCGTCCAATCGAAGTTGGTCTAATGCCCATTTTATTTTCATTCATTTCGCAAAATTAACATTTTAGTTTTATTAGACAAATGGTATATGTACTAAATGGCTATTGATCCAACTGGTTATTAGACGGAATGGCATTAGACTAAATGAAAGTAGACCATGTGGTGAGTATATAACTGATGATAGACCAAATGGTAGTAGTCAGTAGAGGAGTTGGCAATTGGACGAATTGGCATTAGACGAATTGGAAATGTATAGCGATCCGAGAAGGAGGGGGGCGGCATGAAACATTTTACAATGAGATTGTCATTTTAGTTTTTTGTACATTTTTACTGAAAATAATCGGAGGTCTTTAAGTAGGCCTATACCCCAAATTGGTTCCGCCCCCTATATAAGGAGGGAGGAGGAGGTCAGCGATATTAGTAAAATAATAGCTAGCATCATCATCTTTTTCTTCTCCTTCAGCGGCAAAATCTACATCAGTATCTTCTTAAAATGTTATTTTTCTACTTTATATAATTTTTTTTGAATGACCATTACCTTTCGCCTCAATTCCTGCTCGAAGTCAGACTGGTTCTTGATGTTATGGGCCTTATGACCAACGACCACGCACCTGAGACAGACACGGACCTTACAATCATCACAAAACATATCTTTGTTCTCTTGTTTGTGGATGGAGCATTTCTCAAATTGATGACCAATGCTGACCTTCCCTTCGATGACATCCTCCATGGAGACAATCTCGTGATCTTCAAAAAGTGCCATGTAGTGATGGCATTGTAAACATTTATCACATATGTAGTTATTACATGTTCTGCAGAAGGAGAGAGCGTCTTGCTGAAACTTGCAACCAGTACATTTTGGACGCATCTCAAGGACAGCATTCATCCCTCCACCCTTGGCGTGGTAGTCGTCTACACATCCGTTGATGGAGACATTGAGGCGGAGATCGTCGACACGGTTGGCAGACAACTTGGTGATCTCCCTGCAGAGAGGACAGACCATGTGGTCAATGTCCTGGTGGGTCAGATCATATTTCTTGAGACACTTTCGACAGAAAGTGTGTCCGCACGTCAGGATCGTCGGTTCATCAAAAATATCAAGACATAGCGGACATATCAGGTTCTGTGATGAACTAGAGGTTTTCTCTATTTCAATCTTTTCAGCCATTGCTATATAAACTCTAGAGAAAACTATTTCAACGAAACTGTGTAGCTGTGAGAGATATCTACTCGTGACACCATGATATACATGTACACATAAATGTATTATAATTATCATGCACGTTGTGAAAAGACTGTGTGTGCGAAACTCATACTACACTATGAAAGAGCGAGCTGTGATATAATTATTACAATAGAAGATCGTCTGCCAGAACTATAAATAGAACTGGTTTTTCCCAGCTACCTTTGAACTTGATGGAAGCATTTGTCATCTTATCGAGAGAGGGCGTACTATATTTACCAATTTTTGGATCATTGAGAGATACGCGTACTGTATTATCTCTATACAGTAAAAACACTGTACAATGCTGTTTACTGTATGAATCGTATAGACCAGTTCGTAGTTACTTCATGGGCAATTTTGGTCAAATGACCTTTGATTTCTTTCATCATGATAGGCAGATTTCAAAGCAAGATATTACGCAAGCTTGCCTTACATAGAAAAAAGAAGGGATTGAATAGACCAGGTGACTAGAATAGCACACCAATGGACACTTAATAAAGGTATTTGTTGCATTCCTACTTTGAATGCATATCTTAAGCATGTTGCACAATGTACTTGACAAACTGTGAAATACCAGTCGTTCGTGGAAGCATTGTTGTTTTTTGTGGATGTAAATGAAAACGACAATTCGAAAGAATATATGAATAATCAAGACATCAAAGTTGGTGCTTATTTCGTTAGATTTTAAAGCACCATGTCACTTCAGTACAAAATGACCTTCCTCTGATCATGCGTAGAATCTTTTGATCATGCGCAGAAAGGAACTACGAACTGGCTGATTGTTTGAACAGTTTAACAAGTGTGTAAAATCTTAATCAATACAATATATATATATATATTGTATATTGATTTCTCAATAAATTAAGCATAATTGTTAATGTTCACTCTACACAGTAAACAGCATTGTGTCAATTCAAGTCAGCGTTTTTACTGTATTAACATGATTAAGGGGATCCTCAAATTGGTAAACCTTCTTTAAAGTTGCTGATTTTGTCTTCAACTTCCCATTTGTTTGAATACTTAGTATCTTTTTTTTCTTTAATTTCTCAGATCTCTGGTTACCTCTTTTTGTTTAAGATTTCAAACTCTTTTTGAATATGTTTAAGCTGTTTATACAACTTCTATGAAGTTTATATAGTACAGCGTATTGTAAATGTTTTTTAAACATAATTTCCATAATCCATACTGTGTATGAATTATCGATCCCAGTCGGGGTCATGATGTAGCTCCCTTTAATATCAGACATTTTTTTTTACTTAAAAGCTTCCTTAAATATACTTCCAATATTTTATCAAAACGTCTTGAAATTAATTCGCAAAATAACTTTTTAAAAGGCTCATGATAAACATACTTGTATACAAAATAATATCTGTAGCTTTTGATTTACTCTGTTTGGAAGGATGAGGAATTTTAAATTCCTTCTACGTTATTTTTCGACAATGATCCCTTTAAAAGGGGGAGAAAATAAGGGAAGGTTAACATGTAAATGAAACGAATAGATAAACCTTATTATGGATTACATTGATTGTTAGGAAAGAAGGGTCATTTTAAAAATTTTGGATAAAAAATAATGATTAGACCTTATTTTTCCAAACGTGGGCCACCTAATATATGCTGCAATTCATTTTTAAGTGAAAAAGGGGCAATTGCCCTCCCCCTTTAAAGGGGGAATTGTGAAAACTTACACTTCTCTGAAAATCTTATCAAAATTTACCAAAATAGTAATTCACTTATAATCTTTTTTACCATTCAAACTCAAAAAGTTCCTCTAGTGATTACTCGGTCACTTCAATCCTTTGCTTTCAGGATTCTAAAAAAAAAAACATAATGACATGTTCCCTCCTTAAACAAATGAACTAGGATCCTAAAAATTATGACTTGCCTCCCCTATATACCTTCCCTCCAAAAATGATAACTCCCCCATCCAGACTTCCTTCCATTGCGCCTGCATTCTTTATGTCTTTCTTGGTATTTCATTCCTATATCTCTATTTCTCGAAATGATGGTAACATTTTTCTTACTTTCTTCATGTTACGTGCCTTCGAATACAAAAAGATATTTCAGTATTCCTTGCACAAGGCTGAACAATGCTGAATTGGTTACTAAATTATTTTGAACAATAAGTGTTTATTACAATTCCACGCCATGTCATCCGTTCCCAGGAATATCGTCTTCATCCCTTTTCATTGATCAACTCGTTCTTCCCCGTCCCTAAGTCCCTCATTTCAGGCGTCAGTTCATGTTAAATTCTACTTCCCAAGCACCCCCATTTGCAGAGTGCATTCTTTAGCACCTCATTTCATAAGAAACTTCAGGGACCCGTCTTACAAAGAGTTACGATTGATCCGATCAACCTAAACTGTATTGTAATCCATATTATGTCATTTTCTACAGTTAAGTTTCACTATGTCCTTTTGTAAAGAAAGAGAAGGCACTGAATTTTTAAGAAAACGAAGAATGTATATGAATCTTATCTAGAAAACATTTTGAAGAAACGTTTCTGGGTTTCTAGAGTTTTGTTAATCGGATCAGTCACGCGATTCTTTGTAAGAAGGGTCAACATCGAATCCAGATACCTCTGTACGTTATTTTCTAATGATATTATCATCAGTCGGTTTGGGATTTGTTTCGTTAGTGTGACTGAAGCATTGATTTTGTAATTTCTTTGTCATGCTACAGTCACACCAATGAAACCGGTTAGGGCTATTACGGTTTTTTTTAAATGTCATATTAGTCGGTTTGGAGTCGGTTTCGTTGACGTGACTGTAGCGTAGCAAATAAAACCGACCTCAGACCGATCAAGGCTGTTACGGTTTTTTTTCGAATGGCACATTAGTCGTTTTTGAGTCGGTTTCAAAGGTGTTATTGAAGCATAATATAGAAAACCGACATCAAACCGATCAGGCGTCCGTTGCAGAACGAGTTGCGTTTAAACGCAAGTCAAAAAATCAATTGTAAGTCTCAAATGCGCGCTGTTGATTGGTTGAAAATCAAGTTGCGCATGATTTTTAGAGTTGCGATTGATTGGGCTATTATGGGGAGGGGGGTTGAGTGGCATACCAGTCGGTTTAGTTGGTGACATTGCAACTGATATCAAACCAATCAGGGCTATGCTTTTTTTTCGAATAGCATTATTCGGTCGATTAGGCCTTTATCCGGAATAACAATAAAATTGTTATCATACGTCTTGTAATGTGATATTCTAAGTACTTTCAAACAGCATGAGTTTCCATCCCCCCCGCTTCTCGCTCTCTTCTCCCTCCCTCTCACCTTTTTCTATTTCACTCTTTCCTTTTCTAAATTTACTATTCAATATTATACTTCCATTTTACACCTTGCCCTCGTTCGCATCTCATTTAGTTCCAAACCTTTCCCTCTTCTGTCCCTCCCTTATTTCTTTCAATCTTCATTTTTCTTACCCTTCCTGGAACAAATGGTATGAACATTTTGCCTATATTTATTTATCGAGAAAATGGAAGGGGCTACCACTCCCTATACGATTTTGTACGTAGTGACAAAGGAGGAGAAAAATAAGGAAGGAAAGGAGAGAATTGAGGAAAAAGAATTAAAATGGAGAGGTCTGGACCATGCATGAACCTATAAAACATCCCTATAATTCAATCTTTCGGTGCCCCCCCCCATCAAAATATCATGACGCCGCCCTTGATTATTATTATCATTAAAATTGAAATCCATGAAAATGATTAATGGAAATAATCAGTTGGTTTAGAAATCTTAATTGTCGGATTTGATTATGTCATTCTATAGTAAGGCCAACACTTTGTCAATTTCTCCCCTCACTCACATGATAATAAAATTATTCGCTTCTATTATGATTTGAATATTTACAGCGTTAGTTTTATTGGCTACACCATAATAGGCTATAACAATGGTTGAAGTAATTCTGTCTATTTCATAGAATGAAAATCAGTCAGCGTATTATGAAGAGATTATATAAACTCGATAGATATGTCGTTAAAAACATGACATGATATACTATATATGTTATGTGAAACGTGTAAAATATGATCGTGCAAAATAACCTGTACTCTCAGAGTAAAGGCATTTTCGTTGACGCAAACAATTTTCGTTCGATTTGTCAAACTGAATTGATAACATTCATTAAGTCCAAATTATAACAAAAATAAATTGGCGCAAAATGTTGGTATTATAATTCATCTCAGAGAACAGTGGGTATAACGAATTGCATCCTGGTTTGATACACCGTTCTCTCTTTCTTTAAATCGATGGATTTACTAGAAATGAAATTCGTCTGTGAGAAGGTATTTGAACATATTTAATATTTATTAATTCTTCGTTCTTAAAATGCATTAAAGTACTTTCATATCAAAAATACATTGTACATAAATATCACAACGAGTTCAATTCCAATTACAATGTACATAATATAGAAAAAAATCGGATGAAAGGATGTTGAGGTGAATAAAAGTGACCTTGGGTAAAAAATAAATGAAATGGAACGGATGGTCTTGTTAAGAAATATCTCATGCTTGTATGAGAGACAAAACTTGTGACTTACATGTCTTATTTATTTATTTATTCATTCATTGCAACCATGACAGTTGGATTATTGACAATTCAAAGAAGTACAATTAAAATTCACAATTACATATCAAATAAATATTTAAAAAACCAGTGAGAAATTTGTAACAATATAAACTGTACATTAATACCAAAAACAAACAGGAAATAATCAGTATAAGAAGGAAAACGGAATATGAAGAATAAGCAGGGAATGAAAACAAGAATATCAATTCAAAGCTGACAAAATATTCACATGAAAGAGGGTATGGGGGTAAACAACCTGAACCGCAATTCCTAATAATGGTCAAACCAGATCATTCAGAATAAATTAGGATAGTTAATAGATAATTCGGATGGGGAGGAGAAAGAATTGGGGGAAAAGTAATGAGGAATAAGAGGAAGGAAATAAAAAGGAAGAAAATGAAGAAGAAAAAACATGGTGAATATGAAGAGAAGCAGAAGAAGAAGAAAGAAAAAAATACAAAGAGGAGGAGGGAGTACGAAAAGGGGTAAGGGGTCAAAAAGGAGAAGGAATGAGGAAAGGAATAAAAATAAAAAAACAATTAAAAAAATAGATGAGAGAGAGAGAAGAGGAGGAAATGGAAACATAGAGAATGAACCTGGGAGATATTGTACATTGCATCACTTTCAAGTATACAGACTCAACACTATAGCGAATCCAACGCAATATTTAGATATAAAAATGTATTAAATGTAGTTTGGATATATGCATTTTACAAAATCAGGTTACAATAACGGATAGAGACGAAAGACGACACCTACCAAAAGAATAACACTATAAAATAAAAATATCTAAAGTTGAAAATGGAGTACAAAATAAAATATGAAAATATGATATTCGCGGGAGAGTGCAGGCAGCGAATAGTTGAACAAATATATTCAGAAATCATATTATGAAACTATGCATTTTTTTATTCATTCACTTAAAATCCCCCTTCCTATGTGGTAAGACTATAGTCTATCTTGCCAGAAATCCATGTGTATACATTTCCTAACAACAAAAACCGTAATATTCACGAAGAGAACAAATTACTTTATTTACCAAACCGAAGACATCAATGATATTTGTATGGGGAGTTATTGTTTTTCTATCAATGAAATATTTAAAGTACCCATTCTTAGTATAGTCCTACAAGGTTGAACTTCAAAATCCATGTGTACAATTTTTTTTACTCCGTGCTAGGAGTCCTCTAAATGTACATAGTTATTGTTATTTTTGTTCAGTATATCAACAAAATGAAATTTTCAAAGAGAACACATATACAAAAACAAAAGAGACGAGGATGTTTACCAATTAATCTCCAGGGGCCCGTAACACAGAGCATAGCAATTATTGTAGAACATTTTTCTACGATTGATTGCATTGGCTACAATATACAATTGATCGTAAAAATCAAATATGCAATTAATCACTAATCTTTGTGTTACGGGACTCAGGTTGCCTGGGAAAGGAAAACGTAAAATAAATTACTACCGCCCAAAGGCCTTCCTCCCAGATCAGAGCTCCGTAACACAAGGTTTGCGATGAATAGCAAATATGAAAGAATACTTCTGATTGGTTCCCAGTCAGTATTTTGCGACACATGCTCGTGTAATGTTGATCTTGATTGGCCAGTTCATTTAGCGAGTGATCGCTAATCTTTGTGTTCCGGAGCCCGGGACTTGTAAGGTGACATCCACAAGAATTAAAAACACATTCATACAATTTATATTATACAATAATAATTCATATAAAAATCGCATTTTAAAGTTGATTGGATATGTACAGGTATTAGAAACAAAATATGGGTCAAATTAAATCTTAAAAAAGTGTAAAATTTATATTTTGTGGTAAACATTTCCATACATACACTATGCACACTATAATATAGAGAATGTAATAGCGATATGAATTTCAATATTTAATAATGTACACAATATCAATGCAATTTCACGCAAGAAATTCCATTAGAAAATAAAATATATACATAGATACAGAATATATATTTTTCAATAACCTCTCAATGCTTCATTATTAGAATGCATATGCTATTCTTTTACTAAAAGGAAGACCTGATAGGATGTCACAATTATCAGTATTATCTTATATTACATAATTTACAGTACTAATCGTCATTCTGTCACTTCCAAGAGATTAATGTCAAATCTAAGAAGAAAAAAGAGACCAATCACTTCCTTTTTTATTTTTTTATTATCCTTTTGGGGGGTTGGACAACCGTATGTATGTACATTTGTGTTGTTTCTTTCCATCAATATTTTCTAAAGCGGTGAATATGATAATAGATTTTCTCCAGAAAATAATTCATTGTATAATCTTCGGAGAGAATCAGTCTCCAATAAATACCTTTCCATGTTGTTCGAAGATAGAGCATGTCCTGATTCTCTCGAAAGAGGGCGGTGCAAACAAACGGCAATTTATAAACACGTAGTCCGATATTCATAATCATTTTTATATTGAGAAATTTAATTTAATACACCGTGTTATATTGGCTTAATGTACACCATTCATCTTTCCTCATAAGAAATTCCTTGTTCAAATTATCATGATTGATTGTGATTTCAATAATGTTCAAAGTATTATTTCTTTATATGATTCATTGTTTTGATTAATGTATTTCATGGAAATAATCATTTATTAGGCTAACATGAATTTTGTAAAAAAAAAATAACGTATGACAATGTGCAATACAAGAAAATATAAGTTCTAATCTACTTATACCTCTGTTATATTATGATGTATTGTATTCTGAATAAGGGCAAAATAATTGAAAAAAAAGAATAACAAGTTCTTTGATATAAAAACATGTCTATGGATGCCCCCTTTAAATTGGAATATGTAAATATCGTAGAATTTGTTGCTGCTGTTTATATCACACATTCATTCAGTAAGGCGTTTTATTATAAAATAAATATAATAATGTTCCTGTAAGTCATTTTTCATAAAAAACAAATATAGGGATCGGTTTGTGAGGACTATACATTCCACACAAATAGAAATATAGGCCTATTCAGATTAATGGATTTATGGTTGAATAGGACAGAATTCGCTGATATCCGTAATTATTAGGCCTTTCTTCACATCATAACACTGGACAGGAAAATCTAAGATTTCGAGATCATTTACGTATATCTACAACGAATATAGACATGCTTGCAACAAAACAGCATATCAATTGTACACAATTTCATAAAGACTAATCTTGACACTCACAAATATAGAGTTCGTTTAATATATTAGTCTTTCATCGATTTCACTACAACAGAGACCCCAAAATACGCTGGCTTAATCATGTTAATTACACGAGTTGAATGACAACATCAATACATTGTAAAAACGCTATTTTAGATTTTTCCACGTTGTTTAAGCCTGTCACTCTAACAACTACTGTTTAAACTCTTTCAGCATCTCTTCATTTTTAAAACAACTTAAAAACTAGTTGTTTAAAATGTTTAAACAATTACAAAGAAAGAGACAACTTGCTATTAGAGTGAAAGGCTTAAACAACATGCTATTTTTTTACTGTGTGGTTAATTCAGATTCACGAAAAAATTAAAATTAGTGGTCTTTTGACACTCAAGTTTCATTGATGGGATTGTTTTATGTGAATGAACTTTTTTTCGATTCGTGTTTAGTTCTGTGTATAATCATACACACCCGAAAATGTAAACAAATTAAGAAAAATGTTTACAAACATTTTTTATTCTCATTTCAGATACACTATAAATGTTCTCATAAAAATCAATTGTTCACATTATACACAAAGGTGAGATACTCTTTATTACAGCGATACCTTGATGAAATATAACTTATACCTACAAGCAAAGGCGAGTAGGTCCGGAGAGAGGGAAACCAAGTAACACCAAGTAGAACCCAATGTCATATCAAGTGCATTAAACTCAACTCTCTCCTTCAGGTTCAGACCATCAAGATCATAGAGCCTGATCACCACCTTCCTATTCTTATAATCAACACTCGCTACATACACCCTGTCCTGCTCATCCACGGCAGCATACAGGTAGACATCCTCTGGAGCTTGTAGAGACTCACCAGCATTCCCATCCCTGTCATAGACCGTCACCACGTTTGGATTGGTGAGATTACATGAACTGGTGACGATCAAACCCGACCTGGTGGATGATACCTGCCTTGTCAAGTAGTTTGTTTGAACAGCGTGTTTGAGAGTGGATCCAGACGGGTCATAGATGTAGAATTTGTTGGCAATGTTGGCAATGAGGATCTCATTTGATGGACTTCTGTTCAGTGTGAGATAATAACCAGTCCCACTCACGCTGATTGTTGCTTTCCTGGAGCCATTGGGGGAATACACGTGTGCTTTTGTAGAACCAGATGAGACACATAATGCACTGTCTTGTTGAATCACAATATCACCATAACCCGCGTCATGTGGTATGTCACACCGCTCCGTTCCACCGGCTGTATCAATGATATCAGTACCTCGTGCATTACGCCCATATACGATGGCCACACTGGTATTAGTGCAAGCTGTCATTCCAACCATCCACCCTCGTAGATCTATACACTTCATGATTTCTAACTTGGGATCTGATCCCAAAATGCCCCCGAGGTCAAGACAAGTAGCATCTGCAGGATTGAACCTCTTCTCCTGTGCTTTCTTTGTAATAACTTCCGCAGTAGTGCGATCGGTAACCTCTTTCAGCATGGTACCTAGCTCATCACAGAGCAAATTATGAGCAGACAGACTATCTGTCTCAAGACGACCCAGTCTGTCATTATCTACCAATGTAATCGAACTACAAATGCTCTTGATCCTCTGTCGATCCTTGGACTTTAAGATGTTGAGATCATCCTCGAAACCTCGCTTCAATTCATTTATTTGCTCGATGAGATCTTGAAGATTTCCTTCCAGCTCCTTGACCTTGATGCTGTAAGCCTGCCTGACATCATCTAGTAGTTTCTGCATGGCAGTGTGTACCTCATGACGTTGTTCTTCTATATTCTGAATGTTCTTTTCCAGCTCAGCTTTCTTAGCTGCACATTGCTGGGCAAGGGCTGTCACCTAACAGAGAGAGAGAAAAAATAGTTACCGTTTGCTGTAAAATAAGCATTCAGGTAAACATGGTAAATGTAGTTTCTATATTTAGAAAAAAATCAATTAATATGCCTATTACAACGTCTGACTTGTATATACACCCAGGAAGTTGTCATATCAATATTTCCGATCTCTATTCTGGACTATACAGCGCGTCCCAGAATAAACGAAACCGAGATTTAGCGATCATTTATCATAACTTAATCATAAATAGAATAGACAAATGACCTACCAATTTAAAGCTTAGAATCTCCTCTTTCATCTGATATTACTTTGGTTATTTCTTATTCACGCATGAGTGAGTAAAAACAATTTGAAGAAAGGATACCAAAAACTCATTTGGCGGGGGTTATCTGGGTTTCAAAAAGAAAACCACATTTCTGAAAAGTTCAATATCTGCTCTTTGATTTGGTACCAAAATTACAAAATATGGTCAAGAAATAAAAAAGTTCTGTTCATTTGAAATAAGGCTTGTATTTCCATAATTTCATGAGATAAAGTGTTTTCACCGATTTCCCACAGAAGCTTTCGCATGGTGAACAAAAGATTTAATGCATGGCTGATCGTCAACAAAACAGAGGGTCGAGAGAGTTTGAAAGCCATCCTGGAGAACCTCTTCATTTTATGAAATTATTGAAATTCAAGCCTTATTTGAAATGACTAGAACTTTGTTATTTCGTGACCATTTTCTGTAATTTTGGTATCAAATTAAAGAGGAGATATTGAAATTTTCAAAAATGTGGTTTTCTTTTTGAAACCCAGATACCCCCCGCCAAATGAGTTTTTGATATCCTTTCTTCAAATTGCTTTTGCTCACTCATGCGTGAATGAGAAAAATTCTAAGTAATATCAGATGAAAGAGGAGATTCTAGACTTTAAATTGGTAGGCCATTTTTCTATTTTATTTATGATTAAGTAATGATAAATGATCGCTAAATCTCGGTTTCGTTTTTTCTGGGACGCACTGTATAGGGGAGGGGGAGGCATAGGGAAGGCAACACAGGATATGATTGACAGTTATTATCATGATATGAGTGGTCGTATTACTATTGTTAAATTATCTTTAGTAATCATACTTTCAATTGTGATTATTATCACCATTATTATCATTATAATTAGAGATTTTGCTAACATTGATAATAGTATCATTATTACTATAATTATCATCACTATTATTGTTTCTAATTATCATCATCATAATAATTGTTATTATTAACATTATTAACACCATTAGCAGTATACCGTGTGAATAAAAAATCTCGCCACCTCATAAGTCCCTAATTGAAGGGGAATATATGTCTTGAACGCATAATCATAATATTTGGAAAAAGCATATCTTCTTCCACAAAATTTAATTCCATCTTTAGGCGGAATGTCTTCACGCTTAGACAATCAGTTGGTATTATTTTGATTTACCCCAAAGTTAGGCATAACTGAAATGAATGAATCCGTATGCCAATGATGTCAGAATCCCACATGTGTTAGTAAATATATTTGCAAATCCCTTCAGTGAAATCTACTTGAGAATTAATACTTAAAAGTCGTTATTAAACAATTAATGTGAATTATTGATAACGTATTCTGAAACGGATTTTGATGGAACTCTTTTATAGAATTATGACATCACTGACATATGTAGTAATTCATTGCAGCCATGTCTTACTTTGGCGCAATAAGATTGTCATTTTAGTTTTTTGTATTCATTTACTAAAAAAAAATCGGAGGCCTATAAAAAGTATCATACCCCCAACTGGTTCCTTGTCCACTAGATGAGGGGGGGGTCAGGGGTATTAGTAAAATAATAGCTAGTGTCATCATCTTCTTCTTCCCCTTCAGCGGCACAATCTACATCAGCATCTTCTTTTAAACGTTTTTTTTTTACTCAATATCCTAATTGACCATTACCTTTTGCCTCAACTCGTGCTCGAAGTCAGACTGGTTCTTGATATTATGGACCTTGTGACCAACGACCACGCACCTAAGACAGACACGGGCCTTACAATCATCACAAAACATATCTTTGTTCTCTTGTTTGTGGATGGAGCATTTCTCGAATTGATGACCAATGCTGACCTTCCCTTCGATGACATCCTCCACGGAGATAATCTCATGATCTTCAAACATGGTCATGTACTGGTGAGGTTGTAAACATTTATCACAAATGTAGTTATTACATGTACTGCAGAAGGAGACAGCGTCTTGCTGAAGTTTGCAAGCCGTGCATTTTGGACGCAACTCAAGGACAGCATTCATCCCCCCACACTTAGCGTGGTAATCGTCGACGCATCCGTTAATGGAGACATTGAGGCGGAGATCGTCGACACGGTTGGCAGACAGTTTGGTGATCTCCCTGCAGAGAGGACAGGCCATGTGGTCAATGTCCTGGTGGGTCAGATCATATTTCTTGAGACACTTTCGACAGAAAGTGTGTCCGCACGTCAGGATCGTTGGTTCATCAAAAATATCAAGGCATAGCGGACATATCAGGTCCTGTGAAGAACAAGAGGCTTTCTCTACTTCAATCTTTTCAGCCATTGCTACATAAATTCTACAGTCAAATTAGTAACAACACGATATTATGCACGTCGCTTTCTACAAATATTATCCGACGCTGTGAACATCGAAATGATTGTGTGCGAAACCTGTATTATGACTGTGTATATTAAACAAGATAGAGGAAGGTGTAACTAGTAGGCCGTCTGCCAGAGTATTTTAACAGAACTAAAAATATAATGTTTTTATACAGCTACCTTTGATCTTCCATTTGTGTAACCATTAACCATCAAGTGGATAGAGGGTGTGTTATATTTACCCATTAATGAATCATTGAGAGCCTCATGAAGCTGTACAGGTAGTATGGGTTATCACATTCACACAAGATCCCAGACGCGGTTAAGATAAACGAGGGGCGACTGATAAGTTTTTGACCCCAGATAGAAAGGATTAAAATACAAAGGGCCTCCTTGACATTTTGAAGGATGTGATCAACATTCTCTAGAGTGGTTGCTTTGAGCGGCCTCCATGACCTTGCGAAGGATGAGATCAATATTCTCTGGAGTGGTTGCTGTGAGTGGCCTCCATGACCTTGTAAAGGATGAGATCAATATTCTCTGGAGAAGTTGCTGTCAGCGGCCTCCTTGACATTTTGAAGGGTGAGATCAACATTATTTGGAGTGGTTGCTGTCAGCGGCCTCCATGACCTTGAGAAGGTGAGATCAACATTTTCTGGAGTGGTCGCTGACAGCGGCCTCCATGAACTTGTGAAGGATGAGATCAATATTCTCTGGAGTGGTTGCTTTGAGCGGCCTCCATGACCTTGCGAAGGATGAGATCAATATTCTCTGGAGTGGTTGCTGTAAGCGGCCTTCTTGACATTTTGAAGGATGAGATCAACATTCTCTGGAGTGGTTGCCTTGAGTGGCCTCCATGACCTTGCGAAGGATGAGATCAATATTATCTGGAATGGTTGCTGTGAGCGGCCTCCTTGACATTGTGGAGGATGAGATCAACATTCTCTGGAGTGGTTGCCTTGAGTGGCCTCCATGACCTTGTGAAGGATGAGATCAATATTCTCTGGAGTGGTTGCTGTGAGCGGCCTCCTTGACCTTGTGAAGGATGAGATCAATATTCTCTGGAGTGGTTGTTGTCTGCGGCCTCCATGACCTTTTGAAGGATGAGATCAACATTCTCCGGAGTGGTTGCTGTCAGCGGCCCCCATGACCATGCGAAGGATGAGATCAATATTCTCTGGAGTGGTCGCTGTCAGCGGCCTCCATGACCTTTTGAAGGATGAGATCAATATTCTCTGGAGTGGTTGCTGTGAGTGGCCTCCATGACCTTGTAAAGGATGAGATCAATATTCTCTGGAGAAGTTGCTGTCAGCGGCCTCCTTGACATTTTGAAGGGTGAGATCAACATTATTTGGTGTGGTTGCTGTGAGCGGCCTCCATGACCTTGAGAAGGTGAGATCAACATTTTCTGGAGTGGTCGCTGACAGCGGCCTCCATGAACTTGTGAAGGATGAGATCAATATTCTCTGGAGTGGTTGCTGTCAGTGGCCTCCTTGACATTTTGAAGGATGAGATCAACATTCTCTGGAGTGGTTGCTTTGAGCGTCCTCCATGACCTTGCGAAGGATGATATCAATATTCTCTGGAGTGGTTGCTGTAAGCGGCCTTCTTGACATTTTGAAGGATGGGATCAACATTCTCTGGAGTGGTTGCCTTGAGTGGCCTCCATGACCTTGCGAAGGATGAGATCAATATTATCTGGAATGGTTGCTGTGAGCGGCCTCCTTGACCTTGTGGAGGATGAGATCAACATTCTCTGGAGTGGTTGCCTTGAGTGGCCTCCATGACCTTGTGAAGGATGAGATCAATATTATCTGGAATGGTTGCTGTGAGCGGCCTCCTTGACCTTGTGAAGGATGAGATCAACATTCTCTGGAATGGTTGCTGTCAGCGGCCTCCATGACCTTTTGAAGGATGATATCAATATTCTCTGGAGTGGTTGCTGTGAGCGGCCTTCATGACCTTGTGAAGGATGAGATCAATATTCTCTGGAGTGGTTGCTGTGAGCGGCCTGAGTGCGCGTTTCCGTTTTACACCCTGGCGAAGACATTTTCCGCAAATATAGCTAAAAAGCGACTAGTGAAGAGTCTACACCCGTCGCTGGTTATTGAGAGTCCGACACTGGCGAGTTTCCCCCACACACAACCGCATGCAATCTCAGTGGCTATACACGGCCACATAACTTCATATGTACACAGAGCTTTCATATGAATTAAATCTGAACATATCTTGCAGTGCCGATTGTGTACTCAAGGAGGTGAAAAAATTAGAATTCGGGCGATAGCCAAAATTAATTTAGTAAGCAGAATAATGATAAGACAAAAATAACAACAATAGTACCAAACGAAAGAGAATCTACAGCATGTTGAAAGAAGTCCAGTTGTTTCGAACTATAATTGTTTAAAAATGATTCTAAGTTACGATGAATTAAAATATTACCACCGATACTACTACTACTGAGTACTACCATGACTACTGTTGCTACTTCTACTGCTGCTGCTACTACTACTACAATGTACTACTACTACTAATTATGATAATTATAATTATAATAATAATAATACATAATGATAATAATAAAATAATAATAATACATAATAATAGTGATGATGATAAGAAAAAAAGCAAAAGAAAAGGAAGAAAACAAGAAGAAGAAGACGAAGAAGACTGAGAAGAAGAGAAAGAAGAAGAAGGAAAAAAAGACTGAGAAGAACACTGAGAAGAAGGCCGTAGGAGAAGAAGCTAGAACAAGACGAACGGTAATAATTAAATAATTAATAACAGTATAACTACTAATACTGTTCATAACAATGACGCTCACAATATAATAATGATGATAATAATATTAGTGATCATAATGATGATAATATTGACAACAAACTATGCAATTTATAATAACAGTTTCAAAATGATGCTAATGAAAATAAAGTATGATATACTTCTACTACTACTACTACTACTACTAACCATGATAAAAATATGATAATAATAATAATAATAATAACTTATCATATAGCAATAATAAATGTATAACTACATTAACTACTAAATGTACCACTATTATTACTACTACGACGACGATGCGGCGACTACTAATATTAATACTACAACTAATTATAGTTATAATTTGGAAAACAAAGTAAAAACTACTTGTAGCAATTTATAATCAACAAAGTATAATTTGTCCAGTTAGTTTCCCCTTAAAGGAATCGTCCAGGCTGAAAATCTTAATAAATAGAGTAAAATTCACAGAGCAAAATGCTGACATTTTTATCAGAATCGGACAAGTTTTAAAAGTTTATTAATATTTTGTGAAAACAGTTATATGCACATCATCAAGGTGGGCTGATGATGTCACATCCCCACTTTCCTTTTACCTATGTTGATTTTTTTTTCATTTTTTCATAAATCTGTAAATGATTTGTCTCCATTATGATGAAATAAGTTGCGGCAATAAATAGATAATGCACTTAGTTGTCAATCCAATTGTTTTAGTTCTTGGTAGAAAAAACAATTGAATAAACCTAATTTCATGAAATAAAATACAAAATATGACATCATCAGCCCATCTAATGAATATTCATGAAGACATGCCTAGAATTGTTTCAAAGGAATGATGCAAATCTTTAGAATTCAATTATTCGCTATTTGTTATCCGACTTTGATCAATATTCCAGCATTTTGCTCTGCGAATTTTACTCTATTTATTGAGCTTTCATGTCTTTTATCACTAACACACGGCCCCAAATACCATCGTCAAATTAAGGTACAAAGTATACAGTACTTTACATCAAACAAAGTTAACAAAAAACAAATAACATAAACATTTCTTGCCAACAAGTGAATAGATAATATATGAATAAATTGTTTGAACATATTGTATTCATCAAGCTTGTATGAATCTTAATCTTACATTAATAATGCAGTGATCAACAAACATTGTCTTACGTATACCCTATAGGCTATAATGATTGTTTTTCAAAAATAAACTTTAATAGGTCTATTTTACATCCTACTCATAGAATGCAGTGTCATACAACGGTGAATATCATCTTCTTCCGTGATAGTGAGGGGGCAAATTACCACTGAACTATACCACTACGTTGTAATAGGTCCATCGGGTGCAAATTACCTGCAATTCGGCAAAGGCAAATGATCAAGGCAAACATTCGTGTTGAACCCGAATACAGCTGCATAGAGCTCTATGATTTGAACATGTTCTGTTGTTATCTTCGGTGCGGACTTTTGCATCGCGCGCCCAGCTGATAATGTAAACAAACGTAGACTCTTCACTAGTCGCTTTTTAGCTATTTTTGCGGAGAATGCCTTCGCCAGGGTGTAAAACGGAAATGCGCGAGCGGCCTCCATGACCTTGCGAAGGATAAGATCAATATTCTCTGGAGTGGTTGCTGTCAGCGGCCTCCTTGATATTTTGAAGGATGAGATTAACATTCTCTGGAGTGGTTGCTGTGAGCGGCCTTCATGACCTTGCGAAGGATGAGATTAACATTCTCTGGAGTGGTTGCTGTCAGCGGCCTCCTTGACCTTGCGAAGGATGAGATTAACATTCTCTGGAATGGTTGCTGTCAGCGGCCTCCTTGACCTTGTGAAGGATGAGATCAATATTCTATGGAGTGGTTGCTGTCAGTGGCCTCCTAGACCTTGATTCATCTTCAGCATTGTCTTGCCACGTTTGAACCCATTTACCAATCTTTTCACTTAGGCATAATTTTGGAGGATAAATTTGGTTATAGCATACTTTTTAATATTATGAAAGGGTATGTTAACCAAATTTATCCTCCAAAACCTTATAGATCTCAGTTGGGGTCACGCCTTCAGCTGCAGATGCTGTTTTGATGACATTAAAGTTTTTCCATTTATCATGAGACACTTAATACAAAGATTATAGGAGACTGTAAAATACTGAGGAGTGGACACTCAGAAAACATGTTTAACATGTTACATTAAGGTCACGTTGGGTACACTGTTTCCCTTCTTCGAATCCTGAGCCACAGCTTTGGGAGTTCTTATACGGGACTTATCTCGACTAAGTGTTAGAGATTATTAGCTCAGTTTGATAGTCATCTTTTAATTATCACGGGCGCATCCTGGATATTTCACTTTAATTCTAATGTTTATAGAAATGCGTTGCAACATTTCCTCCCGTTCTGTCTAGTTATGCGAAAATCAAAATGGCCAAATCGACTCAAGGGCTCCGTCTTACAAAGAGTTATGATTGATCAAACCAACCTCAATTCCTCAAATATATGGAAATCCACCATTTTCATAATGTTTTACTACAAAAAATGTGCACAATAACAGTGTACTTTGTAAACAGAGAGGAGGAAACTGAAGACAACGATGACCATACGAGTATGCATCATATATAAGCCAGTTCATAGTTCCTTTCTGCGCATGATCAAAAGAGTCTACGCATGATCAGAGGAAGGTCATTTGTATTTAAGTGACATGGTGGTTTAAATTCTAATGAGATAAGCACCAACTCTGATGTCTTGATTATTCATATATTCTTTTGAATAGTGGTTTTCATTTACATCCACAAAAACAACAATGCGTCCACGAACGACTGGTATTTCACAGTTTGCCAAGTACATTGTGTAACATGCTATGATATGCGTTCAAAGAAGGAATGCAACAAATACCTTCATAAAGTGTTCATTGGTGTGCTATTCTAGTCGCCTGGTTTATTCAATTTCTTCATCCTGCTATGTAAGGCAAGCTTACGTAATATCTTGCTTTGAAATTTGCCTATCATAATGAAAGAAATGAAAGGTCATTTGACCAAAATTGTCCATGAAGTAACTACGAAATGGTCTATTAGAATCAAATATTTTGAAGAAGCATATGTATGTAACTATAGACCAATAGCCTTATTACCTACTTTGTCTAAAGTTATGGAAAGGGTAATCTACACAAGATTATTAAATTTTTTGAATAAATCTAATATAATTTCCGATTTTCAATTTGGATTTCGCCAAAAAAATAGTACATCTCATGCCACTCTCTCATTGACAAAATCACAAAAGCTATTGACAACTTTGAACATACAATAGGTGTTTTTCTTGACCTCTCCAAGGCCTTTGACACTATAAATCATGAGATACTGCTCTACAAACTTGAAAATTATGGAGTTCGTGGGAAGGCCTTGGAGTGGTTCAGAAACTACCTCTTAAATCGCAAACAATTCATAAGCATAAATGAACAAAATTCTTCTCTACAAAATGTTAACTGGGGTGTTCCCCAAGGTAGCCTCCTGGGTCCTCTTTTGTTTATTATCTATATAAATGACATCCAGAACTACTCTGAAATATTATCTTATGTCCTTTTTGCAGATGATTCAAATGTACTCTACTCTCATCCTAACCCCGATATTTTAATTAATGTACTGAACACTGAACTGGTTAAATTGGTACAATGGATTAAGGCTAACAAATTGTCAATTAATGTTCAAAAAACGAAATGCATGCTTTTTAGTAATTCTTTAGAACAATTGCCATTTAATATTAAATTAGACAATGTAGACATTGAAGTTGTTACTACAACTAAATTCTTAGGCCTCATAATAGACAACAAATTATCTTGAAAATCGCATATTGACTCTTTATATATATTGGTGTTATCAACAAAGTTAAGTTTTTTTCTTCCAACTTCCTCCCTAAAAATGCTTTATTCAACATTAATTTTACCATATCTAAATTATGGAGCAATTGTTTGGGGAAACACACACTCAACCTACCTAGATAGAATATTGCTTTTACAAAAGAAGGCATTGCGTGTTATTTTCAACTTGTCCTGGAGATCTCACACAGATGAGTTGTTTTTAAACAATCACATTCTAAAAATAAAAACACTGTACCAATATAATTTAGGTCAATTCATGTATCAGTTGAACAATAATATGTTACCACCCATATTTAATTTTTCATTTAACAAAAACAAAACCCTTCACAATTATCCCACACGTCAATCCGATGAATTTCATTTACCACTACCCCGGACCATCCTTGCAAAATCAGTTTTTACTTTTGAAGGCCCTAGACTCTGGGGAACTATTAATAGTAACATCAAAGAATCTCCAAGCCTTAATTCTTTCAAATATAAGTTAAAAAATTTCTTCAAGATAACCATTGAATTTAACTCTTCATCACTCAAGCTCTTGTATTTTTTTAATCAAACATGTATATCATGTCACGTACACTTTTACATCTCTTTCGTTTTCCTGTTGATCGGCGAGGTCCGTCTGTGAGTGCTGGGGCTGGATTCTGGAGACCTTTAATCTCTCTTTTTCTTATTTCCTTTTCTATTTTTATTTCCCATTTTCTTTTTAATTCAACTGGTCATGCTCAAGTTGTTACTTTATTTTTTTTATATGCTAAATAACTGCAAGAATATTTATTAGGAGGCTGCACTCTACAAGCTCTGCTTTTTAGCAGCCCCCTCCATTTCCAACCTGATTAGTAATAATCTTGAATATAATTTTCTGTACAGGAATATTTGAAATATGTTTTGTTATTTATATATGTCAACATGTACAGAAGAAACTGTAATTGTTGAAAATGGAAATAAACGAATGAAATGAAATCTAGCGTTGCTGGCGTTACATAGCTATGGTCGATCGGATCAATCGCAACTCTTTGTGTAACGAGGCCCAGAACTACTATATACCTTATTATCATCAGTCGGTTTGGTGTTTGTTTCGATGGTGTGACTGGAGCATTTATTTTTTTAAATTTATTTTACATGCTACAGTCACATCGATGAAACCGACATCAAACCG
This sequence comes from Lytechinus variegatus, assembly GCF_018143015.1. NCBI lineage: Eukaryota > Metazoa > Echinodermata > Echinoidea > Temnopleuroida > Toxopneustidae > Lytechinus > Lytechinus variegatus. The sequence continues at coordinate 12,083,040 of NC_054757.1, forward strand.
ATCAGGGCTATTACGGTTTGTATTTGTTTTTCAATTGGCATATCAGTAGGTTTAGAGTCGGTTTCGTTGGCGTGACAATAGCATAACAAAGAAAACCGACCTGAAACCGATCAGGGCTATCACGGTTTCTTTTTGTTATTCTAATGGCATATCAGTAGGTTTAGAGTCGGTTTCGTTGGCGTGACAGTAGCATAACAAAGAAAACTACCTCAGACCGATCATGACTATCACGTTTTTTTTTAATGGCATATCAGCCGTCGGTTTGGAGTAGGTTTTGGGGGGCATTAATGCAGCATAATCTTAAGTACACCTACACATGTATATCGGACCTAGATTTCATCCGGAATAACAATATATGTTTTATCTTAATATTTCAGATACTTTCAAACGATGTGGGTTTCCTTTCATTCCCCTTTCTCTCCCTCTCTCCTTCTCTCTCTGCCTATTCTCCTTCCCTCTATCCCTTTCTTTCTTCTTCTCCCCTCTCCTAAATTAATATTCATTATAATACTACCTTCTCTTTTACATCTTACCCTCTTTCGTATTTCCTTTGATTCCCAACCTCTAATCTTCTACCTCCCTCCCTTCTTTATTACAGTCTCCATTTCTCTTACCATTTCTGGAACAAGTGTTATTCAAATTTTTACTGTACTCAATTGTATAAACCATCTGAGTGAATCTAACAGATAAATATTAATAATAAAATGATATAACCAGGGAGGCGTTAGGAAGTAAAGGGAAGGAGAGAAGACAATAAAAATGGAGAGATCTGGACCAGGTACCTATACAATATCCCTATAATTCAAATGAGAAAATATATGACGTCACCTTTAGGTAGTATTGCCCTGCCCCCCTCATCAAAATTTTCTGGCGCCTGCCCTGATTATATGATTAAAATTGAGATCCATAAAAAGTGAATGGAAGGTAATCGGTTGGTTTAGAAATTTAATTCTTTCGTACACTCCACTTTCTCCGTCACTTAATCCTCCTCACACTCATATATGACAATGAAGATATTCGCTTCTATATTTTGAATATATACAACTTAAGATTTCTATTAATTAAATCATACAAGGCCATAATGTTTGAAATAAATTTGTCTATTTCACAGATGGGAATCAGTCAGCGCATTGGCGGCGGAAGCCAGAAAACTTGATTTAGGGGGTGTCCACCTGGACACAGGTAAAAAATTTGACAAGCGCCCCCAAAAAAGTTTTTGAACATAAATTTTATGAGTTGCTAACCAAAAATTTGTTCGCAAGCAAAAAAAAAAGTCATCAACCTAGATTTTAGGGGGGAGGACAACACACGTTTCAGGGGGGCCACGTGAATTTAGGGGGGACGCAGGAAAAAAAGTTGACAAGGAAAAAAAAAAGGTTCTCAAAACAAAATTTAGAGGGGACCTCCCCCAACTAAAATTTAGGGGGGGGACACGTCCCCCCCCCCCCCCCGCTTCCGCCGCCTATGAGTCAGCGTGTATGACGAGATATAACTTGATTTAAACATGTCATATGATTATGTAAAATATGATTTTGCAAAATAATCTGAACTCTCAGAGTAAAGCCATTTTGTTGACGTGAATAATTTCCATCCGATTCGTCAAATTCGAAAAAGGGGATATCTAAATTAATAATTTTCATTACGTCCAAACTATGACAAACAACAATAGATTGACGCAAAATGTTGGTATTATAATTCATATCAAAGAACGGTGGGTAAATGGCTTGCTTCCTACTTTGATGAACCGTTCTCTTTATTTCTCTTCTAAAAAATCGACCGATTTGTGAGATTTGAGATTTATTAATTTCTCGTTCTAAAAATACATAAAGTACCCTCAGGTAAAAGTACATTGTAAAATACCAGAAAAATTCAATGCCAAGAAAAGTATGAATATATAAAACAAACTCGGATGAAAGGAAATTGAGGTGAATAAAAGTGACTTTGGGTAATAAACTAAATGAAATAGAACGGAGGGGCTTGCCAAGAAAAAACACATGCTGTGAGAAACAAACCCCTGTGTTTTAGTTTCGATATAATTATGTATTTTACAAAATCAGTTTGCAATATAGAGATGGAAGACGACACCCATTCAAAATATCAATATAAATATTATAAGTTAAAACGAATGAAGTACAAAAATGAATTGTGAAAATATAATATTCGTGGGAGAGAAACATTATGCCAGTGCAGGCAGCGAATAGTAGAACAAACATATTTAGAAATCATATTATAAACATATACATTTGTTTTATTCATTCACTTAAGATTCCCCTTCCTCATCATGCCAATATGGTAAGCAATAAATGTCAAACTAAAATATTTCACATGACACAGAACAAATACCGAACATAAATTATAGTATAACTTGCCAGAAATCCATTTCAAACGACAAAAACCTTAATATTCACGAAGAGAACAAATTACTTTATTTACCAAACTGAAGACACTAATGATATTTGTATGGGGACAGTTATCATGGGTATTGTTTTTCTATCAATGAAATATTTATAAAGTATCCTTTTCAGTCTCAATAGTTCTACAAGGTTGAACTTCAAAATTCATGTGTACGAAGTTTTCTTTTAGTGCTATAAATACACTGTAATTGTTACTTTATTCAGCATTTCGACAAAAAAGCAATTTACTTGAGAAAAAATGTACATACACAAAAAGGACAAGGATGTTTACTATATCTCAAGGGGCCCGTAACACAGAGCTTAGCAATGATCGTAGAACGTTTTTTTTACGATTGATTCCAGTGACTTTACAATGTACAATCAATCGTAAAAATCAAGTATACGATTGATCGCTAACCTGTGTGTTACTTTGAATTAATATTCTCAGCCCACAGGCTTTCCACCCCAACCTGGACTTGTAAGGCAACATCCACAAGAATAAAACACATTCATATACATTTTGTTATACATTAATAATTCAGATATAGAAATCGCATTTTAAAATTGAATTAATATGTATGAGATCAAGAAAATGTAATGGAATTAGAAACAAAACATGGGTCAACTTTAAGCTAATCAAAAAGGTTTGAAATTTATTTTTCATGGTAAATTTTTATTTTTTCAGGTAAATAAATTATTCAATTCATGTATTTGAAGATGTCTTAGCATTAAAATGAAGAATTAAAATAAAAAAAAATCTTGCAATTCAAATGGTTACGAATAAGTAACCAAAGAAATAAAAAGGTCATTATGGAATTGTGCATGAGCGCGCGCATCTAAAATCAGAGTTTATCAGGTTTATATACATACAGTGTTCAAATTACGCAACATAGAGAGAATATAATAATGTACATTCCAATATATTCACATACATGCAAAACATGTCAATTACAACATTTAGAAAGTAATCAATTTAGAAAAGCGAATATCAAATTAGTGCACTGATTCATTTTAACTTCTATTCAATGCTTCATTATCAGAGTACATCATGCTATCATTATCTTTAAAAAAAAGACCTTATAGTATGTCAGATACATCATCTTATATTACATAATTTACAATTTAATATATTTATATTGAATCAATATGTTTTAATAATCATTCATTGTTTTATTATCGGAGAATTATGTATTCTTATATCACATTAAAAATGACCCTATAACATGGCACAACACATCATCTTGTATTACACAATTAACAATAGAATATGTTCATATAGAATCAATATATTTCAATAACCATTCAATGTTTCATTATCGGACTATTATGTTATCCTTACATTATATTTAAAGGAAGACCTTATACAATATAGTATGTCACAACACATGTTCTTTTACAATATATAACTTATCATTCTATCGCGTCTTCAGTAAATACAACAACAAAGAAAGTAATCTCATACTTTCTCCTTTTATTTTTGTTATTTGTTATTTATTCTCACTTTTGTTTGCTGGACAACTATGTAATTTTGTATTTGTTTTCTTTTCATCAACTATTTTCAAGCAATGATATTATAATTGGTTTCTCCAGAAAAAAACATCTTATATATAATCTTTGGATAGAATCAATTTCCAAGAGATACATTCTCATCAGGGAGGTGGGAAAAAAAACTTATTTTATCCATCTCTATGATTCTCATGTTGTTCGTAGAGCATGTCCTGATTCTCTCGAAAGAGGGCGTTATGAAACGAGCGACAATTATTTATAAAGACATAATCAGATATTCATCATTTTTATATTGAGTAATTTAATAAAATACACCATGCCATATTGGCATGATGTAACCCATTTAAATTTTCTTAGTTTTTAAAGAAAATCTTTATTCAAATCATCTTGATTTTTATTAATTTCAACGATGCTCAAAATATCTTTTTTATGATTCATTGATTAAATTTTTCTATTTTATGAAAATTATTGTATTTTTTCTTTTATTTTTTGGAAACGGTACAGGCACTGTCTGCTTTATTAATTTATCAATGTAACATAATTAAAGAAAAGACGTATCATATTGTGCAATGTATGAAAATATTAAGTTCTTATGTACGTATTCCTTATTATATTATAATGTATTAAATTCTGAATAAGGCAAAACAACAGCAACAAAAAAAAACAGGTTATTTGAAAAAAACTGAAGCCCTCGTCAAATTGGAATATGTTAATATCATATAATTTCTGGTGGTTATTTGTATCATACAATCATTCAGTAAGGCGTTTTATTATAAATTAAGTATAATGTTCCTGTAAGTCATTTTTCATAAAAACAAATATAGGGATCGGTTTGTGAGGACTATACATCCCACACAAATAGCAATATAGGCCTATTCAGATTAATGGATTTATAGAGGAATAAGACAGAATTCGCTGATATCCGTAAATATTAGGCCTTTTCATCACATCATAACACTGGACAGAAAAAAATATAAAATTTCGAGATCATATTTACGTATATCCGCAACTAATATAGACTGGCTTGCAACAAAACAGCAAATCGATTGTAAACAATTTACAAAAGACAAATCTTGACACTCACAAAATATAAAGTTCATTTAATATATAAGTCTTTCATTGATTTCACTATATCAGAGACCCCAAAATATTAAACGCTTAATTACACCAGTTGAATGACAACAAAAGCATTACACTGTAAAAGCGCTGTTTAAAACTTCAAGCACTTTGTTTAAGCCCGTCACTCTAATAACTGCTGTTTAAACTCTTTAAGCATCTGTTTATTTTTAAAACAACTTAAAAACTAGTTGTTTAAAATGTTTAAACAATTACAAGAAAGAGACACAATTTGTTATTAGAGTGACAGGCTTAAACAACGTATTTTTTACTGTGTGGTTAATTCAGATTCACGAAATAGATAAAAATAATGGTCTTTTGATACTTAAGTTTCATTGATGGGATTATTTTATGTGTATGAACTTTTTTTTTCGAGTCGTGTTAAAAGTTTTGTGTATATACACACCACAAAAGGTAAACAAATTAAGAAAGGTGTTTACAAACATATTTGATTCTCATTTCAGATACACTATAAAATAATCGCATAAAAATCAATAGTTCATCTTATACACACTAGTGAGATACTCTTCATTACAGCGATACCTTGATGAAATATAACTTCTTGTTACAAGCAAAGGCGAGTAGGTCCGGAGAGAGGGAAACCAAGTAACACCAAGTAGAACCCAATGTCATATCAAGTGCTTTGAACTCAACTCTTTCCTTCAGGTTCAGACCATCAAGATCATAGAGCCTGATCACCACCTTCCTATTCTTCCAATCAACACTCGCTACATACACCCTGTCCTGCTCATCCACGGTAGCATACAGGTAGACATCCTTTGGAGCTTGTAGAGACTCACCAGCATTCCCATCCCTGTCATAGACCGTCACCACGTTTGGATTGATGAGATAACATGAACTGGTGACGATCAAACCCGACCTGGTGGATGATACCTGCCACGTCCTGTGCTTTGTTGGAACAGTGTGTTTGAGAGTGGATCCAGTCGGGTCATAGATGTAGACTTTTTTGGCACCGTTAGCCATGAGGATCTCATTTGATGGACTTCTGTTCAATCTGAGATAATTACCAGTCTTATCCACGTTGATTGTTGCTTTCCTGGAGCCATTGGGAGAATACACGTGTGCTTCTGTAGAACTAGTTGAGACACATAATGCACTGTCTCGTTGAAACACAATATCTTTATAACCCACGTCACGTGGTATGTTTGTATACCGCTCCGTTCCACCAGCTGTATCAATGATATCAATACCTCGTGCATCACTCCCATATACGATGGCCACACTGGTATGAGTGTAAGCTGTCATTCCAAACATCCGCCTTCGTAGATCTATACACTTAATGATTTCTAACTTGGAAGCCGATCCAGAGATGCTCCCAAGGTCAAGAAAAGATTTATCTGCAGGATTCAATCTCTTCTGTGCTTTCTCCGTGATAGCAACAGTAGAAGTGTGATCGATAGGTTCTGATATTTTTCCAAGGTCAAGACAAGTAGCATCTGCAGGATTGAATCTCTTCTCCTGTGCTTTCTTTGTGATAACTTCCGCAGTAGTGCGATCGGTAACCTCTTTCAGCATGGCACCTAGCTCATCACAGAGCAAATTATGAGCAGACAGACTATCTGTCTCAAGATGACCCAGTCTGTCATTATCTACCAATGTAATCGAACTACAAATGCTCTTGATCCTCTGTCGATCCTTGGACTTTAAGATGTTGAGATCATCCTCGAAACTTCGCTTCAATTCATTTATTTGCTCGATGAGATCTTGAAGATTTCCTTCCAGCTCCTTGACCTTGATGCTGTAAGCCTGCCTGACATCATCTAGTAGTTTCTGCATGGCAGTGTGTACCTCATGACGTTGTTCTTCTATATTCTGAATGTTCTTTTCCAGCTCAGCTTTCTTAGCTGCACATTGCTGGGCAAGGGCTGTCACCTAACAGAGAGAGAGAGAAAATAGTTACCGTTTGCTGTAAAATAAGCATTCAGGTAAACATGGTAAATGTAGTTTCTATATTTAGAAAAAAAATCAATTAATATGCCTATTATAACGTCTGACTTGTATAAACAACCGGAAAGTTGTCATAACAATATTTCTGATCTCTATTCTAGACGAGGGGGGGGGGATAGGGGAGGCAACACAGGATATGATTGACAGTTATTATCATATGAGTGGTCGTATTACTATTGGTAAATTATCTTTAGTAATCATAGTTTCAATTATGATTATTATAATTACACTTAGAGATTTTGCTAACATTGATAAAGTATCATTATTACTATAATTATCATCATTATTATTATTTCGAATTATCATTTTTTTTTCATTGTCATTTTTAACATTAACACCATTAGAAGTATACCGTGTGAATAAAATCTTGACACCTCATAAGTCCCCGAAATATGTGTCTTGAACGATTTGGAAAGAGTATCTTCTTCAACAAAATTTAATTCCATATTTATGTGGCATGTCTTCACGCTTAGATAATCAGTTGGTATTCTTTGCTGCGATGTAAATCTTGATTTGCGCGAAAGTTTGGCATTTCTGCAATGAATGAATCCGTATGCCAATGACGTCATAATCCATCATGAATTAGTAAACATATTAATTTGCAAATCCCTTCAATGAAATCAGCTTGAGAATTAATACTTAAAAGTCGTTATCAAACAATTAATGTGAATTATTGATAACGTATTCTGAAATGAATTTTGATGGAACTCTTGTATATATTATGACATCACTGACATATGGAGTAATTTATTGCAGCCATGTCTTACTTTAGCGCAAATCAAAATTTACATCAATACTAAAAGGAATAAACGAATATACCTCCTGATCATCTAAGCGTGAACACAGTCCACATAAATAAGTTATTTGGGAAAATATATTCTTTCAGGCCATATATGATTATGTATTAAATGGCATATATTTTCGTTAAAATAGGGATTTATGAGGTGTCATTTTTTTTAACTCACACGGTAGTTATAACAACGGGACATTGTTTTGAGAGCGGGGGATGATCCGAGAGAGGGGGCATGTAACATTTCACAATAAGATTGTCATTTTATTTTTTGTACACATTTACTGAAAGAAAAATCAGAGGCATATAAGTATCATACCCCAACTGTTTTCGCGTCCCCTAGATGAGAAGAGGGGGGGGGGGGGGAGGTCAGGGGTATTAGTTAAAGAATACCCAGTAGTATCATCTTTTTCTTCTCCTTCAACGGCACAATCTACATCAGTATCTTCTTTACGATATTTTTTCACTTAATATCCCAATTGCTAAATGACCATTACCTTTCGCCTCAACTCGTGCTCAAAGTCAGACTGGTTCTTGATGTTATGGACCTTATGACCAACGACCACGCACCTAAGACAGACACGGACCTTACAATCATCACAAAACATATCTTTGTTCTCTTGTTTGTGGATGGAGCATTTCTCGAATTGATGACCAATGCTGACCTTCCCTTCGATGACATCCTCCATGGAGACAATCTCATGATCTTCAAACATGGTCATGTACTGGTGAGGTTGTAAACATTTGTCACATATGTAGTTATTACATGTTCTGCAGAAGGAGACAGCGTCTTGCTGAAGTTTGCAAGCCGTACATTTTTGACGCAACTCAAGGACTGCATTCATCCCTCCACTCTTGGCGTGGTAATCGTCTACACTTTCGTTGATGGAGACATTGAGGGGGAGATCGTCGACACGGTTGGCAGACAACTTGGTGATCTCCCTGCAGAGAGGACAGACCATGTGGTCAATGTCCTGGTGGGTCAGATCATATTTCTTGAGACACTTTCTACAGAAAGTGTGTCCGCACGTCAGGATCGTAGGTTCATCAAAAATATCAAGACATAGCGGACATATCAGGTCCTGTGAAGAACTGGAGGCTTTCTCTATTTCAATCTTTTCAGCCATTGCTATATAAACTCTAGAGACAAACTGTTTCAACGATATTTAGTACTCCTTTTGTGAGATAGCTCCGAGTAACACCACAGTATATGTACATAAGTATTGTGCACGTCGTGAAATGACTGTATGCGCGAAACTCCTATGATTATAATATGTCTTTGTGTACATTAATAAAGAATGAGGAAGTTGTGATATATTACAATAGTGTAATTATAAATAGAACTGGTTTTTCCCAGCTACCTTTGAACTTGATGGGAGCATTTGTCATGCTATCGATAGAGGGCGTACTATATTTATCAATTTTTCATCACTTTAAGTTAGAGATACTCGTACTGTATTATCTCTATACAGTAAAAACACACAGTGTTTTTTACTATATGAATCTCATTGTTCAAACAGTTTAAACAAGTGTGTAAAATCTTAATCGACAAAGTTTACTTTTTTATACAAAATTACTGTTACGTACTTGTATATATATTTAACAGCATGCATTGTGTCAAATCAAAATCACTCGTTTTTGCTGTAAGCATGGTAAGGGGATCCTCAAATTAGTAAACTTGTTTCAAAGTTGCTGATTAATTTTTTCTTCTCTCCATTTGTTTGTATGCAGAATATCATACGTTTTCTTTACTTTCTCATATTTCTGATTTCTCCCCTCTTGTTTGACTGATTTCAGCTGTTAACCTGCCACAATAATTTGTGTAGAAAAAACTACTAAATTTTCTTTTTGACCTTTGAGATGATGCAGAAAATCCTTGCTTGGTGCGAATGAGTGGAATTTAATCCACAGACACAACACAAAAAATATATATATATATTTTTTTTTCAATGCCTATATTGGTGGCATTAAAGAAAAAATCAATTATTACGACTGCATAGATAATAATATGAATAATTTCAAATTGCGTCCATTGCACGCTAGCGGTTAAACACTTGTTGAACCGTTAAACAGCTACTATAAGATTCATACACTATACAGCGTATTATAATTTTAAAACAAACGTTTTTACTATGAAAGGATTTTCGATCCCAGTCGGGGTCATCATATAGCTTCCTATAATATCAAACAAATCTCTGCTTAAAATGCGTTATTAATTTTTTTGGAAAGGCTCGTGATAAACATGCATTCAGACAAAATGATATAGTGAAAATACTGTATATCTGCAGTTTTTCATTTACTCATTTACTCTGTTTGGAAGGATAAGAAATTTTAAATTCCTTCCCCATTACTTTACGATTATGATCCTCCCCCCCCCCAAAAAAAAAAAGGGAACAGGCTAGGTGAAAACGAAGGAGAAGCGAATAGATAAAACTCGATACGGAATACATTGATGGGAAGCAGGGTCGTTCTAAAAATTTTGTATGAAAAATATACCGGTAAGACCTAAGTTTTTCCCTCCAAGCATGATGTCTTACTGATGTTATTTGTTTATAGCGCCCTCAACCATCCGATCACTTTGAAGGTTTGTGAGGCGACAATTTTTTTCATAGAGGTCCTGTCCACACACACGCTAACCAGCTAACGCACACCACTGTAACACAAACACTAGTATTACACACCCACAGCCGAATGCACACACACATCATCTCTTTCCATGCTCTCTCTCTCTCTCTCTCCCACATACACCCACACCCATTCTACCTCCCTCACACACACACACTCGCACACATCGATCCATGTACACATTTTTTCTCTCTTTTTCTCAAACACACATGCACAATCACCCTCACCCACACGCTACGCCCCCCCCCCCCCAAAAAAAAAAAAAAAACAGTATACACACATGGGAACAAAATTTAGCCAAAACACAAAATAATATTTACTTCTTCTCCCAACAAAAATCGACAGATATTTGGGAGTTTTTTCGAACTTTTTGGGAGTGTCGACAAGAACATAATGATGTAGTGTATGTACGTCGTTCACGAGTGACAGTAAGATAGAGAAAGAAAGTGGGAGAGGTGAAAACAGAAGAGGGTGGGGGAGTGAGATCGTTGTGGATGAAAGTAGGCCTGTAACGGAAGGAATCACCCCTCCCCCCCTTCCTTTGCGGCGAGCTAGCACCGACTGATCACCAGGCGCTGGGGCCTGGCGCCGACGTCTTTCCTAATATGGAAGAGTGGATTCCTTGGTCCGTCGTTCCGTCCCGGTCCGACCTCTCTACTCTCTGAGATCCAACTTCGTGCGTCAATACACAGATAAGGCTTCCACGTCACCACTCAATTCAAACGTTTGTTTCTTGTTGCAAAGATGGAGAAACAATGTCAGGTGATGCTTCTTCATAATAGGATGCAACCGTCATCGGTCAACAACCCATAAAATTATTTCACAGTGTTCCATGTATTTTTTCTGCCATTTTTTTTTATTTTTAGCACCTTTTGCTATTACATCATCCCTATTATCGCAATTTCAATTTAACTTATTCACTTATACAAAATTACGAACAAGGAAAAGGATAAACAGGAATCATCACCTATTTAAATTTCAAAAGTTCAAGTTGAACACTCTCATGAAAAATAACCCTAAAAAGATCATTTGTGCATAACTTAAATTTTTATTGTGATTTCTCAAATTGTTTTCTCAAAACTATTTTTTTGAAAATGCGTGTAGTCAATTCAATAGCGTCAGAACACGCATTGTGACTGGGAGAAATATATTGAAAGCTTTGCTCGTCAATGGGAAGAGAAACGAAACCCCTAATCTTGTATCCAGTCACAGCCACCAAACTGACTCGAGATCGATCGAAGCTATTTCGTTACTACAAATGGCATACCATCGTTAGGTTCGGATCGAATCCTTTGGTCTGACCGCTTCATTTCACTCAATCTTTATGCATGTATGACATCAAAGGTTTATTGAGGTACTAGCCTCGTTTCTCGTCAATCGCTGTAAATTGCTTGAATGAAAATGTTTCAGCCCACAGATGTAATGTGCTTTATTCTGTTAGTACCAGTAACCATAACGTGCAGGGTTTACCTGGTTTTGAACCTGTCGGATGTTGTGTTTTCCATATCGCACACTTCCCTATAAAAGCGATATTCCCATGAAACCATAGATTCATAATCTTTCAAGCGGATCCTAGACTGAGGGCATATTCCAGACCAAAATTCCATATCACCCCCTCTCCCACACAAACACACATACATCCATTACCTAAACCCACCAACTTAACTACATTTTGCCCGGGTACAGGTCCTGGAGAAATAATAAATTAATTTATAAAGGATCGATTTAAAGGATTGGATTACAGTGATGAACCATGTAGGAACGGTTGTAATTGTTTATCACAGTTACCCTAACTCTTTGTCCCTTGATCCGACTCAAGCTAACCATCATGGGGGATGTTAGATCCTTTATGCTAACAAGAACTGATAGCATCGAAATGTCACGCCGATACATTGACACCACGTACATCCTTCCCAAGTCATTATCTTGCATCACTCGTCGTTTAACATGAAACATTTGAGTCTATGACTTGAAATCACTAAAGTTGGAAGATCTGCATCATCTATGCAATAGTGTTTGTGGTTCGCTTCTCTCCCTCTCAACATCCGTTTGAGCGTCCCCCCCCCCCTCCCCCTCTCTCTTACTCTCCCTCTACTTCATACCCGCTCCACACATGTCCTTTTGCTGAATTCCCCTCTCACTCTTTCTGTCTGTCTCTCCTTTTTTATTTTCTCCTGCCCCCCCCCCCCCTTCCCTCTCTCTCCAGCTCTTCCCTTCTCCCTTTCTCTTTCCTCGTGGCCCTGGGAAACAGGGTGCTCGGGGTGCGTGTCTTACTCTCCAAAGAAATCTGGTAGTTATGCTAAATAACAGAAATGTTATCCAATTAATGACCTACATTTTTTTACTGAAATCTCCTTTTTTGGGGGGGGATCCTTCCTTTTTTTAATTGTCAAATTTCTCCTGTAAGAAAATCTTATTTTTGTAGCGAAACCCCCATTTTTTACCCGCACCCCCTGTAAAAAAAATGTTCCCAAGGCTCTGTCTTTCCCTTTCATTTTTCTACCCATCTTTCTTTCTTTCTTTCTTTCTTTGTCTGTCTTTCTGTCTTTCTTTCGGTCTTTCTTTCATTCCATCTTTTTACCTCCCCCTCACTTTCTTTGGATTCCATCCCATCATGGTCCCGTAACACAAAGGTTAGCGATTAATTGTACGCTTGATTTTGTACGATCAATGTAATCAATCGTACAAAAAATGTGTCTATTAATACGATCATTATTGCTAATCTTGCTGTTACCGGCCCCATATTCATATTCTGTCCAATCACCCATGCTAAAAGACACATGCCTGTGCAAACTGAGAAAAAAAGGTCTTTTTGATGTTGAAATCATCATTTAAGCAACTCGACTCTGAAGATAAAATCGTGAAAATGGTGATCTCGAAATTCATGTACAGATTCAAACGAATTCTAAGATATCATGATTATGACCTTAAAAAATAAATTGACGGTATTATCTTGATTTAATATAAAAGGACATGGAACAGTTTGTCTTGGCCAAGGGCAACTGTTAGTCATTTAGTTCCCCGCGCATATATATCATCGTTGATTCATATCTCATGAGGAAAAAAATGATAATGTAAAAAGGGAATGAATGATTGATTGATTGATTGAATGAAGGAAGGAATTAATGAATGGATAAATGTACAAAAATATTTTAATAGTTGACGTCCTTTAAGCCCAGCGCATAATACGCGATCCAATCGGACGCGAGTTTTTTTTTTCAATAAATCGCATTTTGCATTAAATAAGTTCCAAGAAGTAGAATTATTTTATTTAAAGTTCTTCATGATGTTAGGAATAATAAAATCCTAATTTTGCTTTGTCGGAAGCCCTGTGGTCGGAGCAAAATCCATATTGGCTTCAAGTCGCAGCCTATGATAACGTCATGACGACTTGGAATTGAATTTTCTTTCATTCCTACAGGGAGGCTTGAACAGGAGTGAGTTTCGATTTCAGTAGTCCTACAACTATTCTGAACTCTTGGATGATCAGATCGCTAAGTTTTTTGTAGGTGGGAAAGTTCATTTCAAATATTATCACAGCTTCTTTGAAATTCGTGTATCTTGGTTCTATTTGGTTAATTTTGTAATAAGAATATTAGACAAACGGACTTTTTAAAGATAGAAAATTCATACGAAATCGCACCATTTTTATAAAGACTTGCGTTTAAAGAAGCTCTGTCGTTTTTGTCACTACCGTTGAAACCTTGATTTTGTTCGTTTCTCCTTGTACCTGTGACCATAATATAAAGTTCGTTATGAAGATCTCTCCCTGACCTCTCTTCCAGTGAACACTTCTTAGGATTCATGTAAAAAAAATTTAATCTGGGTGGGGTAGGGAGGAAACAGGGCCCAACCCTTATTGCATACAGCTATAGTAGCCCCGTGGTTGAAGGACCATTGGATCCGGTTATCAACTTGTGCAACAGCAGGGTATGCCTACATGTTTATTAAAAAAATGATGTGGGAAAGAGAAAAGTCTTAAAACTCTGGCGACATTTGCAATCTCATCTGTTTACTCCAAGAGAGACCCCAACAAAGTTGTGCTATCGTCACACCAACGGGACCGACTCGAGACCGATCAAAGCTATTACGTTATTTTCAATGACATACCATCGACCGAGTTGGACCTGGTTTCGAGGGTGTGACCGTGTCATCCATGGTCATCACGCATGGGGAATGCAACTCGGCTGTATATACCGCCGTGAAGACAGAAGTCTCTCGCGCACCAAAATGGACTCTACCATCTCCGGCGTAGGGTAAACAAAGAGTACCTCTTCTCTGCATTCGAGTTTGCCCATCCCCCATCCTCGCATCGCTGGCATCAGTTGACATAAGTTATTTCCCCGCCTTGTCTATCTTATCTGCGTGCATAATCAAACCAGCCCAGCACGACAGCCGTTTCCTTCGCCTGGGCCCCCAGCTTTACACTTGGATTACTTCAAATGCACCAGTTCACGGGGGTTAAGTGAAAACTCATGCGCCCGGGTAGGGAACTTTAAAAACCGCTATCCACCCGGGCGGGGGGAAAACGCTAACCGACCCCCGGCGATACGTCGATATCTACCGCTGACGAAACTTTTCAAAGTCGGACAAGTTTCGGGATATTTCCCCCATCGGGTTTTACAAGTGGAAAGTAACCATCGGATTTGACTGACGCCATTTTGGATTGTCTATTGCTTGTGAGGGAGGCTTACATAGGAGTAACGCATTGAACATGGTTAACATGGAGGAGATAGTGAGAGTTCGGATGACGGGAGGTCCACCCTGGGGCTTTCGGCTGCTTGGTGGTATAGAACAAGGTCTACCAGTAACCGTATCTAAGGTAAGAAAATACCAACATGATTATCATAATCGAAAACATCTTTTTAATATTCACTGCCAATAAGGGACCCAATCCCTTTACTGAAACTTACTTGTCTGGAGCTCTTTAATTTTCGTTCATTCATCATTTGTTTTTGCTTGGCAATTTTGTTCATCATTTAACGTAGCTAATTGAAAGAGTCTGTTGATAAATGTCTTCCTTGATTTGAGCACAATATGTGCATGATAAAACTATATGAATGAGTCGGGACTTATATATATATATATATATATATATATATATATATATATATATATATATATAATTATATACATATATTAAGAAAATACTTCGGTTAATGATAGAATAGTACTATATATCTTTCGCTTTTATGACTATCCCTTCATATTGTTGATCAAATGGACTTAGCAAATTTAGCCTTCAGAAAGTAATATAATGTATTATTTTGTAATGTACTACTAACTTTTTTTCTGAAAAATATATAGCGCCATTTTGAAGAAAGTTATGTTTATTTCTATTAAGCGAAACGCGCATTCTGGAGCGCGAAGCGTGGTCGCAAATCTACTTTTAATATCGTCGCTTTGGTCGATTAACGTATCGATAGCTTACAACAATGCGATGATCGTCGACGGAGAAAAACACCAGCAAGTAATCGAAATCACAGATGAGCTTTCATTCTATATCAGTCGGCAATCAATAACGTTCAAGTTATTTTTTCTCTCTCTTTGATGTTTCTTTGTTGTGGTGAGATGAAACAAATAAACTGTTGATCTCTAATTTCATTCTGGCCAATACAACTTTTCTTAATACAATTCTTTGCTTAAAAAAAAAAACAAGTGCACACCTAGTTACCATTAATGCATATAGCATTTCCATTTATTTTCAAGCAGGATAAAATAGCATTGTAGATTAAATGCCTTGCTCACAGGCATATCTGTATGCCGCGGCCGGGGATCGAACCCCGGACTTTTTCATGTATAGCCAGGCGCCTTAGACCACTCGGCCACGGCACCTCCTTTATTAATTCGATTATTTATTCATTTACATAATTTATTCGACAATGTTCGAGGTAACAAATCCCTCAAATCAGATTTGACATGCCTCATTCTTTACTATTTCCATCGATTTTAATCATTAGTCGCTTCAACACCATTCTTGTATATCATAAATTGTGTTTGATAGACCTATATTGATAATTTAACGGGTTGATTTCATTAATCTGCATCCCATTATTCATTTTCATGATACAGAATAAAAACAACTTTTGTCTTGTCTTGAAAATAAACAAAAAATACACAGTTTAACAACCGGATTGTTTTGTTGATGTAGGCTGATCATCGTCTTAAAGGACAAGTCCACCCTAACAAAAACTTGATTTGAATTAAAAGACAACAATTCAACAAGTATAACGCTGAAAATTTCATCAAATTCGGATGTAAAATAAGAAAGTTATGGCATTTTAAAGTTTCGCTTTATTTCACAAAACAGTTATATGCATATCTCGGTGGGTATGCAAATGAGGAACTGATGACATCACTCACTATTTCATTTGTATTTTATTATGTGAAATATGAAATATCTTTATTTTCTCGTCATTGTCATGCGAAATGAAGTTTCATTCCTCCCTGAACACGTGGAAGTCCATTATTTTAACATTTTGTGCTTCAGGCAAGGACATCCTAATCGTCAAATTCGTAAAAATTGAAATATTGTATAATTCAAACAATAAACAAACAAAAGAAAAAGTGAGTGAGTGACATCATCGACTCATTCATTTGGGTGTAACTGGCTCGTTCATATAACTATTTTGTTAAAAAAAGGCGAAATTTTGAAATATCATAACTTTCTTGTTTTACATCCGATTTTGATGAAATTTTCACCATTGTGCTTGTATGATTTTTCTCTATTAATTCAAATCGACATTTTTCTGAGGTGGACTTGATCTTTAAACAAAACCTACCATTTCCAAAAATACAACTTAATGATTGATAAGGTGGAAAAAAAACCCAAAACGTTCATCGGAACAGAGACGAGAATTTTGGAGGGTTACGTTTACTGCTCTGCATCGTATACATGATATAGCAAGCTGGCAACAATATATCTGCTCGATTCTCGAATCACTTGGTCGTAAACTTGTATGGCCTTGGCTGCTTTTGGCATCATGCTGCTTCAGACAATGTACACATACCATAAAATATTGTCTGCTAACTTCAGCGCGCTCAAGTGTTAATGACAAAATTCCTACATGTAGGCCATAATACTGATTTTGTCAGTCAATGCAGTTGACAAAGTTCACTTATTTGGAGGGGTTACTTATTCAAAATATTGATATTGAATCGTTTTTGTTTGTTTGTTTGCTGTTGGTGTTTGTTGATTTTACTCATCATTTGGGTAAAATGCTCATGAAAGAAATTTAACTCGATATTTCAGAACGTGTTAATAACGAAGACAACAAATCAACGCGTAAGATCATGACAACATTGATCCCTTTTCAAATTGTATTTTACTTTTATTTTATGTTTATCCATTTTCATCATTTTTTTTTCAAAACATCTGAAGAGAATTTAACATGACATATGTTATGATTATTACATACTGTTATTTTAGGGAACTTGCCTTGTAACAAGCTTTGCTTTTTTGCATGTTCCCCCATATCCAATTTTGTTCATTATTATTATATGCTTTATCGTTCAGTAACATCAATTGTGTAATTTGTGTAATATCATGGATATGGAAATAAAATGAAATGAAATGAAAATATCGTTTCAAACACATCTAAACATAGTTTTTAATTTTCCATATTTTTTCTGAATTACACAAAGTTATTTGACCAATATATTTTTGGTCCTTTTAAACCATGTTCGCATTTTCTGTCTTACCCACTGTGCTTTTAAAACTAACTCCCCCTAAATATACATTCATTAAACATGTTAAAGATATCTAAAACACTAACTCTGTCACTGTGAATCTACGTTTTCTTTGTTTTAAGACTTTGTTTCATATCAAATAACGTTGTTTTTATCTTGATCACATTGTCTTTTATTCATGCCCAAATTTAACCCCCAGAATCGCACCATCCTACCCAAGAAATGAAACCTGTTTCTAAATAAGCTATTTGCCAGTTTTGCCACTGTTTTCTTTCATATTATTCGATTTAAATACAAACTTATTTTTCTTTCGATTGACATTTCATTCATTTTTTTTTTTCATTTTAAGTATACGCATCAAATATGTTACAAAACAATGACTAGAAATACAACATTTGAATTATGTGAATAAAAGTAGGTGTCAAACTTTACTACATCCCCGCGTTAAACTTTGTTATATTTCTGCTTTTCCATCTTAACTTCCATTATACGTCGTTTGCACTGTCGTGCGATCCTTTACAAAAGCCACGATTGGCCTCTCATAATTGATCGCGAACATTTTGGAACCATTCAATTTTTTCTACAATCATAACGATTACCACGACTGATCTAATATGATCTGATACGATTTGATAAGATCATTACGATTTCTCCACGATTAAGTACGCCGTTGAATCGTAGCGCTAATCCTGACAGTTGGGACAGGGTATTATATCATTTAGTACCTGACACATCGTATTTTTCTTGTCATGCTGGTGGAAGTGTTTCGCAGCTAGCTGGAGCGATAGCCGAAATCTATTTAAAGCAGTGATCTTTAACAGTAGAGCGGTTCACCTTTAAAGGAAGGTGAAGGCGACAGTCACACCAACAAATCAGCCTTTGACCGATTAAAGCTATTACTAGTGGAATATCGTTGGTCAATTTGTAGTTGAATTCGTTGGTCTGACAGCAGTATGAGGGACTCGTTAAAGGGGTACTCTAGGCTGAAAATAATATGGTTGTAACAGATAAACAATGATAAGACAAATAAACAAAACACTGAATTTTGATCAAAATCGGACAAGGAATAACAAAACTATATGGCATTTTGTAGATTTGCATTATTCCAGTGAAACAGTTGTAGGCATCTCTTCATGAATATGAGCAAACTAATGATTGCCCCGCTTGTTTTTTATACTTTATTATATGAAATCAGGTTTATTAAAATATTTCCCTCCAAGAATGAAAAAAAATGATTAACTGATTTAGTGCATTAGATATTTTTTCATTATAAGGGAGTCATATCATTCACGCAAGGATGAAAAAACAAAACAATCGTGATTTTATGTTATAATATTGAGAAAAGTATACTGTGGATATGGTATTATCAGCCCACCTAATGAATATTCGTGAAGACGTGCGTGTAACTGTTTTCACAACAGTTCGCTAAATTTTAAAAATAAAAACTTTATTTGTTATCAGATTTTAATGGAACTTTTAGCATTTCGCTCTGTGAATTTCGCTCTAATATAATGAATAACTTGTTTTGAGGGTTCCAAGATTTACAAGCACAGCTTCACAGTGGACCTCTCCATTTCCAGCATGTTATTTTCAGCCACAAATATTCCATAATCCATATTAAGTTTCAAATGTATAATTTAGATGAATATATATATATATATATATATATTGTGTTACATGTTTCTTTATTACATTTCAATTGTTATAACTGTATTTATGATAGATTTTGTCTATATACTGTTTTGTTGGAAATGAGAAAAAATAAAACTGAATTTTACTACATCTATTTAGAAATAGATACTGTCAGCCCGGTGTTCGATTGGGAGTCCAGTGGGTTTATCATCATGATCTTTGCGTAATACGAAACATGCGACTGTGTTCCGAGGTGTTGCCTTTGGTAAATAACAGAAATGATAGGGGCAATGGCGGACATCATAGTGGGGCAGGGCTGTCACGTGGAAAGATGTAAGGCATGATAGGAATGGGTAGCTTTAACTGTTACCATGGTTACATAATCGTTATTTACTCCTTTCCCTTCCCTCCTCCCAATTATTATTATCACTATTATTATTATTTAGTGCTTATACTCTAAAAAATCGAAGATTTAAAAATATACAGATCGGCTGTGAACAGTGACCACCAAATGAATATTAGATTTAGTTTTAAACCTTGTAGATTTAAATATAAATCTAAAAGATATGAATTTAAATCTTTTGAGATTTGAAAGTTAATCATAAAGTTTTCAAATAAATCCAACATTCGGCTGGTCACTATCTACAGCCGATCTCGATATAATATTTAATTTTTAGAGTGTAACAGACATGACAGATAAAATAAAAAAAGTACTTTTTAACATAATTTGACGTAGACTCAAAGTCATAACTTTATGATTATTCTGAAATTTCCCATCGCTCCAAGTTGACGAAACTATACAACTTATCCGGCGCTGTTTTTTACGCAACCGATTCGTTAGCTCACATTGTTAATACGATAATTACCATTCGATAACCCATTCTTTAGTCAATTGCTCTATGGGTTTTTGTATACACAGTCTACGTGAACACTCCAGAAATGTTTATCTTCGATTACACGAAACGTGTTGTTTATTCTCAAACCTATTTACAGATGATACCAACTCAAACACCGGATTATTTGTTTAACACCGAGTATCGTTCCGTATAGTCACTGCAGCCATCCGTGTTTGCAGTGATGGTATTTCAATCAGTGCAGTCAGATTACGTCATCAAATACGAAAGTCAGCTTGTGAGCAATTCCTTCTCCCGGGACTAATTCTAGTCGATCCTAGAAAATTTTCATACTCAGACTGGGAAAAAATGAAAGAGAGTCACTATGGAGAAAAAAGGTATTGTTGTAATAAAATGTTTTAAATCATATTCCTATATTTAACACATCACTGCAATTTGTTCCGCTATTAAACAGAAAGTCAAACGTTGGTGCATACATGTACATGCTCGGGCAAGCTTACATTGTCATTTGATATGTCAAATCAACCTTCACTTCCAGACATGGAAAGGGGGGGGGGAGGGGTTGGGTCAGCTACATCGCTGCACACAAAGGCGACCAGAAAAAAACGCGAAAAAGGTAGCCTTTATCTGTGTAATACACCTGTGGCGTGTCTAGGGAGTCAACCCCCCACCGAGGGAAAGAGAGTTAACAAAAAGATTGAATAGGGTTTTAATTGGCATATAAATCAATTGGATCTTTCGAAAAATATGTGTTACGGGTGTACGGCGACATGCCCCCCCCCCCCTAGATAAGTAAAGTCACATCCGATGTTATTTGGCAAATTTGTTGCTGTCATTGTTGTTGGAAACATTATGTGAATTCTCATCATTATATGCCTGTACCATTCATGTCCGGCCACTTAAGCATGCAGAAAGAAAAACACACATGACTATATAGGCCTCATAGCCTATACCACAGTACGTGGGTGCTTACAACGATGACATGAAATCTTCATGTTGCTCTGTCCCCTCGCGGATACCATAGAGTGTAACCGCTCTGGTATGTCATTGGCAAACTGTACTGCCATTGTCACACCGATGTTATCGCCACCCAACCGATCAAAGCTATTACGTTATTACCAATGGCAGACCATCGATCGGTTTGGAGTCAGTTTCGATGGTGTGACTGAGACAAACGGTCGGGTATACGTTCTTTAACTCTCTCTCTCTCTCTTTCTTTCTATTTTCTCTTGCTTTCTCCTCCTCGCGACCTCCAAGGAATGTGCTACAACTCCAATTTCATCACCACATGGGTGTATTGAAAGGGTGTTTGGGAGAAGGGTTCAGAGGGAAACTGCAATGAATCAAACGACTCTCCCAACCTTGAACAAGTTTGGCGTGTTTGGGCTTAGATTGTTCGAAATCATGTACTTTTGAATGAATAAGCTGGTAGTGAATCATTGTCAAATAGGCAACCCTTCTCCTATCGATTTTGACTGATGGCATGGATTTGAACTTTAATGTAAAACTTTATTTTAAAGAAACAGGCCTATATTTTTGAAAAAGTAAATGTGACTTTCCTTCATTAACAGATTCATCCCCCTTTCTAAATAATTTGCAAAGTTAAAATTAGTCGCTGTAAGGAATAAACAGTTCATAACCACATCATATATCATCATATATTTTGTATACCAAAGTATACAAAATACATCCAAAATCCAACATCTCGTAAACAAAAATGGGGGGAAAAGGAAACTCTTTAGATGAGGAGCTCGAAAATGATGCGGATCGTCGTCAGCTGATCGCCATACTTTGTACATCTTTTAATCATCTCTGATAGTCGGGTATAATGTGAGATCAAGAGCTCTATAGCTCAACTTGTTTAATACTGGTGTAATACTAGCTGACAAAATACTTGGACTTAATTGAACTAGCCCGTGACACGCACCCAGCAGGCATTCCAAAGCAATTATCAAACCCACACTGCTGCACCTGCAATAAGGTAGCAAGATACAAAGGTAACATTTTCTGCATGTTCTTAGAAGAGTAAAATATGGGACCATTTTTGCCAGGTAGGTCGATGTCAACCCGATAGAGCTGTTTTCATGTACGAACTTGACTCTACGATTAATAAAAATGTGTAGAATCGCTTTTCAAAGTAACTTGTATTTACGGCCTTTTCGCACGTGAATCTTGAATCATCATTGTAATGATGATTGCTATTGTAATCATGACTGTGATTAGTGTTCGTGATTCTAATCATGTTCAAGTTAGAAAGTTGGTTTCACACGTGCTAAATTATTCGCCATATTTCACTTAAATCATTCAAATTACGTTTTTTTTACCGTGTGAAAGGGCGGTAAGTTGAACTTGAAGCATATTTATGGTCCCTTTTTGCAATTTTAAGGCACCTCACTGTCGGCCCACGCAGAGCCAGCGAGGGGAGCAGTAGCAAAGACCAGACAAATTTGACCTTTCTTTGTTGACAACAACATACGAAACAAGCCATATAACGGGACTGCATAGATTAAGTAAATAACTACACAACCAGATTGTGTGTTTTAAAGATCACACGATAGGCGAAAATGATGCATGAAGGACTTGTCCATGTCATGTTAATTTTCTCTTCAAAGACCGAAGTCGTGTTTCATCTTAGATCCTGAAGTGATTTAAAAGACTAGTTGCTTAACTGCCATGCCTTAACACACACACGCCGAAGTAGTCAATCCAGATTGGATCTCGAATGCACTAGAACATGGTCATGATGACCTCTATTGATTTTTTTTTCGAATACATCTCAAATGTTTATATAAAATTTTTAATTAATCCAAAAGGTATTGAATTTTGTGACACTGGGATTAGCATGTTAAAACAAAATACACAAAAATATGTAACAATGGCCAGACATCAGCTACATATGACGTGACACCAACAACGGTTTGAAATTAAAAGTTCAGTTACACGCAAGTCAATTTTCGGTCACTGTATTAACGCGCCCCGAGATTTTTAAACTAGTAACAGAATGAATTCCAAGCCTAATCTCTTATAGTATACAGTCATATACGTCCCTCTCTTACAGGCTACTTTACAATGTTCATCTAGTGCTATATTTGTCTTCAGAGACGAACGGACGTCAACGACGACAACTTCCAAAGTTCAAGATTGACTTGTCTTAGGTATCTGTATCTGTCCGTTGACGCACAATCACCAGCATCTGGCTGTCGCTTACGTTTGGGTTTAGGGTGCAAGCGCTAAACACAGTTAATTTTGGTAGTGTTCTTTTGAGACAAGGGTGTTAACGTCCAAACGTTCAAGTTTGAGTTTGAATACTCCTACGTCTTTAGAATTTCTGACATCCTCACCAAGAATGTTTCATTCTGGGATGGTCTTGGGGTACAGGGGGTGTCCCCCGGTCCTGTCCCACCCCACTCCCGATCACCGCCCTTGACTGTTTGAAACACACAGTGGATCCATAAGAGTCAAATCTAAATACTTATACTTGAGTAGATAATGTAGAATCTATCTAAAGTATGTTGTAAACACTGCATTTTTTTTTACTTCGGACACTCGAGATCAGAACCTGCCATCAAATAAGTGAGAGCTATTACTTTTATTACTATTGATCAGACACAAAGTGAAAACTCACAATGCATGGGCATGAGAACTATGTCAAATTGTATCTAAAGTAGATTGTAAAACACTGCAATTTCTTTTAATTTTTTGGATTTCGAGAAAGAAGTGCCATCGAATATCGAAAAGTAAGAACTATTATTTATGGAATGGATCCACCGTGTCGGTGTTAGATCATTGGAGTTGGATTCAACAAAACTACCCACAACAACCTGGCGGTTTATTCCGAAGCAAAAATAAAGGGACTTTTGACCCTTGACCTTGACTTAATAAACTTTTCGCGTGGGGAGATGGTATGTACATGAATATATGTATCACATTCTTGAATCGATCTCGTTGGACGAACAACATTTTGTCTAGGGATGTTACATACTCCGCCGGGAGTAGAGAATGTCTATTGAATTGGCATGTGCGAAACCAATGAATATCATGCGCCATAATGATTGCTCTTACATTTATGCTGCTTTGCCACCAAAGCAAGCGAAATAGTAATTTGTTCTTTATGATATTAAACTGTAAGTTCGTTTTCTTTTTTTTTTGTACATGTGTATTTTTTTTTTACAAAAAGTAGTAAAAATTCACTGTGATATTGAATCATTGTTACATGAAGAGCAGATTGGTGTTGATGGGCTGCAGAGATGCTTTTCTGCTTCTAACCAGCACGTACTCTCGAGCTTCAAGTTACTATCACTAAGTGATGTTAGGAAAATTGTTATGAACCTCAGCAAAAAATCATGTTCCCTCGATCCAATGCCAACAAGATTGGTTGTTGAGTGTCTAGATACATTACTACATGTGCTTACGAAAATCATAAATCTCTCATTACATGATGCCAAGTGTTATTCGGGTTGGAAGCTAGCGTTAGTTAGGCCTGTGCCAAAGAAACCTAATTCAGAAGTAAACTTCAATAACTTCAGGCCAATAAGTAACCTTCAATATGTGTCAAAGTTGGTTGAAGGGGCAGTCACTGCTCAAATTCAGGAACATCTCGATCGTAACAACCTCTTCCCCTTAACACAGTCAGCTTACAGGAAGTTTCACAGTACAGAAACAGCCCTACTAAAAGTCAAGAATGATTTACTAATGGCTATGAACCAACAGAAAGTTACCTTTTTAGTACTATTAGACCTTAGTGCTGCGTTCGACACTATTGACCATAGTATACTTGCTGAAATATTGGAAACTGATTTTGGGATAACAGACTCTGCTTTGTCTTGGTTGCAGTCTTACCTTTCCGATAGGCAGCAACAAATATCAATTGGTGACATTACCTCAAAGAAATTTGATGTTAGATGGGGCATTCCCCAAGGGTCCAGGCTCGGACCTCTCCTTTTTTCCCTTTATTCTAGTAGGCTTTTTTCGGTTATCAAAGCATACTCTGAAAAAAATATCTTGTCACTGTTATGCAGATGACACTCAATTATACATTTCCTTCAGCCCAAGTCAGGGAACAAGAACAGTCCTGTGTTTTGTCTCTTGAACACTGTCTACAGGAACTTCGTAGATGGATGTTGAGCAGTAAGTTGAAACTCAATGATAGCAAAACTGAGTTTCTTATTATTGGAACACCTAGACAAGTGTCTAAACTAAATATAGATTGCATAACAGTTGGAAATACTGTAGTAAAGCAGACCATGGTTGCAAAAAACCTTGGTGTCTGGTTTGACTCGCAGCTAAACATGGAAACCCACATATCCAAAACATGCAAAACTGCCTTTTATCATCTCTACAACTTACGTCATATCCGAAAATATTTAAGCAGCACATGTATTGATACACTGGTCCATGCATTTGTAACAAGCAAGTTGGATTATTGTAATGGACTACTTTTTGGCTTACCAGATTCTCAGATAAACAAATTACAGCGTGTTCAAAATGCATGTGCCAGACTCATTTGTAATTCGCCCAAATTTTCCCATGTAAGGCCCCTACTCATCCATCTACATTGGCTTCCAGTACGTCAGCGAATCAAATTCAAAATAATGCTCCTAACATATAAGATACTACATGACATGGCCCCCACCTATCTCAGTGAACTCCTTAAATTAAAATCACCCACTCAGTCTTACAGGCTTCGTAGTTCCCATGACACAATGCTCCTCAGTCTCCCAACATGTAAAACAAAGATCACACTAGGTGACCGTGCCTTTATCAGTGCTGCACCCAAACTCTGGAATAGTCTCCCTTCCTCAATAAGAAATGCATCCTCTGTCAACTTATTTAAAACCAAACTGAAATCCCACCTCTTTCAAGATAGTTTTTAATAAGAAGTCACTTTTTCATGTTTTTGATTATGTATTTTGTAGAAATAATTAATCTTTACTTATTTTTCTTCGATTAATTTAGTGAACTAAATTTTTGCGTATCCTGTTAATAATTGTTTTTCTGCTTATCTGTTATGTATTGTAATGCGCAGTTGAGTATATCCAAATAGAAATTGCGCAATATAAATTTACAATTATTATTATTATCAAAGAATGTGATTAGTGTATAAGTCACCAGGTGGATATTTCATAAAGCTGTTCGTAAAGTACGAATGACTTTACGCACGACTGGTGATCCTTTCTTGTGCTGTGTGATGTCCTATGTAATTGATTTAGGACCTAAGAACATGTTCCAGTCGTGCGAAAAGTTTGGCGTAACTTTACGAACAGCTTTATGCAACACCCACCAGGGACCCGCGACACAGAGGTAAGCGATTAAATCGCTGAATTAAATGGCCTATCAGGAGGCCGGTTCATGAAGCTGTTCGTAAGTTAAGAGCGACTTTAAGAACGACTGGTGAACCCTTCTTACGCGCTAAACCATCGCCAATTCAATATACCATTTACCACAAGAAAGGGTCACCAGACGTTTTTAACTTACGAACAGCTTTATGAAACACCCTGCCGGACTCTCATTGCATGGGCATTTCGTTCAGTAGACTGACCCTTCAATATTCCTTAGTTTCTGACACAGAGAGATAGGGTACAGGTGCTGCATTACGCTCCACTCACATCGGAGAAATCAACACCAAACCGATTAAAGCTTATACGTTCAATGACATACCATCGGTCGGTTTCGTTGGTTGAATGAGCTTCTAAGCTCCTTGGTTGGTTTGACTGTATTTTAAGAAACCGCGGACATCGTGCACAGCGCCATAGACCCTTCATATAAAATATTGGTTGCGTCTTAAAAAGCACCTTGTCGTTGATATGCTCTAACAACTTTGCTCCGAGTCAATCAGATGCAAGGATTTCATGAGCTTATAACAAATAGTCATTGAAAACCTCTGACTATGGGTTTCATGAAACGCTTCCTCAGTAATCTAAGTAAGATAGGAAGTCACTTTGTAGGACGATGGCGACTATGTAGATGGAGAACAGGGGAATGAAACTGACAAATATAGTTTCGGAACAAATTAAGATTAAAGGTGACCGCACACGTTACGATTGGTCTGCGACCCGATTTCAGAATAAAATGTTGTAGAATTTGATGCTAATATTGAGACTTGGAATGTCTTACTGTGAAAGGTTCGAAATCGTCGTACGAATACTTATGAACAAATCTGTGACGATGCTATTCTTAGAATAAAAGCGAATGATTAATATCTAGTCGTAATGACGTCATAGCAGTAGTACGATTGGCTACGATTTCAAAGTAATTTGGCCTTTACTACAAAATGAAGGTTTGCAATCTTTCAGAATGGTTATATTAGTATTCTTTCAATTGATTTCAACCTCAAATAAAATGACATGTTCCATTCACATTTTCAGAAAATGAGCAAAATGCACTTTGTTCCAAAAAATCGGATCGCGAACGGTCGTATGGTGTGCGGTGGCCTTAAGACGACTCGAATGATGTGAAAGGAAAGAAGGAGAAGTGGAGAAGGAAAGAGATAATACCAGTGACTACCACTGACACACTCCAGTGGTTATAATGGGGTTTGAAAATAAGAGCTAATAGGAAAGCATTCATTACATCATTCTACTGACGTAGGGCGATATGATGTTCTATTATGACGTCACGGGGTCTCTCATCGTCGCCTATTTTTTTTATCGAGGTCACGTCACACCTGTGCCAGGTTGCTACACTGATAATGACTTGCACATTTCTCCTCCATGACGTCATTCTTTTAAATGATTTAGCAAAGACCCATTCGCTGAGAGAAAGAGTATATAATGCACTTCTAGGTCTCTTCTTAAAATAGGGTAAATCGGGCGTTATCAAGTATATTTAAGAATTTTGTTGACTTAATAAAAAAAATCCGTTGGCCTTACAGAGTTTTTAATGAAATCGCTGTTTACTATCTGCTCTAATTCATCTTCAACCAATATGTTTGAAAACATTAAAGTAACTTTAAAAAAAATCTTCTAAGGAGTTCAAACATATTAATTTCAGTTTAAATGGGCCAATTTCAATTCAATTCACATATCAATTTCAGTTTAAATAGGCCAATTTTTCAATTCATATCAATTCAACACTTATTAAAAGCATTAATACCATTTCAAAAATTTAGCAACAGAATGGAGGTAGCAACTCTCTAAGCAGTACTAGTGCTTGTGACGAGTTCACCGTGACATAATTATAGACAATAAAGACTTAACAACAAAAAACTTATCCATAAAAAGCAATAAAGGGCAACTCTATATAGGCCTATATTATATCAAATGAAACTGTAAATAAATCATCAAACATATCAACCCACAACTGTAACTAAGCAAATCTCCCAATTCAGGGTCCGGATGTAAGTTTTTTCTTAAGTTTTGTCTTAAAGCAATACGAAGATGTTGCATTTCTGATGTCTTTAGATAAATTGTTCCACTTTTTCGGACCTATAAAGCGAATATTATGGTGATAAGAAAACGTCCTTAGTTTGTCTTGGCAAATGAATAAATAAAGAGGAGCGTGTATAGTATTGTAATTTCGTGTTGTAATACCTTGGGAAATAGTTTTGAAAGGGAAATCATGCAATATGCGTCAACCTCTGGTTCTGAACGGCCGCGTTTGTTTCATTTCTCACAAGATTATTTTTAAGATATATAATAATTTCGTTACTGAAAGCTTACTATTCAATATGTTTTATTTAAAACACATCTTTTCCGCTTTGACCGTCGAATGTAAATAATATTCCCGCAATTCTTTAAGTCTTATAGTATTTTTAATACTCCTATATTTTGCTTCTAAGCATCCCCTCTCTTACATGCTATTGATTTGAATACCTGTTTATTTTTTTTTATTGAAGTCGCATAAGTATCATTAAGTCATACATTCCTCTATATATTATTCATCTGTTCGTTATGTGTTTTCCCTATTGAGGCCACCGTCAGGCGGGTAACTTGTCATCTAGTGTGACAGAATGAAAACATTGCGCCATGAATGTAGTGATTACTTCAGCACACTATGACGGAGGTTGTCATTTATTTTTCACGGATGGTAAATATAGACTCTTTTCTTTGGGTCACGAGCTATCGCTCCCAATTCCTGGTCACCAGTCCATCCCTTAAATAGATGGTTTAGGCTGAAAATATTTATGAATAAGAGTAAAATTCACAGAGCAAAATGCTGAAAATTTCATCAAAATTGGATAACAAATAAAGATTGAATTTAAAGTTCACCAATATTTTGTCAAAATAGTTATGCACATCGTCATGAATATTCATTAAGTGGGCTGATGATGTCACATCCCCACTTTCCTTTTTCTTATGTTATTACATGAAATCATAATTGTTTCATTTTTCACACATGTGTATTGTGTCTCCATTGTGATGAAATAAGTTCCAGCAATAAATAACTAATGTATTTCATCAGTTGTCAATCCAATTAGTTTAATTCTTGGTAGAAAAAAATGGAATAAACCTAATTTCATATAATAAAATACAAAAGAACAAGACCTGACATTATCAGCCCACCTCATGAATATTCACAAAGACATGCCTCGAACTGTTTCACCGGAATAATGCAAATCTTTAAAATTCATTAACTTCGTTATATGTAATCCGATTTTGATCAAATTTTCAGCATTTTGCTTTGGAAATTTTACTTTATTTGTTGAGATATAAATATCTCCAGTCTGGACCATCCCTTAATTCTTTTCAAATTGTACGTTCAGTTCAGCCATGGTCCGCAAGTTAAAATACTGGGCTTCCTGAGATCAAGTCCACCAGCAGATATTCCCTAAGCAGCGCCTCTCAATCAGGGATCGGATTTTTCAACCCAGCTGCAGATGAGACGGATAAAACGATTGGGCGATGTAGATAAAAGAACTTAAAGATAGAAACCCTCATCCCTTTTCCAATCCATGCTTTCCAATTTGATATGAACTGGCGAGCTTTTTTTTCTACACCATGCCGCGGTCGAGGCTGAAGAATCTCTCGTGATAACTCTTGGCGCTTTGTACGGCAAAGAAAGATTTTAAAAAGCCCGGATGGATTTGTAAGACCGAAAGAATAGTGACGATGACGATCAAGTTTATCTTATCCTTAATCAACCCCTCTCTTTTCAATCACGCCATGCATAATGCCACAGTCCCAAGGCGAAACTGACTCCAGACGGATGAAGTCCTTTACATTATTTCAAATTGCATTCCGTTGGTCAGTTTAATTGGTTTGGCTGTGGTTTTCAGCGGCAAAGTTCATTATAATTATAGATCTATCCTAATCCGTTACCCTTAAAGACAAGTCCACCCCCAACAAAAAGTTGAATTGAATAAAAAGAGTGAAATCCATCAACCATAACACTAAAAATTTCATAAAAAATCGAATGTAAAATAATAAAGTTATGATGACTTGTTTTAAAGTTTCGCTAATTTTACAAAACAGTTATATATATATATATGCACATCCTGATCGGTATGCAAATGAGGAGACAGGTGACGTCATCCACACGTTATGTCTTTTGTATTTTATTATACTAAATATAATTTTCTCATCAAGTGAAACGATTAATTTCTCCCTTAACATGTGGAATGAGCAGTGTTTAATACTATGGGGTTCAGACAAGTTGGTCCTTATTGTCTGTTTAAAAAAATATATATATCATTCAAACAATAAAAACCAAAATAGATAGTGAGAGTCACTGAGAGATTTTATCATCTGTGTCATATGTATGTCACTGACATTTTGTGTACCCTCAAAAATTGGTGGCCGAGAAGCCTCTAATTTGGCGGGGAGAGATTGACAAGAAATATTTGAAGACAAGAGTCGTTTCCCCGCCATCGCAAACCCCTTCCTCATCTGTTTGAATTGCAACTGGGTCTCTTTATCAAATCATTGATGGACATGATTGGGAGGTACCGTAATGGGACAGACGTAACCCCCAGAAATTCCCTACAGAGTGTGTCCATGATAACCACTGACGAATCCAGGGGGGGGGGGGGCCTTGAGAAGCAAAATAAAAATTTGTAATGTAGAAAAGCCATCAAAACAGAATTGTGTCCCCCCCCCTTTTGAAATTGAAGCCTTTTTTCGGGGACGAAATATGATTATTATTTTTTTGGATTGTCAAATATTTCCTCGGAAAATTGTGCCATCCCCCCCCCCCCTTGGGAAATCCCGGATCCGCCTCTGATGATGACCGTGTGCCCATGGGTCTATTTCCACTGAACCTAAGACGATAGAAAAATGTATGCATATTTTTAGGGGGCGGTTGAGAGGGAAGATAGGCTTGCCTTCAGATGGGGTGTAATTGGAGCGATTGTGATTTGTGTGTGCTTGGGCACAATTTTGACATAAATAAAAAAAATATGGCGAACTTTGGACCCCCTATTGTAGTTGTTGCCGGAAAAATGTAAGGAAAAGGTGAATCCCTTTGGGGGGGCCCTATTGGTCAGTCGTGAATCCGCCCCGTTGCGTGGCGTTATGGTGGCTGCGAATCAGATTAAAGAGAGAGGAGAGGGGGCCTGGGAGGTTCGGTTAGACATGATGGATGGATGGATTTATTAATTTATTTCTTTATTGATGTGGCAACCTGCCAATGAAGACATTTGCGTGGTGACAAGGTCACATGACAAAGTCACATGACTTTGTTACCCATCTGCGTCGCCCTTTAATAAATGCCATGTTGACTGAATAATTGAATTTACTCAGTATTTTTTCTGATTTTCTCAAATGTGATTTGGCAGGTATATTAGATATAAAATGCATTTATTACCTTGACTTTTAAACAGGTCACAGTATAAACAAAATGTATAATAATTATGCAACCTGGTTTTCTATATGTACTTTCGATTATTCGAGAGTTTAAATAAATGATTTTAATAACTAAGTAACATTGATTCTGAAGATGTTTATCATCGCGGTGAATTTAATGTAGTATTCGGTTGTCTCACAAAGCGGTTGAAACTTGTAGAGTTTTTAACTTTAAGCAATAGATATGAGATTTTTTTTTACATTACTGTTCAATATTTTAATCAACACCTGGGTAGTTCATATCTCAATGTCGGAACATTTATTCATTAAAAAGGATTCTTCTACTGTCCGTCAAATAATGCGACCGCGAAGCGCGAGCTGAAAATTCTGACCTAAAAAAAAACTGGAAATTCTAAAGCATTTTTGTAATTATGAACATGCAGGATAGGTATAAACCTAAACAATTGACAAGAGAGCGAAGCGCGCGAGTGGAAACAAAATTGAGATTTCTCCTAAAAACGAGACGTTCTAAGCACATGTGATAATGATTTTTCTTTATTTATTAGGAAATGTCCTCTATTGCATTTTGAACAATCAGAATAGTACGTAAATATAACAATATCCATTCAGATCGCTACATAGTTTTCAGATTCGCACTTTCTATAAAACTCACTATAATGATAATGTTACGGTCACGGGTTTTATGGTCCGACATGTCCAATGTGACGCAGAAAGGACCCCATTTGACCCTATATAAAGATGTTCATATCGGTGAATCGGTCCCCATTCCAGGACATCTTTTATCCGGATAGGAATGTGGCACTAAATAAAAGGGTCTGATATCCGAATCAAATCTGAACCGGGTTCATTTTAAGGTGAAGATTACTTTACAGACTAATTCGTTGCTTAATCATGTTAATATCTAATATATAATACAATATTTAAAAAATAAGAGAGAGGGACAATCCCCGACATGACCAGGTTGATTTCCCAATTATTTAAACTTTAAAGACATTAGTAATTTTTTTTAAGTTTTGGAAAGTTTAAGCGACTGTTTAAGAGATTGAACAACTTGTTTGATTTGAACAATTGGATACGTTTTTACTGTCATAACCTTTAATATCTTTAATGAAATGAAACGACAGAAAGTAACAACGGTGCCAGTCTATAAGGTATATACATGTATAGTCTGTGTGCTTGTGCAGCATTTCTCGATTCCATGTTAAGTTCTTTTTAATTCACACTTCCTTGTGTATGCCTGCATCTTAACAATATCATGATTAATTTCTACTGTGTTCATTCTTTATTGCTTTGACACCGTTTCATAATCATATATGTGTATGATATTTGTTTGCATTCACTGTTTGAAATTTAAAAAAATATTAATTTGAATTATATTAACTATTCATCCCCAACACCCAAGGACTATTACAAATCCAATTCAATCATAAAAAACTGGATGATAATCAAGACTCGCATACTAGTACGTCCTGCATCCTACAAAAAGGAAATAGAAGCACATAAGCAACATCATAATTTACTTTTACTTTAAGGGGTACTACTGGCTGAAAATGGATCTAAATAAATAGAGTAAAATTCATCGAGCAAAATGATGAAAATCTCATCATAACTGATAACAAATAATAAAGTTAAATGAACAAATAATGGAATTATTTTTCATCCATGTGTGTATGATAATGTTTCCCTTGCAAACAACATAAAATAGGCTGCAGCCATTTGTTTAATTTTTTTGTGAGCGAAATTTGAATAAATATAAGTTTAAGTAATTACAAAATAAAAGAAGTAAAATATGGCATCATCAGCCTGCTCACTGCATATTCACGAGGACATGCATAGAGCAGTTCAAACCGGAATAGAGCTAAAGTTTAAAATCTACTAACTTTGTTATTCCTCTTCCGAGATTGATGAATATTTTATTATTTCGTTTTTCTGATTTTTCTATATTGTTCAAATCACATTTTTTTTCAGCCTGGCGTATTTTCAGCCTGCAGTACCTTTTATATCGGTTTATATTAAACAAGAATTAATTCATCCTGCGTCCCTCATTCGTCGTAGCCACTCGACAGGCGTAGGAATCGTTTTATATCTACATGAGATTATACAGACCATCACTTCCCGAAATGCACGAATCTTTCCCGCGTAAATAATGGGATTGACACAACTGTTAAAGAATATCAGGGCTATACCCCACCGTTGTGCTCCTAAATTATATGGATCGTGCCATACGGTAAATGGATAGGGAATGAAGCAAATGATGAAAATAACGAGAACGACTACCAAGCTTTTGGTAACGGCCAACGTCGCTGTCCTCCCCTGAACAACATTTTTACCTCTTCGTTGTCCATCACTGGGACCATTTTCACAGGCTGGCTGGACGCCTTCTGCTCTCGTGGAAAGCTCTATCGCTTCTCCATCGCCCACGTTTGTGTCACAAGGTGTCTGGCTCGAAGGTTGATCCTTGTTGGCAACAGAAGGATCATTCAGCGATTGATTGTCACCTAGTTCATCATCCGTTGCAGCTTTAGCTTCTTCATTCCGTTCAATACCATGCGATCGTGGCCTCGCTCCCGCTCTCATCTCATGCTTTGCCACAAACCTCCAGAGTTTCAGATAGCTAACTCCGATGATTACAAGATGACAAAAGATATGAACACCCTCGTATTACTAGCTGAAAGTCATATGGAATTAATGTGCATACGCTTACACTAATGATATTCAACATCCAAGATAAGCTGATCATGATGATAATATTCCGAGTGCTAAAGAGATTCCTGGATCGAGAAGGGTTCTTGGTTATAAGATACCAGCTGGTAAAAGCAATGAATGCATGCGTCGATAGACTAACAGCAACTCCAACTAAAATTACATAAAAGAGATTTACGTCTAGTTGGATATGGTACGGAAGGGAAATATTCACAATTTGTATTGGCAATAAGATTGATGTCAAGAGATCTGCACACGCAAGGCTTAGAATGAACCAGTTTAGGGTTGACCTGAGCTTCCGAGAGAGAACGATCGCAAGAATGACGACCGAGTTACCGATGACTCCAGCAATTGCGATAAAAAAAATGACGCTAATATAAATCTTTAGATGCGCGTCCATCTTGATTTTGGTTGGTCGTAAAATGCAGTAAGAGGTGTGGTCTGAAAGGAATCTGGAGAATTAAAAAAAAGGAGAAAAGTGAAATCCCTTCCTTCCGAATACCCGTTTGTAGCCGATCCATAGGCCCACATTTCTAGATTAGTCTTGACTTATTACATTTTACTTATGCTATATCTCCTGCACCTTGAAAGAAAGTTTGATCATTTCTTGCAAAACTGACACTTTAAATGTGCATCATCTTTAAAGTGCGCATTACGTTGAACAGTGGATATACCCCCCCCAAAAAAAAAAAAAAAATGGAATTTGTTGTTATTTTGAGAAAACATTTTCATAAAATTATATTCGGGTATGTTTTTACTGTGTTTTACCTTTTATACACCAAATAAAGACCCTAATTTAAAGGCGATTCACATGTTAATTGAAGATTTGACTATATCAGATGTTGGTAATTTCCATGTTCAGATTACACTGTCATCCGCAAGGCTGTACACTCTGGATCGGGATTGTGAAGCGTTTTGGCCCAGTGGATAAGTCTTCTGACTTTGAAACAGAGGGTCGTGGGTTCGAATCCCAGCCATGGCGTAATTTCCTTCAGCAAGAAATTTATCCACATTGTGCTGCACTCGGCCCAGGTGGGGTACCCCCGTGGTATAATTTCCAATTTATTTATTTATTTATTTATTTTTATTTATTCTCGAATATTTATACAGGGTGGCCTGATCAGCATTAAAATACATACAATGCACGAAAAACATAGTAACAGGACATTATGAGATACAGAAAAAGGGAATAAATACAAGGTAAAAATACGAACATGTGTTACGAGTTACAGATGGCAAGATACATGATAAAAATATGCAAAATATTAACATTAAAAGCTGGTCTACCTCAGGGCTCTGTGATTATATATAAGCATTTAAAAGATGAAAGATCGTTAAAACACAAGGCAATGTATTATACAGTACTAATAAATTTACTTTTGGAATTAAAAAAAAACAAAAAAAACCAAGCAGAAGACATATTGCATCATTTGATAATTTTATCACTTATCAGCTTATATACATCAAGATAAAAAGATAAAAAACAAAACAAATAAAACACAACACGAATCAAGGTATGATGAAAATTAACCATCTCGGCTTGTGTTTAAGGGATTATAATTATGATCACATTTCCATACTCATTTTTCTCTTCCTGAAATCAGAGGCTAATTGGTTTCGTTTTGATTTATAATCTATCGAATATTTACTTTCACTTTATAATATCTTTCACTGATATTTTTTTTTTCGATACCCGCGTTTCTGACAAATTCGACGCCATTTGACGTAAAATGCTGGTATCTGTCAGACTTTTTTTAAGTATTCTTTTATTGCTTCTTCCAGTGAATACAGACATAACCTGGCTTCATCAATTTCATAACTCTATAACTTCATAAATCATACATCATAATAACTTCGTATATAGTACATCCAAGGTACAATTCACTAAAAGAAATTATGATACAGAAAAGGAGGGGGAACAAACACACACACAAAAATAATACATCATTGTCCTTCCGAGGTCCCCTCCTTCCCAACCCCACCCTCCCTTTCCCTGATCCCACCATAAACCGCCCCCACTACCCACATGACCCAGGCAGGCCCTTGTAAAGTATGATGGGGTGTCCAAACTTCGCGGACTTTTCAAAAATATTCATCAGGCTTAAATTTGCTCGCAAAATATTCACAATTTATACAAAACCAATTCAATAAATAATTCCCACATTGACGGCAACATCGTAAAGTATGAAATCATTGAAGAAAATGTAAAATAGGTCAACGGGTTTCGCCGGTATCGCGATCTCAAAATTCTATTCCGATCGGCGAATGCGCGCTGTGCTGAAAACCGTTTTGAAAAAAAGTGTTACCTAATTTCGCGTACCAAAGATTTGTGGAGATTTTCACAAAAACTCAAGCTCAAAATTGAAATATTTATATCAGATTGGCGGCAAAATGCTATAGAATCGGTCAGTACCACATTTGAGACTACGCAACAGTTATACTCCTCCGTTCATTTTGCCTAGACGCAAGTCTACGCAACTCTACGCAAATTTGGTACACGAGGGGGAGGAGGCGGCAAAAATGATACAAGTTTAATTTTTGAGCACTGTTGGCGTAGAGCCAGGGGGGCGTTTCATGGCAAGGTCTTGTCGGACGTTTTATCCGACAAGTCCTGTTTTATCCGACAGTTACCATAGTATCAGTGCATCTTAGCCAATCAGAATCAAGGAAAGTTGTCAGATCTGACAACTTGTCGGACAAAAATGTTGATGAAACACTCCCCATGTCTACGCAAGTCTAAGGCCCTTTTATGCAGCACTGCGCCAAAAGGATATTTCTCAAAACACTTTTTGAAAACTTGGGCATTGAATGAGAAATATTTTGCGAAAACAGTTATGTGCCATCAGTATTGACTAGGTGGGCTGATGTCCCCCACTTTTTTTTCTTGTCATTACATGACATCATAATCATGTCATATTTTTATACATGACTTGTGTGTACGATGCGTCTCTCTTGCAGCAATGAACATCTAATGCATTAAATCGGTTACCAATCCATTCTTTTTTATGCTTGGACGACAAAATTTGAATAAACATAACTCAATGTAATCTAGTACAAAAGAACAAGTAGGGATATAATACCATCAATTCTCTTATTGAATATTCATGAAGACATGCATAGAACTGTTTTACCGTAATATTATAATGCAAGTATTATGTCATAACTTTGTTATTGTCCGATTTTGATCAAATTATCAGTGTCATTTTGGCCCCCTACCTAAAATTTTAACACCTACCAGAATTACTAGGGGTGCTGCTAAAGGAGAATAATACACGGAGTACCCAAAGGCAAAAAGTTGAGGGTGCTTTATAATCAACGCCCCCGCTTCCCAGGGTCATTACTTCATGCGCGATTCGGCGAAAGTTTTTCCGGCAAAATAAAACAAAAACAACAACAACAAAAAAATCCCAACATTCCACGTATCTCGTATTAGACATACACTCCGAGCACAGGATGCGGCAGTCAGGGCAGTGATGTCACAAACGGTTGCTATGTGCGTTGCTATGTTGATATATCTCTTAAAGCATTTGGAAGACGAGAGTTATAGACTTGCTGTAGTATAAACAGATATATCTGCTCTAAGGATTCTGTTTATATGGATGGTATTGCGGCCATGTCCACATACCGTTGGCAATCTCTATAAATATCAAATGTGAGTTGAGCAGTTCCATTAGATTGACCTGAAATACGAAATACGTTTCGTCCACTTTTTCGTTTGAGATGTGATATGAAATGTGGTAGTCTTGAAAGGACATCGTAAATTCTGAATACTTTCAAATCATTTGGAATACCATCAGCGCCATGCTTTCAATTCTAGATATTTCATATTGTTGACTTTTGTCAAAATTTTAAACCTCATAGATCATGTAGATCGAACAGCGATTATCGACGCCAATATGTTGTAATGTAACTCATCTCGGCGTGAGTATTCGCCTCAAACCAGGCCCGGATCGAGGATTTTCCAAAATGGAGGAAGGCACATTTTCCCTAAGGAAAATTTGACAAGCGAAAAAAAAATAATAAATAAAACAGACAAAAAAGGTCCTCATTTGCCTATCAACGAAATATTCCCATAAAAAAATATTAGCTGCTACTCTCAAAAGAAGGTGGGGCACACGTGTGTATGAACGATATATTTGCTTTAAAAATATTGACTAAGACTCTCCGAAGGGGGGGGGGCACTGGCCGAAAATGTCTCCCCCCCCCTTAGATCCGCCACTAATCCCAACGTTCACAAATAATAAGGCCTTGCCCCAGCTATTGAAACATAAGTGCATGTCATCCTGATGGCCTGGTATGAAGAAATACGATGACGATAACCTCCATCCATAGAGCTATCATGCTCCATCTATACGCCATTTGTATTACTATAAGCCACATGTCTTTCTCCATATAGCTTCGCCTCCCTGGTAATCGCTGCGGCTCATACGTGAGATATCGTGTTTAGATATACCATACCATCCTGATAGCCTTAACCCAATGGCAAATATGTCGCAACATAAATCATGTACGATGTCATAACATGCACCTTTATGACTTCATATTTTCTTTATACCTAACTTCGAACATCAT
Source organism: Lytechinus variegatus (assembly GCF_018143015.1). Taxonomy (NCBI): domain Eukaryota; kingdom Metazoa; phylum Echinodermata; class Echinoidea; order Temnopleuroida; family Toxopneustidae; genus Lytechinus; species Lytechinus variegatus. The sequence continues at coordinate 12,122,626 of NC_054757.1, forward strand.
TCATAAACTTGATGGAGTACTTTCCGATAGTTAAAGAATTTGCATTTTGATATGGCGCATATTTTGACGCTCCCCTTTTTCCAGCAGATAAATACATTCAAACATTTTACTTCAATAGTAGTTTGCAATGAGAAGAAATTTGACTGTCGATTAGATTGACAAATTGATCGCATGTATTAATTCAATCAGTATCCAACTCTGATTATCAATATCCAATTAAAAACGAAATTTATGGTTATTAATTTGGTTTAGTACCGTACATCGATGTTTAAAGTCGGTTACTCACTTTGATTTCGTCTCTTGTGAAATAAAATTCTACAGCATAATAACAGACTAGTTTTAAATGACTACATGAAACAGTCAAATGGATGCAACCCTTCCTTAGTTATATTTGGAATTACAACTATTGTCACCGACAATTTGGATTCTTGATTTACTTATCGCTGCAATCAAAATCATGAAAAAATAATTACGCGGCAATTACTGATGAACAGACATCGCTGAAGGTTCCATGAGCCTAATTACATCAGGAGGGCTCAAGATATTCGTTCGACCCAACCCATTCGAATTTTTTTCAATTTGATGTTGCTGATTGACAAAACTGTATGAATATGATTCAATATCTAAAACTGATTCTAGAAATGGTAACTACTGAACTTCCTTCGCCCAAATTGGGAAGATAAAAAAGTGACTTGGAACTATTTTTTTTGTACTGGCGGACTAATTAGGGCTATTTTACTGTTTGAGTCGATGAATTTGATCCATTCATAGTTATCTTCATAAATGGCAATTTATTTTTAAAATGAGCTGGCTACGCTACCCTTTCCTGTTCAGATATGGAATGCCAGATATGTATCCTATCCAATGGTAAACATTCCACCCTCTAATTTCACATTTATTTTTTTATGAATTTTTCAAAAGTGCCATTTTAACACACAAGTCTAAGGTAAATGTTTTACGCGCGTGACACCTGAATGCATACGTAATTTATCACAACCATACCCCCTCTACGCCAAATAATTACTACTGCAACGTGTCTTTCTTGCTAGGTTCTTGAATGCCGAAATATTTTTTTTGTAGAAAAGAAATCGAACGAAATTTATTGTTTGCTATCCTAATTATACAACAATTGAGTTATTTAACCAATTTTCTTTTTTGGGGGTGGGGGTTCAAACGTATGTTATTGTCCTTTAATATTGTCCTGATTATATTGATCGTTAAGAACAAAACTTTTGTTTGTAATGATAATTTTAGTACATTTAGTTATGATTCATGCCAAAAAAGTTCTCAATATACTATGTTTGTTATGTTATGGAAAATGTATTATATACGAATGATGTAATTGCAGAAGTAAACAATAAAATCAAATCAAAACTCACAATTCTCATATTTTCATTTTGACTATTTACCACTTATTTCCCTAATTGTGGAGAAAAGTCTGGGCCAGACATAAGCCGGGAAGTGTTTCATCCACAGTTTCAGATCTTACAACTCAGTTTCCCTGAATTTGATTGGCTGTGAAGCACTGTTACTATGACAACAAAGTCCGATGACAACAATAAAATTAGACTTGTCGGATAAAACGTCTGATAAGACGTGAAAATACCCCCTCCCCCCCGATTTTCAGTATAATTCCTGGAAAATCGAGTCATGGCATCTGCACAAATTCAGTGGTATGCACAGGACTGTACTCCTTGGTTTAATATAATGAATGCAAAGTATTCCAAATTACGTTACATTCTTATTTCATTCTTTTGTTTAATGTTAGTCGTTGTCTGCTCTGCAGTTATCCATCTTGGGGATTGATTTAGCCGTAAAGACAGACTCAAGAATCGACCCTCATCAATTGGTTATTTAATATAATAATATAGGTTATTTATATTGCGCACATATCCACCTTTTTAGGTGCTCAAGGCGCTCCTATATTACCCGGCTAAACTAGGCGTTCATAGCGCACACAGCTTTTTAAGGAATTACTTCCTACCGGTCCCCATTTACCTCTCCTGGGTTGAGTACAGCACTTGTGAATCAGTTTCTTGCTGAAGGAAATTACGCCATGGCTGGGATTCGAACCCACGACTCTCTGTTTCAAAGTCCGAAGACTAATCCACTGGGCCACAACGCTCCACACATTTAAAGATGGTGAACGCACGTGGTCTGTTCTTGAAGGAGGTCACATATTTTTCTAATGATCATGAAGAAATAATTAGAATTTCTCTTACTGGTGCATCTTATTGTTTTCTTGGGACATTACTCCATGAATCGGTCAGCACCCGGGTCAGTAGACTTGGGGTGGATAAAAAAATAAAGCCCGACTAAAGGTTTGTTAAACAGTCAATGATGTGAATTATATTCGGGTATCAAACATCGACATTTCTTGTCATGGCCTGTGAATTTTTCATCAGCCGTTGACGTGGTCGATTTATTGTGAAATTTTATTCATTTTTTTTTTTACTTCATGCCTGACTTTCTTCTCCCCACTAACATGACCAATGCTGGTCAAAAGATGGCGCTATTGTCATGCCGTTAATTCGTTATTAGAGTGCCATTACGACTGTCTTCATAATTGAGACCACTGTGTGACTTCCATGTAGAGGTCAATATGAAATTGTATAATACCTCTTAGTATTTATATATGATCTTTCTTTCTAAAAAATATCTCTCGAAAAAAATAATTCACTAATCAGATGGAATGAATTAAAGATAGAGTGACTTTCATTTGCTCTTGAGTGGATTGCACTCTTTTTTAAAGTGGGCATCTATGGACATCTATTGTTGAGCCCCCCCCCCCAAAAAAAAAAAAGATATCTTGCGCTGCGCCGCCCATGAACACACTGTGCTCTCTCCTGCAGGGCTACGATGAAGACCCCTACCGATATAACAAATCGTACATAAATATCTCAAAAACTTCAGGATGGGAAGAAAGATGGACGATCTAATAAATGACAAAGGTATGAACTGTGTCATTTCACCTATTTCTGATGTTTTTATTTTTCAAATCTCATTTTCAAAATTTTAAAACATAATCGTAGAAACAATTATAAACTTGCACCCTTTCTCATCTAATTTCATCAGCTATCCCTCTGAACGACACGTAGGCCGGGCCTGAAAATCTCGGCTAGCTTAACATATTAACGTAAGTCCGTTGATGACAGTGAGTCTTTAAAGCTCATCCCTTGTAGGAGCTAATCATTCCCCCTCTCAATCTATCCGATCACCTTTAATAGATAATGACAGGAACACGTAACCGGATATCCACATTTAATCCATCGTTATTCATAATATTGTCATCCGCAAAAAAAACGATATTCGTTCTTGGTTACTGAACAGTCCAATATTCTCTCGTGCTATGATATATTAAAAATGCATTTGAATAGATAAAAAGACAAAATAAGGACAAGGAAGAGAAGATGGTGATGAAGATAGAAAAGAGAGATGGGACAAGGAAGTAGATAAAAAGATGTGCAATTCCATAAAATGTGTACGTCCGACCCCCTATATGTGGGACCTTCATGAAATTTTCTGTCTCCGATTTCTTATTTTGACAGTCTGTAATGTTCTCAAAGAACCAATGCTTGGTCAGTTTATGAAGTGAAATATGTTTTGAGACAAATGGGGGCCGGACGTACAAAAAGGTTGATGGAATTGCCAAAATGAAACTTTTTACTGATTCTCTGTAACACGTCAATTGACCTCCCCCCTTCTCCTTCCCTTCCCTGTTCCATCTCCAGCCCCCCCCCCCCCCCGCTTTCTTAAATCTCGATACTGTCTCTTCATACTGGAAACGATGAAGACTAAAACGGAATGACAATATTGAGTAATCAAGGTGACGCTTGATAAAAGAAAGATTAAACTTGTAATTCGATCGTCAAAAAAGTACGGATCGGGTCATCCCCAGTGCACTTTTATTTTTCTATCAGCACATGATGGGTACAGGAGGCGTGTCCTCATTTCTTGTAAGGATGGGATTAAAGATGACAAGTGGGATTCGCTGACGGTTGGGATGCAGTCACAACAACGAAACCGACTCCCAAACGACCGATGATCTGTCATTGGTAATAACGTAATATCATGTGCCGGCCTGGAGTCGGTTTCGTTCGTGTGACTGCGGCAACTGGATAATAACTCTACTTTTTACTTTTTAAGTTTTAGGATGATCGGTACTAATCCCAGTTTAGCCTATCATTTCATAGGAATCGGAGGTCCATCTTAAAAGAAAAAAAGAACATTTGATGGTGAACTTTCGAAGTCAGTGATAAAAATATCAAGCCCAAAAAATGGGGTAAAGGAAGAAAATGGTAAAAAGGTAAGGAATGAAGAAACTAAGAATGACGCACGAAAAATAATGAAACAAGATAGAAAATAATGGCATAAACTTAGACAGGAAAACATAAGAAATAGAGATCGCTAAGCTTTGTAACGTTTTGATTGAGTTTGTGCGTCTGCTGATAAAAAGTTTAACAATATAATAAGCGATTGAAGACATTCCCTTATTGAACACAGCCACACTTTCTGTCACGCTGTGGGGATACTTTCCCAAAATTAAAATAATTGCAATATGACTTTGGGAATCCACACTGTGTGAAAGTACTTTTCTTGCATAAAGGTTCTTTGGGGGCAAATTCTGAATTATTTGGAAAATGTATTTTTTTTTTGTATTTATTCCATTTTCCAATGTTGTCATAACTATCTGTGTATAATCATTACCTTATGTTAAAATGGAGAAAACAAATCGATAAATGAATGAATAAATAAATAAATAAATAATATAATAAATACAAATATAGGCAAAATCCGTGCTGTAGTTGAGACCACACTGTGACTGAGTGTGAACACCCAGGCATTGCGTCAAAATGATCAAATTTAACACAGTCACTACTGAATTTGAGATTTAATTGAGTGACTCTGTGTTTCTATCGCGTCATTCTGTATTCCTCTATGAAAGAAGATATGTCAGAATATACAAAACGAATAATTACCTAAATGAGACTATATTCCATAAAGAAATTATCTAATCAATTAACATATTTATTAACAAACGCCGTTATGCTTGCCATACATATCGTTATGTTAACGTTCAGAATGGCTTAAGTAACACACTCTTGGTCCCTGTCTTACAAAAGCTACGATTGATCCAATCAATCGCAACTATGGACGGCCAGCAACGTCAAAATTTATTATGCATGTTTTGCATATAAAATCTATTCTAGCTGTGATGTTTATTCATGCATTCATTGTTTTCTTGAAAATTCACTGCACTTCTCATTGCATACAAAGGACATTGTGCAAAGTTTTCGTAGAAAAAATTATGGCACTGATGGATTTCCATATAGTTGATCGGATCAATCGTAACTCTTTGTCCCCGTCTTACAAAGAGTTACGATTGATCCAATCAACCTAAACTATATGGAAATCCATCAGTGCCATATTTTTTTCTTTATTATACAATGTCCGTTATGAACAAAGAGAAGCACAAGTGATTTTAAAGACAAGGATGAATGTATGAATATACATTTTATCTACATAATATGTTGAACAAACATGCATTGTAGATATTGGTGTTGCTGGCTTTCCATAGTTGTGGTTGATTGGATCAATCGGAACTCTTTGTAAGACGGGGCCTGTGGGGCATGGGTAGAAACGTGTTCAGGATGGATTTAATTAGGTGGGGCTGGAACATGTCTATAAGTGGCGACGCAATAAGTCCATCTTAAATAAGCAGTAATAATTCTAAGGATTACATCCATAGATCGTGGAGCTATAGTTCCATGCATAGATCAGGAAGATTATCAAATGTTATTATCAGGGACATTGCGGGTGTCGTTTTAGAATCATCAAGTTTACTGACAAACCATAAACGCATTATGTAGATTATTTTCATTTATTTGTATTCGACACAAGTTCGTGGTTCGAGCCCTGGTCACTTCTTTCGGATGGTGACGTAAATTTTCAGTCCCAGAAGTAAATAATCATATCTGCTAGAAATCAAACACACTCACGTTGTGTTTATCCAGCTGTGAAACTGGACAATACACTTGCAATTGGCAAAACGTATCATTGACATTGCATGACTGGGTTCAGTTGCTTTGGAAATACCCTGTTCACATTAGACGTTTAAGATCTTTAAACTGTGCCACACATATTATCTGCCTTCTGTTTATGTGTGTAAATCACTGTGGTCACTTTGGTAATCACGATGTTTTCCCATCAAAACGAATGGCGGTGTAACAAGCTGTTACAGCCCTTTCCGGAGAGAACACACAGTGGCGATGTGTCCACAGCGTGTTCACGATGTGATTGCAGTGTGTTCTCAGTGTGTTTATAGCGTGTTCACGGTGTGTTCTAAGTTTGTTCACAGCGTATTCACAGTGTGTTCACAGGGTATTCACAGTGTGGTTACAGTGTGTTTACAACGTGTTCACAGTGTGTGCACAGTGTGTTCACATTGTGTTCATAGTGTGTTCACGGTGTGTTCTAAGTTTGTTCACAGCGTATTCACAGTGTGATTACAGTGTGTTCTCAGTGTGTTCACAGCGTATTCACAGTGTGGTTACAGTGTGTTTACAGGGTGTTTACAATGTGTTCTCAGTGTGTTCACAGTGTGTTCACAACGTGTTCACGGGGTATTCACAGTGTGTTCACAGTGTGTTTACAGTGTGTTCACAGCGTGTTCACAGTGTGTTCACAGCGTGTTCACAGTGTGTTTACAGGGTGTTTAGAGTGTGTCCACAGTGTGTTCATAGCGTGTTCACGGTGTGTTCTCAGTGTGTTTACATTGCGTTCACAATCTGTGCACAGTAGGTGTTCAACTGTGTTTACAGTGTGTTTACAGTGTGTTCTCAGTCTGTTTTCAGTATATACAGGTTATTCACCGTGTCTTCACAAACTGTTCACACTGGTTCGATCTTTGTCACACTTCTACTGCAGAGTCACATTAGTGCTATTAAATGCAAACTCGGAAACGGGATCCAGTCTTGTTGCGGCTATCCAAAACCTTGTATTATTAGTTTTCCAGCACCACACCACAGTGCCACACCCTAGCATCCGTTACCTCCTCAACCACAGGAAAAGAGCTTGATGAGTGTGAACGAATCGTATGGCAACTTTCCAGTGCTCACCCATTGCGATTTTTCATTTCCTCTCCACTGGCCCAAGATCATTTTTTTACGGTTGTTGATGTATCCGAGTGTTCCGGTTCGGATCCGGTAACATCTCAGAAGAAGTGTTTCATGACCACACCGTTGAAAGGTGATCGTACCGGTAGCCAAGGGAGATAACCATCCACAACAATGACTAGGCTGAAATAAGCAACCATTATCAATACCAGATGTCAATATGGATATGGTGTATATAAAAAGGTAATAGTAAAAGAAGATGACTCTGTTCTTGAAAATGGGGGATTGTGTTGGCAGGCAGATTACGTTTTCGTATCGAAAAAGGAATTGGTTCTGATGACCAATATGACAGAAAATAAAAAGGCGATCCTGCAGTTGTTCATTAATATGAATTTTACCTTTCAACTCTTGCCAACTCTCATTTGAAGGGGGTGTATCCAAATGGATACCCCCCCAAGAAGTTTGACGGCTAAGGTGCCCAGGGGCAACTTACATTGACGAGTGGATACCATGCGCGACCAAAAAAAATAAAACAGGTAAAAACGATGTCTTTTTCAAGATAGGGCACGTTACGTACGTAACGTGATAAGGGTGTCAAAAACACAAAAATAATGAAAAAAAGGGTATCTATTTCGCCAGGAAAGCTACGGGGTGCATTTTCAGAATGTGGAAAATACGTGTTTAGGGTGCTTTTCGAGACCCAATGGTCGCGCATGGTATCCACTCGTCAATGGAAGTGCCCCCCCCCCCCCCGGGCTATAAGGTGTCAGACATAGAACATCAAAACAATGGTTTTGGTCGAAAATTAAGTTGATGCGATTAGTCCTCACATGAAGTCCAATTGTCGTTTACATATATAAAAAAATAGATATTTCACTACTTTCCTCTCTTTTCTGTCCTTTTTATCCCTTTGTTTTCGCCATTGTAAAACTTTTTATGATTATGATGTATTGATTTTCATTTTTTTTTTTTGGGGGGGGGCGGGCATGGCATCCACCCCACCCCCTATCTGTACACCAGCAATCTTATCATTTTGCTCCGACCCAACTGTATTGAGCATTCCAAAAACTTCAATAGAAAAGCTCCCAACAATGAGTTGAATAAACCATTGATGATGGACTTTAATGTATCACTAAAAATAACTTTAATAGTCAACCCTTAAAATGAATCCGGTCTTGGTACTATGTTTATTCTAACATATAAAATGCGCACCTGTGTATTTATAGGTATGTGTGTGTGCACCATCACCCACAATTGCGGTTATTCCAATCTAATTCTATTTTCCTCGAACATTGTTGCATTCGCTAAAAATAACAATTATTGCCATACGTCTCATTGATGATTTGTGGTTTTGAATTTGAGATTATACCGACCACATTTGGGGATTTTTGTTGCATATATACGTACATATATTCAAATTCGATTAGTAGTAACTGTGTCATAAATATTTTGATAACCCGAAAACAAGCTTGAGATCATGACCTGGCACGGAAATTTCGTTTTTTTTTCCGTTTACAACCTTAAAAAGTTTGGGCAAAAGGGGCTCAATTTTTTTAACCATCACTGTCCACAAAACTATAATTGGATAAAATCTGTCCAAATTGGGGATTAAAAACTAATTATTGGGTGATAAATTTGCTCAATTAGATAATAATTGCCCAGAATACATAAATATTTTACCAACATTACCCAACACAGTGGACATTATGTTGCCCAACATATCAAGTGAGTACCTTATTTAATTTCGTTCACTTTTTTCTGACAATTTGGTTCGACTTGTTCTATAATATATGAAGACAAGGCTTTAACATCCTTATGAACACATTTCAATGAAATTAGAGAAACATAATAGCCAAAACGTACTAATTATTTCATTTCATATTTTTGTCACCTGCGAACACCCACAATCTAGAGAATATGTTACCCCGAAGATCGTTTCACGAAGAGTTCTGTCAGTGTTTTTTTTTCATCAGATGTTATAAGCTGCTGGAAATCATGGCATCTGATTGGCTGATTTCAAATTGATCGGTGAAAAGTACTGACAAATTCTTCATGTAACGCTCTTCCAGGTGTATTTGGGACGTGCACTGAATACCTATCTGAAGGGCACCGCATAAGTTAGGATTGGTCTGCGACCCGATTAGCAATAAAACGTAATAGATATTGACGCTAATATTGAGACATGGAATATCTTCATGTGTAATGTTCTAAGTCATCGTACGAATACCCATGTTCAAATGTGTGATTATGCTATAATCCTTATTAGAAAAACGTGAATTTAATATCTAGTCGTAATCACGTCATAGCAATCGTACGATTGGCTGCGATTTGAATCTAATTTTGCCGATAATCTAAGAATAATTACAATCATCCAAATTAGTACTCTTACACATTGATTTCAATCTCAAATAAAATATATTTTTCATTCATATTTTCAGAAAATGAGCAAAATTTGTTCCACAATCGGACCGTGGACCAGTCGCAATGTGTGCGGTGGCCTTAAAGTACCTGTCTTCCGACCTCATGCTATACCAAACATTTTTTCCCCCATTTTCAAAACTGTAAATGATATGAGCTTTAAGTTTTAAGCACAATGACTGGGTGAAAAAAGAAATGTTTTTGTTTGAGCTTTGTCATCGTGGGAATGGATGGAAATTATTCTTCTCTCATCATCTTGTGTACATTCATCTCTTCTCAAGTTACCTGTAGATCAAGTGAGACAGTTATTGGAGAAGAACTTTGGATTCTTGCTTCAGCAAAGAAAGACAATTTCTCTCTTTTTTCATTTTTAATAAATCAGATTGCAAGATTTCATTATTTTTCAACGGTGCTTGAATATTATTATTATTATTATTACTATGATGATGATGATGATGCGGGGTTATACCTTGTAAAGGTAAATAAATTGTTAAAAAAATGGAATTTTGAATAAATGTTAGGAATTTACTGAGATGATCAAGAGTTTATGATAGAAAGTGTCATAAAAATCATTTGAATATTGATTTACTCTAAATATATATAATATCACAGGGAAAAAATGGTCTCAAACGTTGCGCGTGATTTGAAAGTAAAAAGTCAGCAAGCGACGCAGTAAAAAAAAATTGCACGACGGATTTATCGCAAAAATGTCGAGAGGGGCTAAATCAGCCACCCCCCCCCCTGTCCCGTCTTCTTAGGGTTAAAAGAGAAGAGCGTTTGGTATAATAATAATCTTTTCTTCCAGCAGACGGCAGCTGGGGGATGATTTTTGTATCCAAGGATGTGATACTGCTGCTGCCGATCATATACACCTATGACCAATCAATGTTAATGTACTATTTACTCCTATCAAAACGATTACTTCCGTTGACTAATTGAATTGGGGTCAAGGCGTGACCCAAAGGATGAAGTCCATAATATAAGTCTTTTATTTTACAAGAATCTATACTTCCTTCTTTCTGACATATGATTGCATTAATGACATCATAAGGAAATGAAAGTCATTGTCCGCTCTTTGATACAATGCCGTAGTTCCGATTATTTGCGAGAGAACGAAACGAACGAAGAAACCTCAGCCGTTTTTTCAATATCCCGCCATAATTCGATGAAAATTGTGATTTTGAAATAGATTGTAAATTTGTAATAAATTTCGAATATATATATATGGGGGGGAGGAGTCCGCCCCCTCCCACGAACGGAAAAACGAAAACGTACCCCAGTTCATGCACACTTAAAATGTTGGGCAAGTCCACTGTGTTGGGTATTGTATGTTGGTAAAATATATATATATTATATTCTGGGCAATTATCATCCAATTGAGCAAATTTGTTACCCAAGCTTTATTACACAATTTGGACATATTTTAACCAACAGTTGTGGGACAGTTTGTGTGGACGGTATGTTGCCCAGGGTTGGTTAAAAGTTGGGCATTTTTCCCCAACTATCTTAAGAGCGTATATATTTGGCATGCTCTTTAAATTTGAATACTCACTTTGAACGCAACGGTTAACGTTGATTGACAGGGTCTTTGGATCGAAACGATAGTGGGTACTGGTTTGTCAACAAGCCCCCCTCCCCCTCCAACAAAAAGTGGGTTATTTCACTCCAAAATTAAGGGAGTTTGGGAAAATTTTCTCTCCCAAATGAAGGAGATTTTTAGTAAAGTCTATACTTTTTACCAACAAACCAAATTTCTTGCAGGCATTGCTGCATAAGGTGTATAACGTACGAATCACCCCCAGAAAAAAAATCTTGGGGTGCTGAAGCATCCCCCCCCCCCCGTTTCCCAGGGCCATGGTGGTTTGAATTAACATATACTTGAACTGTAAGGTCCCATTCTGTACCTGTGGCTATAATGTAAAAAATGGTCCTTGTATAAAACTGTAGCTGAAACTAGCCATTAAGTGCTTCAAATAAGTGAAAAATAAATTGATCAGATACACCGTCCCCATTCTTTTCTATATACTACGTGTTTTATTATTATTATTAAACTCCCCAGCAAAAAAATAGAATATACATTTCATAATTTTGTATTTGTATCTATTTAGTCTCCGAAATTCGCTATAAAAAGCATAAGTGTACAAATAAACATATAAAAGCAAGATACAAAATAACAAGTTAGAACTAACTACAAAGAAACAACAATATCAAAGAGACATGAAAATAGTGAAATTGGAAGGACACCCAGTTGAATCAGCTCTGCCCATAGACAGTACTGTTCTTCCATGGGTCCAACGATTAAAACACAAGTGCATACATGATTTTTTTAATTCGTAATACATCACACTTCAAATTTCAGCCATTATTTTTAAAGCAATACTAATGTTAACCTTGGTCTTTAAGATTCCTTCGTTCCTAACACGATAACTTCCGAATCCTCTTTTTTGAGGGGAAAAATGACAGAAATGAGTCAACGTGATGTTCCGAACCAGCCACAAGGGGTCTGTCATTCACCCTCAGTCAGGTTTAGGGGTGTATAAGGGAAGGGAATTCTGACTCGTTTGTGGAACTAGGGGGCCCTGAAAACCCGGATTAGAGGACTGAGCCATGAACCAAATCTGGATCCATATTAAGAAAACATTAACCTTAACATGCCTGTTGCACAAGCGATGGATGAAATAAGATTTAGTTTGACTAACATGACTAAAGTGATGTTTGGGGGTTCGAAATCGATAAACGCAGAAAATGTTTGGATTTTTGTTTGTACGCGTCTTTTTAGTTTTTGTTTGTACATGATTTCAGCCAAGTTCGTAGTTTTTTGCGTTATGCACAAAAAATATAGAATCGAAATGAATAGAACTTTTGTTACAATAAAATAATGTTTAGGTATAATTTCCAATACATCATGACGCGTGAAATCAGTGAATTCACCCCCCCCCCCCTTGAACAACAAAACAAGCGTAATTTAACATCATAAAAATGAGTTGTTTGCATGTCAAAATTCATTGAAAATTAAAGTAATCATAGTCTGCAATCATAATGCTAAAAAACGTGTTAATTTAGTCTTGTCCGTCAGGTTCCATTCCGAGCAAGATATTATGAATAATGATATAAAATAATACTTATTCAAGAGGCAGGGACGTTTCCCACAGAGCAAACATACCCAAGCCATCCGCCACAATGATTTAATATAAAACTGCAAGAAATTATTATATCATTTTAAATGTTTAGGTTTTATATAATTATAATGTAATAACCTTAATATTATTATTATTTTTTCTTCCACTTTTTCTGTAGTTGAAAAAACCATAGTGGCGATCGGGAGGTCGCCCCACATCCTGATCCATCTCCTCTGCAACCAGGGGTGGATCCAGAATTTTCTAAAAGGGTGGCATATTTTCCCTAGGAAAATCTTTAAAGCAAAAACTAAAAAGAAAAAAAGGTTTTCAGTAAAAGATTAAGGTAATTTTGTCGCGCGTCCAATTTGAGAAGCAAAAAAGTCATCAATAGTGTTTGAACGACGTATTCCCATTAAAAACTTTCCCTATGACTCTTAAGGGGGGCACGCTTGTGTATTGACGACGTATTTACAAGTCCCCCCCCCCTTCTGGATTCGTCTCTGCCTGCAATAGAATTAAGGCCAATGTCACACTCTTAAAAATGTTGGGCAACATAATGTCCACACAACAATGGGTTAAAACTTTACCCAATTCTGTGTAGTTTTAAACCAATGTGTGCTTTGGGTGAAAACTACACAGTATTGGTTGAAAACTAACCAGAGTTATTTTTTGTAACCAATTGTTGAGTGGACAGTATGTTGCCCAAAATTTTAAGAGTGTACTTGTGAATATGAACGAATTTTCTGTGTATTCCTCTTATAACCACAACCATGGCAACGTTCACTTTTCATAGCAGGTGGAAATGATGTCTCATTATAGATCCTAATTACATAATGAAGTCACGCAGGGATAGGTATGTTATGCTATTAGCGTGTTTTGGAATGCGACATACATTATTTTGGTGGAATTTCAATGGGATTCATTCGGTGGAAGGATATAATGTGCAACCTATAGCATACCTGGAGTTAAATAATTGTATTTGATTTGTTTGTTTGAATGCAAAAATTCTTTCATGAACACGTGATCACAACAACGAGGTGTAATTTCTTGATCACAATGATCTACATCTATTTCTTGATGTCAAGTATTGGATGGTTAAGCATGAGTGTTGGAATTGTGTTCGATGTACTTTCTAACAGTTTGTCATATAACTGTTGATATTTCTCTGAAATTATGAATCTTTCATTGAAAGATGGCCATGGTGGCGGACGCTCCCCTAACATTTTTCAAGCAGTGAAAAAATAATAAAATTGAACGGGGCGGATAAAGGGAGAGAAGACAACTCTATCATAGCCTAACTAAACAATAAATGAAAAAAGGCGTTTCCTTAAGGTTGTGTCACCCCGATAGCAAGCATCCTAGCACTACCCCTGAAAGACGGTTGCTTATTCGATATGAGCTTGTCATATGAGTTTTTGTTCTATTTTCAAAACAAGTTTCACTCCAATTAATCGTAGTCCGTAACCATGGAAACGAAAGCTGGCCTTACTGCCAAACGACAGTTATACCCACTGGTAACGAGCCGCGTCACGATTAGAACCATGGTCTTATAATCATGGAGTAATCGTAGTGGTCTCATCAGATCGTATCGTATCACATGGAGGTGCCGTGGCCGAGTGGTCTAAGGCGCCTGGCTATACATGGAAAGTCCGGGGTTCGATCCCCGGCCGCGGCACCTATGCCCTTGAGCAAGGCATTTAATCAACCATGCTCTTTTATCATGCTTTCAAATCAATGGAAATGCTATATAAATGCATTATTTGTAACTGGGTGTGCACTCGCTTTCGCGATCAGCTACGAAAAGTCCATCGTGGAATTGTGGTGACGGATCGCATGCAGAACAGTGGGAAGGGGCATACGACGTAAATAGGATCGAGAATCACGTTGTAATATAGAGCATCGATCGTGCCCTCAATGCCCTCTACAAGCATGTCCAATGACCCAAAGATCATTTATACATCGAACCGTTTCGGATGTAATTAATCGGGTTGGGACTATTGATGAATCACAGTTGATGGCTGTTGGGTTACATAATGACAAATATAAATACCGGCGAATTTCCGTATTCGTTGATCCGGCAGCACGTTACCTGCTCTTGTGACTGTGTGGCGCTACTTAGTTGGTCATCTGCCAGGTACTCAAGAAACAAAGAAAGAAAGGGCAAGAGATGTGGAGGTAATGACCTATTGTGGAAAAAACGAGATCAAGGGGCCGTTTCATAATGAAGATAAGAGCGACTTTAAGAACGACTAGTAAACCTTTCTCATGCGCTAAACCATCGCCAATGAATACTGTATACCATTTACCACAAGAAAGGATCACCAGTCGTTCTTAAAGTCGCTCTATAACAGCTTTATGAAACACCCACCCGCGCGGTCACTTTCACCAAAAATTACAACCGTTGTAACTTCACCATAATGACAAATACCATGGATACCTTGATTGTGATTGGCTGCTGAGACTTGTTACCATGGTAATTGTCATTAAGGCAGAGTTACAACTGTTGTGTGTCCTGGTTCTAGGACTTTGAACTGTTTGTCCGTGGGATTTCCATACGCCTCATCTAATTTTTGACGATGTCTGAAAACGTAACTATTCTTTCTGTGATCGACTGAGGGGCTTTAGTAATGCCACACGAAGAGTACGTTTTAATAAAAAAAGTGATTATACGCTTTCTTAATTTCTGCTTTGCAATGATCAAACTCGATTTCCTCCGAAATAGCCTCCTCTTCCACAGGTGGATGCAACAGCTTCCTATTATAGTAAACCACATCTAAACCACGAAAACCGTTCCACCGACTTAGATTAACGGTTCGTCACGATGCACTCCTAAAATGTTGGGCAACATACTGTCCACTATGTGGGGTAATGTATAATGGTAATATATATACAAAGTGGAATGTTCTGCTCGGAGTTGCAAAGTTCATACATGATTTTCTTCAAGTTAATGGTAACTAAAACAGGGATTTTTTTATCATGTAGATGAAAACCACATTTAGAAATAAATGATGGTCGACTCGTTGATGACGGATCAAAATTGATTTATATCATAATCGAAATGATGGAATGTAGACGGTAAAATTGAAAATTGTTGTTGGAAAGAAACCAACAATTTTAGAAAATTTTGAATAGATCACCCCATGTTTTATAAGTTTAAAAATATTTGTTATCATTATTCTGAGAGAAAAAAGATCTACCATGTCGAACAATTTAATATATTTTATTGATATTCAGCTCTTCCTTTAACGGTGCGTGCGGATGAAATCACGACCCACGTTTGTCATCGCGCAATCGGTGGGCATGCGAGCAAATCCGAGTACATTTCGTTTCGCTCTCTGGTGCCTGTGGGGGAAAAACTTTTGTATGACTAATACCAAGTAGTTGATAATACAATATTTGAGATCTGCCTCCATGCCAAAGCCATACAAGGCTCACTCGTGTCAGGGTATCCGATAGACGAAGTGGACCCTCGAAAGAGTGCTCGGATGAGAACATTGTGTGGACATCGGTGGAGTTCAGCCTACCAGAATGAGGACATGAGGGTATCGTTGATTAAATCATCCATCACTAAACAAACTCGTCATTCCTATTGGCTTAGATTGGACCCCGTCTCGTCGTTTTTGAGTGAGATACGTACCACATACCTCAAACAGGAGCTCGAATCCATCGAATTTTGAGATACCGCCAGAAAATAGCATCGATTGATGAGGTGGAACACTCAGACATCTTTCGCTCGTCATCGAGAAGTCGGCCATAAAATCTTGATGTTCTATTTAGATCTTCGAAGGCTGTAATTAATGAGTCATTTAATGGTTTATCAAGGACTGGGATAGGTTATTTACGACTCTATCGTTCTGTCATCGAATTGTATCGACGTTGATTGCTTTTCGCAGTTTTCGAAGACGGATCAACCTAAACATTGACTAGTCCTCCTTTCAAATCTGGGTCATGTTACGTGAAAATTACAGAGAAGAAAAAAGATGATGCTTTGGAATCTACCAAACGAGCTTATAAATCGGAAGGATGTTGCCGCTACAGGGTAGTAGAATGTTTTGGATTAGATCAAGTTCAGCGTGATGCGAAAGCATTCTTATTTAGACTGTGTGTCTATTCTCATATTATTCGCATCATAATATAATCCTAGAAGCCTCGTAGACTCGCACGATTTGGTGAACGAATTATATCTACATAGACCAAACATCACATTGTAGAATACTTAGGAAGTTTAAAGAGACACCTGTAAACTATGAGTTGCTCGCTCATTCTGTTGGAGAAGACGTGTTTAACTTGCCATGATTCTGTAATGTAATGTTCCCATCGTTCATCTCAAGATGTCATGTCGTTATACCTGCAACATAATGCATTGGTAACGGATACTTCGGGAATTGTCATTTACTTTCCCTGATCGTATATTTTTTTTATTGTACGTTTCGCCGAGGACTTGTTTGTTGATTAAAATGCCACAATTTTAATTCACGAAGATTATCAAGTTCTGATATCAGGTAAAAGTTCAAACGTGAAGAGCGCATCATCCTCAAGACATATCTTTGAAGGATTAATTTCTCACTTATTCGGAGTTACCTGTTGGGGATTCGAACCAATCATGAGTCGCCACGAAAGGGTGATCCCTCTACCAAATCTCGCAGGGGGGTACTCGCTTACCCTCTCTTCCAAAGATTCCAACACCCTTGTGATTCGGCTGGTCCCCGATGAGGAGGTGGATACCAGTGGTACCCTTGGCCAGGACACCGGGGGAGGAGGAGGATGGTATGGGTACGGGGATGTCAACGCCAATGATAGCTTCGATAGCGGTTACCAAGGATACACACCCCCTCGGAATAGGAACATCAGCCGGCCAACTTACATTGGTTTTAAGAACGGACTTAACAATGGGTATTACTCCTTACCGGTGAGTTCCTCTTAATTATAGGCCAACAATAGAGCACCAAGGTGTTGTAACAAAACAAATTACAGTGTTCGTTGTCATGGTAGAAGATCTTATTATTCATCAAAAGGAGTATAAATTGCATGCACTTGTTTTTTGTGTTATATTTTTCTTGTCCGTCAATTATCTGGGGGTTTCTTCGTTTCTACTCGTTTTTTAAAAAATAAAGTTTCGTGTTTTATCCTTGTTTATTCTTTGATTTTTTGGCGAGTTAAGATGCCGACGACACATTGTGCCAATCTGCAATGACTGCAAGTAAAATATCGAATCTATATTACACAGAATTAAAATTACGATAATTAGTGTTTTATGGCAACTGCCAACATAGATGACACTCTTTTTGGAAGTACGTAGTGGAGCTTTACGTCGTATATATCGTTTGAAACACACAGTCGGTACAAGAAAATGAAGTAGCGTCTGTAAATGACTATTTTTTCACTCTAAAAGAAAAATGGCACCGATTATTATTACCCTTGAAATAAGGTTTTTATGTTCAACTAAGCAATTTTAATCATTAGAAATCTATCTCCTTGTTTGTATAATTGGGATGAATGCGAATCCTGATTGTAATAGTTTTTCAATAGTGCATTCAAATTCTGCGATTTGAAGTTCGAAATCAATTTCTGTCGTAACACGAGAAATAAAATATAAAAATACTTTGAATTAACAGTGCATTATTTCTGTAAGATATGATCTT
The DNA here is from genome assembly GCF_018143015.1 of Lytechinus variegatus. Lineage (NCBI taxonomy): Eukaryota > Metazoa > Echinodermata > Echinoidea > Temnopleuroida > Toxopneustidae > Lytechinus > Lytechinus variegatus. Next base: position 12,140,920 of record NC_054757.1, read on the forward strand.
GAACTCCCGTATGGGGTGTCTCTGGGGTGTGATGGGGGTATTTTTAAACCCCTTTCGGTGGTCCCTGGTAAGCATGGTGGGCAAGGTGAGAATCTTAGCAGGTTGATGGCAGAGCGAGGTGGGATAATATTTCCTTCCTACTATACTAACGGAAAGGGGGTTAAAGTATCGATCAGGGAATGTGTTGGAAGAGGAGGGGGTACACCTCACCAAAGGAATGGGGTCAAGTACTGGAAAGGGGAGGGGGTTAATAACTCCACCTCCTTACAAACGGAAGAGGGGTTAAAGTATCGATCAGGGAATGTGCTGGAAGAGGGGGGGTACACCTCACCAAAGGAATGGGGTTAAGTAGTGGAAAGGGGAGGGGGTTAATAACTCCACCTCCTTACAAACGGAAAGAGGGGTATTAAGCATCGATCATGTCGATCAAGGAATATGCTGGAAGAGGGGGGGGGGACACCTTACCAAAGGAATGGGGTTGAGTACTGGAAATGGGGAGGGGGTAATTACTCCACCTCCTTACAAACGGAAGAGGGGTTAAAGTATCGATCAGGGAATGTGCTGGAAGAGGGGGGGGGGCACACCTCACCAAAGGAATGGGGTTAAGTACTGGAAAGGGGAGGGGGTTAATAACTCCACCTCCTTACAAACGGAAGAGGGGTTAAAGTATCGATCAGGGATTGTACTGGAAGAGGAGGCGGGGATATGTTGTAAACTCTCACGAAACATGCCAAAGAAAGGGGGTTCTACTGGAGGAGGGGGCGGGCAATAATCCTACCTCCTTACAGACGGAAAGAGGGGTTAAGTATCGAGCAGTGAATGTGCTGGAGGAGGTGGAGGTAAAGTATTTCCTGAACCTCACCAAGGGAAGGGGTTAATGTATCAGGGAATATACTCGGATATTTATGGAGGTGGTTGTGTGTGTGTATGTGTGTGTGTGTGTGGGGGGGGGTAATAATTCCTCCCTACACCTCACTATGAAGAGGATTAAGGCATGGAGCTATGAACACTGTGTTAATAGCTCCATGGTTAAGGTAGCGAATGTACTAGAAATGGATTGGGGTAATAATTCTCCTCACAAAAGGAAATGAGGTTAAAGGACAAGTCCACCCCAACAAAAACTTGATTTGAATAAAAAGAGGAAAATTCAACAAGCATAAAACTGAAAATTTCATCAAAATCGGATGTAAAATAAGAAAGTTATGGCATTTTAAAGTTTCGCTTATTTTCAACAAAATAGTTATATGAACGAGCCAGTTACATCCAAATGAGAGAGTTGATGACATCACTCCAGGGCGTCAAATTATTTTTTCTTCCTCAGGAGCAAGTTTTGAAGCTCAAAGTTTCCTCAATCAGCTGGTAAAAAACAACCACTTGTGGTTGATTTTTCATAATCAACATTATTCTGAAATGTCTACATTTTTGCGCATTGTGAAGAAAGATACAACATGAGTTACATATTCACATGGTTGTACTGTTACAAAGTCACCCCAATAATACTTGATAACTTATTATAGACTTTCAGTACTCACTTTGGCTTTGTACTGTTACAGGTAGTGCATATAATTGAGCATCTAAATGGATGAAAGATCCATTCCCAATCAGAAACTATTAGTTTAATGATGGAGTTGGGTCGTTTAGACCTAGAGGTACAATACACCTTTCCAGCCTGGACGTTAGGACTTCTTACTGATACAACTTACAGTATTTATTCTGTACTGCTTTATGCTTAAATAGACCTTGCAATTTTGTACAGTTGTAATCGTATATATTGTGTACTGCTTGCTAATGCTTATCTCTAACATCATACAACTTCTGTGTTGTTACAACTTACAGACTAAGAATACTTATTTTGCACTGGTAGAGTTTACATGGTCCTTAGGAACTTCAGTGCGTGTTATATCATGTAGGCGGTAACTAGCACATCAAAATGAACTATATCACGACAAACGTTTATCGTAGTAAAACTATTCTTATTCTCCTTGTGTACACTCTCAATACAACAATCTTAAGTAAGGGATATAATATCGGATATATATATCAGAATCTCAAGTATCAATTAATAGATAAATAACATTGTTTTGCGCCTATAATTTCCTCACTCAGACCTGTCCTCACCTCACTGGCACTGTGCAAGTGCAAGGTAAGATATGTATAAAAAATCCAGAATAAGTGTGCTCAGTATTACTAAATACTCTGCTACGTTTTGCAAGCTAGTCTAGACGTAACTAAATGAATGAAAATATGGCACTTTTTTCTTAGTCTCACTGGCACTGTGCAAGGTAAAATATGTATTAAAAAATCCAGATTAAGTGTGCTCAGTATTACTGAATTACTCTGCTACGTTTTGCAAGCTAGTCTAGATGTAACTAAATGAATGAAAATATGGCACTTTTTTCTAAGTTTTCTCTTTTCTTCTTTTTTTCCTCCTCCTCCTCCTTTTCCCCTTTGTTGCCTTCCTCTTTTCTTTCTTTTCCTCTTCCTCTCCTTTTTCCTCTTTTTTTTCTTCTCCTTTTTCCCATTTTTATTTTTTCTCATGAAGGCACAATTTCCTCAATTTCTTCTGTTGCTTCCTGGGAGCGGTGCTCCCCGCTCCCGCCAACAATTTGACATCCTGACATCACTCACTCACTATTTCTTTTGTATTTTATTATATGAAATATGAAATATTTTCATTTTCTCATCTTTTTCATGTGAAATGAAGTTTCATTCCACCCTGAACACGTGGAATTCCATTATTTTAACATTTTGTGCTTCAGGCAAGGAGGTCCTAATCGTCAAATTCGTAAAAATTGAAATATTGTATAATTCAAACAATAAAAAACAAAAGAAATAGTGAGTGAGTGACATCATTGACTCTCTCATTTGGATGTAACTGGCTCGTTCATATAACTATTTTGTTGAAAATAAGCGAAACTTTGAAATGTCATAACTTTCTTATTTTACATCCGATTTTGATAAAACTTTCAGCATTGTGCTTGTCTGAATTTTCTCTATTGATTCAAATCAACATTTTTCTGAGGTGGACTTGACCTTTAAAAAAATACCTCCTCGGGTATGCAAGAGAAAGGGGTTATTCGGTAGAAGGAAAATGATCGACTCGTTTGTTGGGAAAATGAAGGGGGGATGTAATTGAGGTTGGAGATTCTTAGTACTAAAATAATGAAAGTTGATGTATGTTACAAATCCTCGTGATCGCCATTTGAAGATTGGATTAGTATGATTAATTTGATTTTCAATTAGAGAGCATTATCATGAAGAAATGATGCAATAAACCGGAGTTGATTGCTTTCAAAACTTATCAGTTGCCAAGCAATGAGTAGTTTCACTCACTTAAGCCGTGTAGTGTTGCGATCTTAAGGTGATTGAATGATGTTGCGATTACTGAATATTGTTCTTTTGTATGATGACAATAAACTGGGCTGCGTCTAATTTATTTCTTTTCTACGAATTTAATGGTCTTAATTGATCTTGTGACTGCTGGTCTCATTACCACTTAGTACAGCATGTAAAGTATTAAGCTCCTTCTCTCATCAACATCTCCCTTTGTCTCCCCCTATATTTCCCTTCCCCCTCTTCGTTTCAGTTTCTCTATTTTCCCTTCCTTCTTATTTACTTCTTTATATACTCCCTCTCTTTTTTCACCCGTTTCATTGTCTTCTATCTCCATGTTCCACCCCTCTCAGCCCTCCTCGACCCCCGTCCCTTCCTTGCCTCGATCTGTTCCCTCGTATCTTCATCGACGTTCTCTCACTCCAAGCTATCGCTATGCCCCTCCCCGTTTTCTTTCTTCCCCACGATCATAGCTATCTTTGATTGGGTTTTTTCATTACCCCCCCCCCTTTTTTTTGCCCCTGCACCCCTGAATTTGATGAATGGCTCCAGGCCTCTTGTCTCGATCTATTTACATCTTCGTTAGATTGTATCACGACCATACAGGCTGCAGGGGTTGACATTCAGGCACAACTCAAAGCGCATATGCGTTTGTCTTTTAAGTTTATGAATTGCATTTGATTTTCGACAGCAACCAAAGTAAAACTATCACAAAAAGTCAAAACCATACAATGTATTGTAAGATTGGCGTTGTGGCGTGTGCCTGTAATCCAAACTACAAATGGGAGATATTACGAATTGATGCAGAGGTTCGTGGTTCGAGCCCTCGTCACATTCGAATGATGACGTTAAATGTCCGTCCAGACGTAAATAATCATAACATCTGATTGATATTCTTTTAAAAAAATAAATAACACACACTCATACTATTAGATCAATATAACATAGTTATCTTCTTGCAGAAAGACTAATCAGTTCGAACCCAAAACAGAAGCAGAGAAAGGGAACGGATGTATAATAACAAGGATTGTTACACTCATATCCGCAGGAATTAAGGCTGGCCCAGCAGTGGAATCGCTCTGAGGGTATACGATAACCGGGGAACTCCCCAATAACTGACGTCATCTACTAAATAAAAAACATCTCCTGCTGTTCTCCCAGTGTTAGAAACTGTTAACAGAGTTGTAAGGAAAATAAGGGAAAATATGGGAAAGGGAAATAAACATTGCGAGAAATGACAGAAAAGGGGGAACTGGAAAAGATAGATGAACTTCAAGTATAATTATTAACGTCAATGTTAAAGTTAAGATTACCCATATTTACTGATAGGAGTAGGGAGCTATTTTTGAGGGGTTGTATCATGGGCACTTGTAAGCATTTTAAGGGGTACTTGAGGAAGGCGAAAGGGAGAAAGCAAAGCAATTAAGCAAAATATTTTTTGTTTATCTTTTTTTTTCATTTTAAAATTTAAAGGGAATGATCCGGAGTATGAATTTGATGAACTTTTAGACTGTATTTCACTTACTTATTTTGGGAAGTAAAGTTACGGAATTCTCGGAGGGGGGGGGGGCTGCCACTGTCCTTATCTGCGTGCAGCTTATTGAAAAAATGATGTGAGGAAAAACGACTCGTTTTTGTTTGGCACATGCATACTCGACATGTGCAAAAACGGAAAATGTAAAGTGAATTCGGTACTGTAAGTCTCCCCCTGTCTCCGCAGATAAACCATCATGTCCGACCTTATCCGACCCATAAAATCCCAAAACGTGACCATACTTTGGCGATAGAGCTTAGATACAAAATGCGTTTTCGACAATGTTTTTTTCTTTATTATTCAAAATATTTTCAGCTTGCATGATAGATACATTTTACTGTGTCCAAATTCTCGACAAAGAACAACCACCATATTATATGCGAGCATGGCGTTGTAATTCAGTGGTCATGGACGGGGAAAGGGTTTTAATGTCTCGATTAGCGATTCTTAGACTTTTTTTTTTGGGGGGGGGAAGAGAGGACCAAAATACAACAGATTACTTTACAGTTCGAGCTCCATTTCGTTGAAATGAAAATGCAGTCATGTGGTAAATGTAAAGCGCCAGTTTATAACGTTAAGCACTTTAATGGTGAATATTTTTTAATGAATTATTAAAGTCGATAATGAAATCCCAGTTGTGTGCGTGTGTGAGTATGTTTGAGGGTTGTGTGAGGGTGTGAATGTGTTTGTGTGCGCGCGCGATTGAGTCTTTACAGACGTGTATCAATCAGATATGATTAGTTACATTAAATATTTTAACGTTCTTGTCACGGGCATGATGGGGGAAGGTTACTCCCCCCCCCCCTCTCTTCCCTCGCTTTACATTTCATTGCCGCTGTATAATCGCGCATTTCTTTAAAAGAATTTACATCAGTAATTTATCACGAATCTTAATTTGCAGTTTTGTATACCCTTTGATAATTAAGGACACTTCAGATATTGGGACATTGCGGGTACATTATTGTTCCAAACAACATTCATGGCATTTCGACAGAGAATGTTAATAAATTTATACTTATTCTCAATTGGATTGATTGTTGATTAAATTGTAATTACATCAAGGCGAAAACACTTCACTGGTTTCTTACATGCAACGTTCCGATGTAGTTCCACCATACATTGTACACGGAAGGATTTTTTTTTTAACAAGTTGTACTAATTTGTGATGGTGGCGCCAAGTTGGGAGGGGAGATGTCTGAATCGAAGGTGCTCTATTTTCTGATTTTAGAGAAGTATGGCAAAAAGAAGCTGCTGAAAACTGCTTATCTAAAAAAAAAGCCAATGGAGTAAATAAGAGTCAAAAGGGGCCTAAGCTTTCGATCCTAGCAGAATCTTCTTCGGAGGCAAAATGACTAGATTAGAGAATGATTAGAGAAGTATGAAAACAAACACACAAATCCCAATGAAATTAATCAGTTTAATCACTATTCATACTAAGTTATTAATATACACAACAGACATACGCCTGCTTGTTATATACTATTATCAGAAATCGCCATGCTTTTGTTTTATAAGGATATGTCTTCAAATTCAACATATGAATGGCTATTGCCGGCCGGGTCATAATTTCGGTATCGGATGGATACCGGTTAGAGTCAAACGGGCGAGTTACCGTGGCCAAGTAGCCTAAGGCGCCCGAATACATCATGAAAGTCCGGGGTTCGATTCCCGGCACGGCCCTTGACCAAGGCATTTTTTCTATATCGCTCTTTTATCATGCATCAAATGAATGGAAATGCTTTATGCATTATTGGTACCAACGTGTGCACGTGTTTATCTTTAACAAAATCCACTTCAATGCTCGTAATTATTTCAATTACTTCAGTGTTTCATAGTTACTGAATATTGTGTTTTACAATACAAATATTATAATGTAGGGAGACCTATTGTTATAAGACGGTTTGTATTAGTACATGGCAGGCTCCTTTCAGTAGGCTTGTTAAAGGGGTACTCCGGGCTGAAAGTATTACATTAGAATAAATGGAGTAAAATTTACCGAGCAAAATGCAAAATAATTTCATCAAAATCTGATAGTGATAACAAAATACAAAATTATTGAATTTTAAAGTTGAGCAATATTAGCAATAATATGAAAACAGTTGTGCACGTCGTCATGAATATTCATTAATTGGGCTGATGGTGTCATATCCCCACTTTTCTTTTCCTCATGTTATGACATAAAATCACAATTATTTCATTTTTTCATACAAGTGTAAATGATAAGTCCCCAAATTTGATAAAATAAGCAATGAATATCTAATGCATCAAATCAGTTATCAATCCAACTTTTTTAGTTCTTGGGGAATTTTTTTTACAAACATATTTTCATATGATAAAATACAAAAGAACAAGCGGGGATATGGCATCATCAGTTTCCTCATTGAATATTCAAGAAGACATGCACAGAATTTAACTGTTTCACCGTAATCATGGTAATAATGCAAATCTTTAAAATGCCATAACTTTGTTATTCCTTATCCGAATTTGATCAAATTTTCAGTGTTTTTTTAATTTAATTTTTCTTTATCTGTAAAAAATCAAATTATTTTCAGCCTTGAGGACTCCTTTAAACAGAGGATCAGATCAAACCACGAAATTAAACCTTAAAAATTATATTTCTTTTCCGATTTCCATGCACCTGTAAACTCCGAAGGCTGTGGCCTCGCCTGTCTGATTTGATCATTTCAGAAAGGTATTCTTTTTTATTCTTCCTTTTTTTCTCAAAAGGTTAATAAATGAATTCGAGGGAAGCAGGGTTTTGTTGGTTGATCGGGTAGGGGGGGCATGATGCCTTCCCACGGGGCTAAGGTCAGAGACAACTACTTCCGGTTCATTGCATGATTCATATGTGTATTGTATACCCTATGTTCAAATTTTGAAAGATTTCAAAACTGTTATGAAACAATAGTGTAATTGTTTCGGATTGATTGATGTACCACGTGATAATTTATAGATCGTGCATAGTATGGTATATTACACGATTGGTAGATTTTTTCACTCCCAGTTTCATACTGTACCATTTGAAATGCTAATAACATTTGATATTTTTTTAGATATAGTGTTTATTCACAGAAGTGAAAAAATGAAAATAATATATTAATTTAAGAAAAGCCTGACTTTTTCATTTTCATTACTTCAAGCACTAGCGTACCTACGGGGGCCAGTCCCCTCCCCTGACGAGTCACAACCCATCCCATGCATAGGACGTATCCCTGCCCCCCCCCCCCCTGACGAGCTTGAATACCTATCTTGCCCCCCCCCCACGAGCTTGATAACTTTTTTTTTGCTTGTCAATTTTTTTGGCTGACGAATTTGGAATTTGCCCCCTGTGAAAAATCCTTGGTACGCCACTGACTTCAAGTATCTTGATTTTCAAATTTAGACGGCTATATATCCTCTCTTCGGTAAAATGACGAACGTTCTTGGTTGTAATGTTGTTATGATTAGAATCCTATCAAAGGTTTGAAATGTATTCTAATTTCATCAATGACAAATGTTGTTGAAACAAGCCTTGAAATAAGTTTTAAAGTCATTGTCTCGGCGATCATATCTAGCTATAAATATAAACATTTGTTGATGGGTGATTTTGCGGAATTCACACAGAGGGCTTTCCAACATCCTTTCCATTTACGCAGGCCTCTAATGGAAGGGGGGTAAATCTTTACCCCCTCCCCCACAACCACACACACCCACAGCTTTCATCTCTTCATAATCATGACTAAAACAATGGGAAACGAAAAAGAAGTGGAGTGAGATAATAATGGTATTTGACAGAAAACAAAGTGGACCCATTGTTATACCGGGGAAGAAAACAACTTTAAAACATTTTGTTTTTAAATGGAAGTTTGTTTTTATTCCTTGTCCCCCCCCCCGCACCACCTCTGCTCTGAGTTGTATAATTAAATCAAACAACACGTCTGTTTTCAATGCAAAATGGAAAAGGGGGATACCTCAAACGAGAAAAGGAATTTAGATTGATATGCTTGGCACTATGTTGTCCTCTTTTGTATAATTGAATAACCCAATTTCCTTTTCTTTGTTTTGCTTCCCATACATGTCACATATTATTTCATTGCCGTGCAACATGGTTTGCATTATTGAAGCTCTTGTACATGTTGGGCAGTTCGGGGGAAAGAGCGTAATACAAGGTGTGGCGCATGTGGAAAAGGGGTGCGGGTTCACCCTCCTTTGGTACGTTTAGCGGATACAGACAAGGTTGGAAAGTGGGATTTGACTGGATTGTAAGAAGTCATAACGATATTATACCTTCGACAGAGATCGGTTCATGTTGACATATTAATAACCTAGTTTACTTACAAAAAGTGTGAATTAGGGAGATTTCATCGAAAATTATACTTCCCAACCGGTGAGCTGAACTTGACCTAGAAGTGACCTGATAGTTCAATTACGCATGCGCAAACCATCATACTAATCTTTAATCTCTTCTTAGTAGTGTTTTAATCAATTCTGGTAACATATTCCTGACAACAATATATTTTCTTGTAGATCAGTATGTACTTGTCGCTGGCGCAGTGAGACTATTGAATTTAGGGACACATGCACGGCCCGTGGCTTATGGGGAACATTTCTGGATGTTGCGAGTGAGCATAGCGAGCAAGCAAAAATGTTAGCCTTTCTAAAACATTAATATCATATTTCACCCACATTTTCTTTTCTTTACTTTTCTCCCTTTTCTTTCATTTCCTTGGTCGTGGGAATGTTAGGGGTCAAATGCCCCAACACCCCCACCCCTATACACCCATGAGACCTATATTGACGTTTTTGCACAATTGGAACTTAAAAGACGTATACATGATTTTACATAATTGAATTCAAACAATGTTATAAAATAAGACGTGTATACGAATTCATGACAATTACTTAACACCCTCTGAACATTTTTTTTTTCAAATAGAAAACCCGTTAACGATTCCGGATGGGATTTATCAAACCGAAAGGGGAATCGCCATGTATCCTCAAAGATTACCCCATATCAGAACTTGGCAATGAGAGTATGTCTGTAGTCAATCTCTACAAATCTTCTTGTCCGCAGTATCTTTGCCGCTTCTTCCACATTTCTCAGGATCAAGAGATTTATTCAGATTAAACGTCCGATCCCGCGTTCTAGAACGCATTTCCAGCCCAAATTGATCTTTTTGGACGGATTATTGTGGCGGTGTTGGGTTACCCAAGATCCATGACGGGGCATTTTGGCGATTTGTCGGTGGATTACGTTCTCAGCGGGACTCTTCAAAATAAGATATTATACTTGACATTTGCTATATTGATCAGATGGGAAAATAGAATGCATAATTTATTGATCCATGAAGTACAGCAAAGTTCCCAATTATATTTTACCTATAATCATAATCATAAATGCTTTGAAATTGCCATGCATGGTTCATTTTGAAACGAAATCTGTATCTACAAACTTTGCACTATCATGACTATGATGCAATTTCTAACATTTCAGAGTTTGCATTACATAATCCTGTAAGATTTGCTTAATTTCTGGTGTGATGGAATGTAATAGTGTTTATTTTTCTGTGATTTCTCTGGATGGTATTCATGATTTAATGATGTAGGCCCTATAAATATTTCTATAAAGTTTTTACACAGCAATGTGCATGCGATATAATGAGCTAAGCTCAAACTCCGGCTCAGTTGGAGTACCGAAATAATATAGAATAACATGTCTCATGAGTCACAAGTCGGGCCCCTGGAACAAGTCTATTTTCACTTTTATCAAAACGAAACTCAATCTGTGGTCCCTGGCAAAAATAAGGTTTGGAATCACATAAAATAATAGTCATTGATTTTTTTTAAATGTACATGTGTTTACTAAAGCTTTTCGTAAGCACAGTTAGTTTTACGCACAATCCAAAATTAAAGAGAGCAAAGTACTGAAAAGCGAGAAAATACTTTTTAATAAAAATACTAAAAAGGGAAAGAAACCGGGTAATTCATACGGATTTACCTAAATAAATCAAGGTTCTTTAAAGATTCACCCCAGCTTGCTTGTTAGTTGAGGAAAGAAAAAACAGTTCTGTGTAACACACGACTGAACTAGATCACATTTATCACATTTCAAGAATGTATAAAAATCGTCGTTGAGTCATTTTATTGTCATTACTTTGTTCTTAAAAGAGGACTAAACCAGCACAAACAAGATTATTACACGAATGATGCCTGTTTGTCACCGCAAATTGGTGTTTGGTTATAGGGGGCCAGTCGGGGGTAGTAAGGGAGTAGATGGGGGGCTATAACATCATACCAACTACATCCTTCAAAATGTTAATATAGAATAAAGAACAATGTATTTTATTGTCACATGACAGAGGTGCGTCTTTTCACGCTAATGACTAAATTTCCTTGTAAGGTGATCCTGAGGCCTTGTGTTATCACGGTTGCGACCCCTTTTCGAATCCAGGGGCCTCGTTTCATAAAAACTGAACATTATCATAACTTTGCCATTATGGTAACTGTCATGGTAACTGGCTCAGCCAGCCAATTACTATCCAGGATTCCAGGGAAGGTGTCACAATGTTACCGCAAATGTAAATCTTTTGTGAAACGGGATCCAAATCATATTTGATAAGAAACGTGAGGATGCCAAAATTGCAATATACACTGATATAGGACAGGTGTGCAGGCTTTGAAAAGATGTTTTTTCATCGATCGATATTTTTTTGCGAATATCTTTATTATAAATATAAGCCTTTTATTACCAGAAAATGTGAAAATCTAATGTTCTCGAATTTGTCTGAACTCGTATAAACATGATAAACAGTGGTGTAATGCTTTAAAGCTTCTATATTACATACACATCTTTGAAAATTGAAATAATGAGTATCAATAATTTGTGGGGAAAGTCCCCTGTTGATGCCATTATTTCTTATTTTCATCTGATTTTAATTGAAATGTTAGTGTTATATTATTTTGTGTGATTTGTATTTTATTTTTATTTCTGTTGGGGTATAGACTCTGTCTAGACGAAAAACACTGAAAAGGAATAAAAGCTGATTGAAAATGTTTTTCATGAAAAAATAATTAGCCGTATCATAATTATTAATTGCCTATGCGGGCGTTTCTTTTTTGTTTTGATTAATGAGAAAATTCATTTTACAACTTCAATTTTGATTTACGATTAATACATTTATTTTATTATATGAAAAGTTTAAAGATGAAACGCGATTAAGTTTTGGTATCCCCTTTCGATTTTGAACCAAGATTTTATGCAAGAGATACTCACCGAAAAAAAGTAGGAGGTATGAGAAAATGGAATCATAATGAAGACAATATAACAATAGATTAGACATATTACCAATCGATCTGTCAAGAGAAAGCTTGAATTGCCGGAAATAATGGTTTCCCGGTATATCCTTCTTCTTGCCTCCACTTTCTGGTTACCATGGGAAACGGCTGTATCTCGACGACAGCTTCGATCCTCCCCAATTGTCACCTCAGTCTCCGAAATTATTCACCGTTTTCATTGTTATTTCGGATGAGGTGGCAAAATTATTAATATAGTATTGCGCTTTAACTTCCACCTTTGCACGGCTTAAAGTCACACATCCCCGAGCTAATAGATGTTTTTGTTTTCCCTTTAAGCCCCAAATTCGAGGTGATCTCATCAACCTGCTTATGATATTTCACATCTCAGATTTATTGACAGTTGTCTCTAAATAATGAAAGGTCGTGGCTTCATCATATAGAATGAAATAGAATTTCAACAACCATCATAATTTCATTTTAGAATGTATTTAACATTTTGTTCGTAGCTGACGTGCGCGTTTTCTTTGATGATACAGAACAATGTTTCATCAAAAGGGGTTTTATCTGCAAATCTTCAGTTACCAAGGGGTAAGGAGGGAAATTGGTAAATCGGTTTTAAATATGAGGCAATATCATAAATCAAATCAAGTTTATGTTCATAACATAATGTTAGCATTACCGTGATTACATGGAGTGTTAGGTTAATTGTTTCATGTAACTTAAAGTTTACTTTGACATGACGTAGAGGGCTTTTGATCCTACAAAATAAAATACAACGCGTCAATTAACATGATTAACACAGTGCCATGTCCATACGAATTAGGGGTTGCAGTTGCCTCCAGAAATTTTGGAAACTTTTTAATTTCCACGAAATTAACTTAAAGTATGCCTTCATTTTATTTCTTTAGAAAATGCAAAAAGCGCCCCATAACACGCTCGGTCGCATTGCTCACTCGTTTTATTAGTTTCTTAAAAGAAAAAATCTTACGCCGATTGACCCCACCCCACAAAAAATCTACTAAAGGCAATGCACAGTAATGTGAGCTTTGGCAGTGGAGAAAACTTGAAGAACCATTATAAGTTCCCTCCATCTTTTTAGCACTTTCTGTCAATTTCTAAAAACACAGATACAATGAGAAATTGCAAAATATAATACACAAAGAACATGCACGAAATTCCAATGCGACTGGTCATCGCTCTTGTATTTTTACACAACTTATTTCGTTCTTTTTTTTTCACCCTTTCCTTATTTTCTTTTTTTTTTTGTCTTTCAAGGCAGAACGAATCAAGACGGCAATTTCCTGCTTCTGCGGGTTAACCACAATATAAACGCCTTGAGGTTTCACATTCTTTAAACATTACAACCACTCAAATGTTCACTATCATTATTGGTGTGCTCGAAATTGGAGGCCATAAACATGTAGAAGAAATGACGAGGGTCCCGAAATATGCCCTTATACTCCATGACTGCCTCCCTCCCCTCCCCCTCTTCCCTCTCACAGTCATTCGGGGTTTTTTTCGCCCCCTCCCCGCTCGACGCAACACTAAACTTCTCGCACTGTTCTAGTGTTTGACTCATTTTGAAACAAATTGTCTAGTTCTTTAGAAAAGGTGACGAATGATAGATGCCATTTTCTGTTATCACAGTAACATGATTCTATGTTTGTTTTTGCATTTCTTCAAATAATTTATTACAATTTAATTTACTTCATTTCATTTTTAAGGTTTGGCCCTTCAGTAAATCACGCACCACTTCTAGTTCTACCAGGAAAAGGACTAGTTACTTGAACCCAACTAATTGGTTTATTTCATAATCGTGATTACCACGGGTTGTCTTTTTTTCCTACCCATGACGTTTTCATTGTTTACTTCCTATTTACAGACTGCAAAGGGCAAGGGTGTATCAAATCATAAGAAAAACAATGATTAATTTGATGAGGTACTTGTCACCCAACTCCTGCTAGACTTGACAATGGCAAGCGGCCAGATACCCGTCGCTTGCCCCTCACCACCCTCGTCCAGTCACGACCAATTGAATGATGATTAATAAAATTCGATCCTTGACCATGACCAAGTTGTCACACTGTCACGACGATCGACGAGTTTCCGATGTTTGGGAGACTCTTCACACTGTGGACACATTATGACACCCTGATAAAATGTTTGAGCAAGTTCTATGAAATTCCCGGGGGCCACTTCCATTCACGAGTGGATACCATGCGCGACCATGGGGTCTCGTAAAGCACCCTAAACACGTAATTTCCATATTCTGAAAATGCACCCCTTAACAAGTATTGGCGTGTGAAACCCTACCCTTAACAAGTATTGGAAACAAAACGATACTCTTGGCAAATATTCCCTGAAATGAACCCCTAAACAAGTACAGGAATGTTTTATTATTACGGGTCCTTCGGTCGTCGGCTTTACAAGTTATTTGGTTTACGACCCCACCTTCTACACCTCGCGCAAATCGGACTCTAAACACGAAGTGTTGGGGCAAAAAGACATCCTTTATAAAACTTTTTAATTTTGTTTTATCATCCCCGCAAATTCGACCCTAAACACGTAATTTTCCTAGCGAAATAGATACCCCTTTTTCATTATTTTTGTGTTTTTGACACCCTTATCACGTTACGTACGTAACGTGCCCTATCGTGAAAAGGACATCCTTTTTACGTGTTTTTTGGTCGCGCATGGTATCCACTCGTCAATGTAAATGGCCCCCGGGATGAAATTGTATGGAGACCGGAGAGTGGATTGAAATCGTGATGAATTGAATCATTTTTACTTAGGTTTAGGTTATCTCCGCAAGCCTTTTTTGAAGAGTGATTCACATTGTGACCAATATCCCACCGGTTATCGATATCATCCATTTTGAAAATAAACATAATGAAGGTAAGGGGGAGGAGTTACCAATTATGCATATAGCATTTCCATTTATTTGAAAGCAGGATTTAAGAGCATTGTAGATTAAATGCCTTGCTCACTGGCATAGGTGCCGCGGCCGGGGATCGAACCCCGGATTTTCATTGTATAGCCAGGCGCCTTAGACCACTCATCCACGGCACCTTTAATTAAGTTAGTGTGGACGATCAAGCCATGACAATGCAAAACTATCTATGAGTGTCTCTTTACTCTGATATTACTCTCATTAATGCCATCGCTCCTCATTGCGTTACCTGATATCGTTACACAACTCATGCCTCAGTCACATTCCTACGACGGCCGTACGGCGAGTCTAAAACAGCCGTTTTAACCTTATTTTGGTACCAGCTACATAATGGTGGTTTGAATGAAAATGAACAAAACGGCTGTTTTCCACTCGCCATACGGCCGCCGAAGGGAAAATGTGGCTGAGGTATTAATGTATCACAATTGATATCATTATTAGAATTACCATTGTGAATTGAAATCATTATTTCAAAGTGGAATTTACATTGTAAAATTAAATTATTACTATTGTAAAATGTCATTATTTTTGTAAAATTGAATAAGTATTGTATATTATAATTGAAATCTTCTTCAGTGTATGTGCAAATTTAAAGAGAAATGCCAGTAGTTGCAGTAAACACTGATTTCATGAGAAAGTCTGTAAAACCAGGCTTAATCGTCAGTATATCATCGAAGATCTAGTTCTGGTACAATTACATAAACTGAACTTTGTGAAATCTTGAAACCTATGCTGAAATATGATCACACTGAAGATCACCAACACAGATAGGCACACGTGGGACAGTGTATTAATATTGCTGGAATAAAGACCCGACGGAAGTGACCGAATCCGCACTTATATTGCTTATTTCTCAGCAATTACACAATTTCTTCCAGAATCCGTTGGCACATATTTTTTATTCATACAAACAGACACTTGGGTGGTCATTATATTAGATTCTGTAAAAAGTCATTTTGAGATCGTTACCAAAACTGGAATTTATCTTTAATATGTCTTTTATTGTAAATTGAATGTCGATTCAGCCTTTGGGTTACAAAGTGGATATATCTTGAATTAAATTATTTTTAATTAAGGGAGACGGGTTACTTACGGTCAAATAGGTTTCTCGATCGATTGTGGACACTTTTTTCGAAAAGGGAACTGGATAAAAAAAAGGGTTGGTCACTATTCCAGTTTAATAAGCCTATGACATATGGTATGGATGCTAAGATAGGAAAGTGTGTTCAAATTGTTTTTTTTTATTCGATTGTATAAAACCCGACCAAAATCAACGCAAATGCGTATTATTATTATTTTTTTTTGGGGGAGTACCATTTATCAAGCATGGAATAAGCTTAAACTCTAAGGATGTAATTATAATCTCCAAACAATTAAAATCGTCAGATAAGCCGATATAAAAGACAATATACACGTTAGTTTCACTTTCAAATTAAAAAGAAAATATTCAATGGGTGACAAAATAGTAACGCTTAAAAATACTTCTGTGAGATTGTTATATTTACATTGACGAAACTTTACGAAAGCTGTAGACATATATTTTCGCTTCGTTCCATCTCACTGAAAGACCCAAATCGCGTGACCATAAACGTTATTTTAGGAATCAATCGCAACGCGCTACACACTTGACTCATGAACCTGTTAACATTTGTCCGTTCTTTGTCACGATATACATTCATTCAACATTAACAACAAGTGCATGTTTAACGCGAGAGAGTTCGCGATTTTGGAGTCGCAATTCTTGTTCCAAAGAATAAGGGGAAAAGATTCATCTTGGCCCTCGAACAACAGGGCTGAGCTCATAAGACCTGGAATTCATGATTGCAGCATTGACTTACGCCGAATTTCATTGAGCTTTAATTATGTACGATCGATTGCAAAATTCAACCATCCATGTAGAGTATAGGCATAAAGCGGAGAATGCTCCTAACCTGGGGACGGAGGGGAGGGGGGGTGGGAGGTGGAACAACTTTTTTTTATCTTTTTTTCTTTCTTATCATGTCATATATTTTGTTAATATTTCATTTTGTAATTGCTGAAACGCATTAGTATTAATTTCTAGCATTTTTGAAGTTTGATGTATAAGTTGTATAATCATATTGTAATGGATTTATTGTATAATTTATAATTATGTTTCAAATAGTTTGTACAAATTGTTTATAGAATCTGATTGTGTATTTTGATTTGAGAGATTATAATAAAACATCCATAAAAAAAATTTAAAAAAAATTCAACCATAAACCAAAAAATTCCATAAACCATAAACAAAAAAAATTCAACCGTAAACAAAAAAAATCAACCATAAACAAAAAAAAAATTTATTTTCATTCTCTTTTCATTTTCTTATACAATTTTGTTCAAATACACGTAGATCCAAACAGTGTTTTTATAGTACATGTACCTATATCTTTGTCGTAATTCGTTATTATTTATTATGTTTGATCCCTTTTTATATTTTTATTTCAGTTTGGTTTATAAATACATGAAACACATTTTTTAATGTTACTCTTTCACTTTTATGTAAATTATACCACTTTTTTTATTTCTATTTTATATTAGTGTTCAACTTATAAATGTGTTTTATTATCCTGATTTTTATATAGTTCTGTTATCATTAACTTATATGCTTCGTTTCCGAATTGTGTTATTCAATTCGTTCATAAATACTTGAATTTAATTACATTTACTTTATTTCTTCAGATAACATATTATAAATTTTCTTGTATTGCATTGTACCACTTCAAGCACAAATTTTCAGGTATTACTTTGATTTTTATCTCATTTTAAATAGGTTATTGATTTATATGTATTTATGTTTTTGAGTGTCAGGACCATGATTTAAAAACAATTTTTTTTACTAATCGTGTTAACCTGATTAAATATAATTGAATAAGTATATAAGTACATTTGAATTTCAATCTGTATTAGAGCCAAGTTGCATGTTCTCCCAAGGAGTAATTGCTTGCAGGGGCGGAAATCTCTCCCAAAAGGTAGGGGAGACAAGGGGCTGGAAAATTTGACAAGCCAAAAAAAGGTTATTACCCCAAATTTACAAATTTAAGGTCATTCCGACGAAAATAAATTTGACAAGCAAAAAAAAAGAGTTATCACCCCAATTATCATCCCAAAAGTAAGGTCATCATTCGATTTTGAATGCTGTATTTCTTACCATCATAAAATACCACAAATAGTAGGGGGACATTTGATATTGTCCCCCCCCCCCCCCTTCTATTTTGAGTAGGGGGGACACGTCCCCCTGTTCCCCCTGGGATTTCCGCCCATGCTTGGTACCACCCCACACACCTCGTTCAAATCGAACACTAAACACGTAGTGTTGGGGCAAAAAGTACATCCTTTGTAAAGTATTTCAGTCTTAACACTTGGTTTTCCTAGCGAAATATATACTACTTTTTCATTATCTTAGTGTTTGTGACACCCTTATTACGTTACGTAAGAAATGTGCCCTATCTTGAAAAAGATTGTATCCCGAGCCCCCCCCCCCCTCCCCCGGGATGGTATCCACTCGTCATGGGAGTGCCCCCGGTCCATTCGCTACCTTTTTAATCTGGCTTGTAACATTCGTTGAGACAAGGTGGTTCAAAACCTCGGTTGTGACCGGTGTTGAAACCTCTGCGTTGCTGATGAAGCACCTGGTTGTCATGTCAGAATTCCTCAACCTCTGGCCAATATATTATACCGCCGCTCATGTCCATTAGTACGGCATTAATATTATGAAGGTTTATTGTCAATCTACCAGTGTGACACACTCTTGAAAAGGACTGGCAAATCCAATATGTTGGTGAACATCATGTCCTACCGACAAAAATAGTCGAAATCAACCAGTTTACTTGTTGTGCCAGAATTATGGTTGATTTCGATTATATTATCCCTCGGACTCATATTTACAACATATCGCTTAGCTCGATCAATCTCTTTCAAGAATGTACTTTGTTATCAGAAGAAATTTCAAGCTTTGGTATAAGAAAAGTTGGACATGTTGAATGCGCAACTAACGTTATCGTGACGACCGTGCCGACTGAAGTCTATGACTCACGGTGTAGCGGGGTTCCCCTCGTATGATATGAGGATACTGAGATTTTTAAGAGATTAACGAAGATTAAAGGCATTCCCGTCGATTGACAGTTAAGTGAACTCTACAAGAATAGACTGACAGCCTGCTAGACAGTCCTTGTTGGTCACAGAGATTGCGCATCTTTGCGGCCATTAAAGATGATTTTTTTTATGTCAAATGGACTTCCACGGAATCTCGAAACTTGTGTAACCAACCTGCACTGTAAAAACTGTGGTGTTAAAACTGACACCAATTGGTGTTAATAGAGGACCACACCCTGATGTGTTGAAATTACACCCCAGAGATTGAACAAGAGTGTAAATGTAACAACCAAAGGGTTTTTTTTATAACACCTATAGGTGTTAAACTTACACTGTCAATTCAACACCGGTGTAAAATAACTGGTGTTGGTCCTCTAAGTACACTGGTTAACACCACATTTTTTTGCTGTGTGGCGATTAACTCACTTGCTAGACCACTTATCAAGTGGACACTAGTCAATACAGTTCAGGATTTTGAGTCCTAAGTGTTCATTAACAGTAAAATAAATCAAAGATAATTCACATACAAGCAACATTTTATAGAGAATGTCAGATAATTGCCTATGATGAAGGTTGCTATAGTTGGATTTGGAGTTCGGGGTTTGGAGGCACAGATGAAAATGATCCGACGTCTATTGCTCTGAAGAACAACGACCATGACAGTGAGTCCTTCCGTGACTTCTTTTCACTTTGAGACTTCACTTTGAAATTGTATTTTTGGACCATAGCCGGAACAATTGTCGTCAGATCTAGGTCTTCTGCCGTACAATCCTTGAAACTTGGCACGGTTTTCGACGTACCACTCTCTTAGCCGCAGCAGCCATTTCCCATTCACCTTTTTTCTCTCTGTGATATTCATTGTCAGTTTGTCACTGTCGGTAACAGAGGCCAACATGAATCCATGTTTTCTCAAGTTTACCCAATTTCTGACAGCGACGTAAATGTGACTTATCTGACACATTCGGTTAAAGTGGAGCGACGTCTACGAAATTACCAAACGAGCCCCTGTCTGATATCTCATATTTATATCTCTTTGTGACGACAACAAAGTACAGTACATTACCTTCACCTTGTTGTATTCCAGGGGCTAATGTAAGGAGACGTTCAAAATACCAGGGTAATTGCACTAGTTAATAGTTATTACTAATACCCCTGCATGACGTCACTAGTAGATCTAGTCTCCCTTGGGTAACCCAACCGGTTCCCGTTGTTCGTATGGAAGGATCATAACCCAACCAGTCTGGGCTAGTAATTCCTCAGGCGACGTCAATATGAAAATGTTGTCAACTCCCTCCTTGTGTTCGTTTGAAAGCTATTTTATTATACGATCGGCTACGTTCACTTCCCTGTCGCTGAAATGCTTGCTTGTTCTTGCCTTAAAGGGAGTTGTCGCATGTACTACACAGACGCTTTGTGGAACGCTGAGAGTCCATTGTCAAAAGCCTTTCATGACAAAGAGGTCTTTGTCGAAAGTCTGTGATTCAAAACAGCAGTGTCGTCCTGGACTCTAGACAAACGACATGCTTGCCATTTTTCGTCAGCTCCAAATCTTGAGACGATCTGCTCAGTGTCCGAGCTTTCATCAAATAGCTCTTAGAGCTCCATTGTGATTTTTACAGGTATTTTCAATAGATTTGCTACGTTGTAGAATACGTCCCCATTGCAATCGTGTAAAGTCGATCGAACGTGTTGAATGGACAAACGTAGCGACAGTTTATAAGCCAGACAAGCAAGCGATGTAACGCTCGATCTCCAAATCCTATGCAAAGAAGAGGGCAGAACATAAAAGTAAATACAATATTAAAGCGTACACATCTGCAAAACCTGACCCAATTGCCTCTTGTAGTGAGGGACAGGAGGCGCCCGCCCCACCCCATTCCGAAAAAACACGTATGCACCAACTTCTTTTTCGACTTAAAAACTCACCTTGGTCATAATGGTAACCTCGCTCGCTAGCTTCATAATTTTTCGAATAATGAATATCTTACACTCTTCCCTGAAGGGGGAGGGGTGGGGGTCTGCGTACTGTTATACTCGAGCATATTATAGACCCCCCCCCCTCCAATGCACCCCAACATGCCCAAAGAATGATACTCAGTACGATTGTCCTTTTACAGTCGACCTCTCATCCACTCCGACCGATGTCAAGCATTGCCAAAGTACATTAGCATATCAATGGGTAATACATGATATCAGCATGATCTGATGATGGGTGGATGACCGCCATGCGTCTTTCTTTCCTACCTTGCCTATTGTGGGTCCCGTTTCATGAAGACTTGTTTTATTGACAAATGCACACTTTCTATAACAAGTGTAGTATCAGCCAATCAAATCAAATGATTTCAGTAGCTTTAAACCGTTACTGTCAACTTGTTATCATCACAGGTTTTGTGGAACAGGCCCCAGGTGCTGATGCGCTGCGTGAATTTGGAAATCACTCAAATAATCTGTACTCCCGAAACATCATTTCGTACTTTATTCTGAATTCCAATTTCGCAAAATGAATAAATCCTTTTTATCGTTTTCCATTTTCTCTAGATTCGCAAGAAGAGCAAGGCGGACTACGCCGATCTCCAGGAAGGGGACCGTGTTCTGTCGATCAATGGGAAATCGGTTAGGAACACTGCCCGCGATGTCGCCATGGCATACATCGACGAGACCGATGACTCACTCGACCTCGAAATCGTCAGGTATGGGATTTCATATTTGTGTACAAGTATTTCAGTACATGGTTAAGAGTCAGGTCCACCCCAGAGAAATTTTGATATGGATAAAAACAGAAAAATCAAACTAGCATATAACGCTGACAATTTCATCATGTGCATATAACCGTTTTGGGGAAATTAAGCAAGGCTTTAAATGTCATAACTTTCTTATTTTACATCCGATTTTGATGAAATTTTCAGTTTTATCCTTGTTGGATTTTCCCTTTTTAATTGAATCAACTTAATATTTTTTAATATTAAGTCTAGTTGAAAAAAGAAGAAAAAACGTCGAATAATAAAGAGAGGGACAGGTGAGGCTATTCCTATTAAAAGTATTATTGTTCTTTTATTTTAGTTAATGTCGGAAACCATCCTTTATGACATTCTGCTCTAATCCCCATCGGATGATGGAGAATTCAAAGGCATAAACCATGTAGTACGACCACAATCATTCTGGGATGAGTATGAGTTCATGACAGGTCAACGATAAGAGTCAATGATCGTTGGGTTGATGGAATATTGAATGAAAAAGCTAGCCATCCCAAAACAGAAGGAGAACATGAAGGACACTATTAAAAACTGATGAGAGGCTATTCAATTAGACTTTTGAGAGAATCAGGTTTTGAATTTCAATATTTCTTCATTTTATTGCCTAGAACAAGAAGTGCCAACCCAAGAATTCAAGACAGACAGATGAATCAAGAAAAACAAAGTTCAGGTACAGTATCAGGTTCATGCTAAGGGTCTTGCTCCGACCTTTTACCTCATTGTGTCCCCCCCCCCTTCCCACCATTTCCTCATTATCGGGGTCTCAAACCAAAAAATATTCAAGCTCAATTTTGTACCGTTTGACATTACCTCATAATTTATGTTTGACGACTGACTTTTTGCCCTTCGTTTTTTTTTTCTCTCCAGCCAACGTTGTTAACCCCTCCTATATTTTACCCAAACTGGAATTACAATCCAGTATACATGTATACCTAAATCTTCTTTTGACTCTTATAACCCTTGTTGATGAGTTGTTGTGAATTACAAGGATATATATATTTTACCCTTATCTTACGATTCACTCAAAATTGTTTCTTTTAAACATTTGTTTTAGTTATCATGATACTTTTTTGACTGATGTGACTCTGTTTTCTATAATAATTAAACCCCAACGCATGCTGCTTAAATTATCACCGTTCATTTCAAAGCTTATTGTTTTTAAATCTTGTTTTGTTATGTTGAAACCTCATCATTTATTTTCTACTTTCTTGTCACAATTTTCAAGAAAACATTCAGTTGCCGAAATCGTGCAACGGAAACAATAAATCTGAAATGGGAG
Organism: Lytechinus variegatus; assembly: GCF_018143015.1. Lineage (NCBI taxonomy): Eukaryota > Metazoa > Echinodermata > Echinoidea > Temnopleuroida > Toxopneustidae > Lytechinus > Lytechinus variegatus. Next base: position 12,164,157 of record NC_054757.1, read on the forward strand.
TTCATTAATAGAGCTATACATGTACGCTCAGAAATATATCAAATTTAACGTTAAAAAACAGGAATCTTTGGGGGTGCATTGCGCTTGTAATAGCAAATCCCTTGAGAAAAAAAAATCAAAGGTCAACCAATTCTGCCCATATCTATAGACCGGCGGATGTCGAACAGCGGCGGCGCGGTCCGTAAGGTCACGACGACAACGACACGAATCAAGACGACTAAAGACGGGGAACGACTGCAGGAGACGGTTACGAAGACCGTGATGGAATCGCTGGACGGCGAGGCGCCGAAAACCGTAGCGCAGACGACGACAGAACGCAACGATATGGCGGGACCGGTGCGCAAGCCGATTGGTGGAATTGAGCACACCGCGCCAATCAAGATGGATCATGGGAGGCGTACCAGTGACGTCATCATCACGCATCCACAGAAATCGGCTTCTGATCGAGCACGGATATCGGGCAATGGTGAGATCGGGGAATCATCAGACGACTTTGAACAGAAGGGGAGAGGGGTATTCCTGCGTCCACTGACAAAAATACCCAGATTTGTTTTCCCCCTTTTAGATGTTAAGGCTATAAATGCGGAATATTATTATTCATTCAAGAAAATGCAAACTGTAAATTCACTCATACATTATGGGAAAGTTTGTAGGAAGGGATAGTTCATTAAATCTATAATAATTTCACCATTCTAGCTCCTACATCACCTCTTTATCATGTACTTCTAACTTTTCTGCTTATTTATTTGAAAACTAGCCCTCTCCCCTACCTTTTTTATATTGTTTTGATTTTGAACCCTTATTATTTTCCACCAATCGATTATGATTTTGAAGTTTTCGTTGATTTTCTCACTGCGATTCATATTATCTCGAGTTTCAGGCTTGAATTAATTATGTCTACCTTGATATTTTGTTGTTGTTTGAACGTTTAACATGTTCCAAAGATTAATCACACCCTTATCCTTTACACATTACTGTATTTTAATATTTTCGTCCGAAGTGATCAAGGTCGAAAATGAGTTGGCCTATATCTTATTCATAAAATTTATACATTTGATTTAAGTCATTTGTTTTTTCCAATTTCATCTGATGTATGATCCAATTTAAGTGATTACAGGTGTAATCTTGCCATGAGGACGAATCGAATTGGTTACGACCATGGCGATGATATCTATGTTGCAACAAGGAAAGTAGAAAAGGCAACATCAACAGTACGAAACAATCACGCAATGCGATACATGTATGTCAACGTTTTTCGAAGACAGTCCGTTTTCCTTAACTGACGCATGTATGCATACAGCTTAGTAAGAAAAAAAGCGAATAAAAATATGCATCATGATTTATTATTATTCCCCCAATTTACAGTAGACAACTCATCGAGGTCAACAACATGGCAGTCCACACAGCGACAACCATCGTCAGCCAAACAGCAACCCATCTATCAACAGACACAACCTCAACAACGACAGCAGCCGCATCAAGCGCGGTTTCAGCTACCGCAGCAACCACAACCGCAGCAAGCGCGGTTCCAGCTACCGCAGCAACAACAACCGCAGCAGAAACCAAAGTCAAGATTTGAGATGCCCAAACCATCCACCAACCCACGCTATTCGGCTCCGGGTCCGAAAACCGACTTCGCTCTCCAGTACGGGAAACCGTCACCGCTGCAGAAGAGCAAAAAACAGCCGACATACGAACCGGTCAGCATTATGCAGTCCAAGCCTTCCGGTAAAGCTGCCGGGGTCGGACGGGAACTTACGATCACCTTTGCCATGCCTGATGAAAACACAAAGGTAGGTTCTGGAGCTCGTAACTAAGTAAGCTAAGCAATCAACACATTTTTTACGATTGATTGCATTGACTATAATAATGTACAAATATTCGTGAAAATCAAGCTTACGATGTCATAATTCTCTAATCTTTGTGTTGTGCGACCCTCGCTATGAATGAATTGAATGTATCTATAAAGTAAACCGGACAAAACTGAATATAAATTAAAAATGAATATACAAGGAAATGTTCAAGAGAAGTAGCACGTGATCATATTGTGGAAATACTTTAAATCAATGAATCACAACAAAGGAAGTTTGCAATATTGATATTCGAACAGTTGAATAACTGGGAACATACCTTTCCATCTCTTGTTGACTATTGTTCGAGAATGAGTGTGAAAACACAACCATCCCCAAACATGTTTCATTATTTTAAATCACCAAATTTTCCCTCATTTCCCAACACAAAATATTGACGCGGAAGTGGTGTATGCTATGTGTAAAGTCCTGGAAGGGCTGAGATAATAGAAGGGAAATGGAACGACGAGAAAGTGGAGGTTGAGAAGTAGAGTATTCTTTCGGGAAATGAGTGTGGTCCTGAAAAGGGATGTAAAGACGGAAGACGGACAGTCAACCCGCCCGAAACGTTGAGTCTTCTCTCCTGCTCCTGCTATACAACTCCATTCGTCGAATCAACCCAGCCTTCTTACATCTACTCAAGCCTCTCACCCTGCCTACCAATCAGCTTTCCACTCCTTCTTGTTTGCAGTCCTTTTAACGACTACACTCATTGCGAAAAGAATACTCTGCTTCCCAACTTCGACTTTCTTGTCTTTTCATACCACTGTCAAGAAACTAAATGTTTATACTTTCCTTTCTATCTGCAGGTGGACTTCGGCAGCCCCCCTCAGTCACCAAGCGGTATGTCTGTAGATAGTGGTGTGCCTCCTGAATCGCCTCTTACACCGAAGAAACATCTCGAAGAAGAGGAGGAAGAGACTGATGTCTATAAAGATCCTAGTATCATCCTTCGCAGCCTTGCTAAGGACCAGCCTGCCGCTGGTAAGTTTCTTTGACCTCCGTATCGAGAAAGAAAAACATGTATGTGGGTCTAAACCCAGTTGGTCTTTTTGATAAAACCTATATCTGAGAGACTGAAAAAAATGGTTCGTGCCTTGTGAAGAGACTGACATTCGTTTGACTTTGACAGACATCTCTTACAGGAGTCCACCTATTAAAACTGTAAAGTTCCTAAGTGTTGTGGCTAAATAAAACTTAGTGATGACAGGCTATAGACTTTATGCATAGGATGTCATAATCCCACAGCGCCCTCCCTCAGAAGATACAGGAATACGCGTAAACCGAGTTGTTACAGATGCACCAGCTGCATATTACCAAAGCATGCAAGGCAGTTATTTCAGCCTCTATTAGATTGGGGCGAGACTACGTTAATGCATAAGGTATATTGTGCGTGAACAGTGGTTCGACCTCCTTTTTATCTTTTCAGAACGTTCCTTCGCTACTAGTTTCTAATCTTGACATCTACGAACCGGTCAATGTATATTTAATCTCTTGGCTTAATTGTCATTATACAACTAATCTCATGAAGATGATATATTGCTTCAATCAATTCCGTTCTTCTTTTTTCTTTTGTTTTTACAGAGCGTAAAGATCGATTACAGCGTCCGTACTCGGAACCAGCGGGGCGAGTCAGCGAAGATCCCGAGCCCGAAGTCTCAATTGTCGAGAAAAGGCGAGCATGTAAAACAATCGCAGATCTTCTGATGTTTCCCAAGAACAAGCAGGCCAAAGGCGCAAGGATGTTCGCCAAGCGTCGGAAGCGCAGTGCCAGGTACACGATTGAAGCAACCGGGCAGAAGGACTCCGATGAAGATAGCGATGGATCTTCCACTGGGGAGTCTGGAGCTGCGATTATCACCATCAAGGCCGCTCCACCGCCACCACCACCAATGTCGAATGGGGTAATTCCGATTCCACCACCGCCGCCTCCTGGAGGATTCACACAGCGTATCAAGGTGGAACCGACGAATTTCAATGTCAAGTTGAAGAGCAAAGCAAAGTGCGATCACACTGCGGTGTCGCCGAAGCAGTGTCTGGTCCTTGCCGATGGTCTCAAGTCACACTCAGGCAGAGCAGCAGAGATGTTTGAAAAGAGGAGATTAAGATCAGAACAATTTGTCCTTGACGAGTCGACGATGAAGCATCCAGCACCAACTCCCTTTAAGAAGCCACCGGGACCGCAGACCTCGGCGAAGCCAGAGAAGAAGGTATCCCCTTGGGAGGCTGCAGAAAAATCGCCGTTTGGATGTATCACGCATGCCTTTCCGAAAAAAGAAGTGAAGATTCCTCCTCCGACTCAGGCCAAACCAAAACCAGTTGTACAGCCACCTTCAGATCCACGAATCAAGCCTGGTTTCAAAGCCAACCGCGACTTCCCTAAGTACCCAGGATCCCAGCATGTAGAACCAGTACCACTCAAACAAGGGCCAACGCTCCCTAAAACCAACTTTAAGGACTTTAATGTCAAGCCACGCGGTTGGGGTGTGTCATCTAATGGAGATAACCGATCTGGGTCCCCGGCTTCGTTGAACTCTGAAGGGTCGATCGGTAGAGGTCAAGGTCAAACCAGATCACTTAAATACAGCGGTGGTTTCAACGACTTCAACCCCAAACCAAAGTCGTTTGGCTTTGATTCGCCAAGGCATGGCGCGCTTTCACCAACGGTGTCACTAGCCGAGAGCGATGATTTATAAATGTACCTTCGCATCCAGAGCATTGAGGATAAACAGAACATTTGGATGGGCGATTTCAAACGAATTGGAAATCGCGAATTGGACTCATAATTCGTCCACTTTGAACTTGTGAACTCGTGAATTTAAAAAAAAATGTGTTTATTGAAAAATAATTAACATCTCTATGTATAGTGTTACAAGGTCAATACTATGCAATAGAAAAATAGTTCATCTTTTATCTGATGGATACGAATATTCATGATCATTGTGCATTATAATCCTTTTAAAAAGGCGCTATAGAGTAGTTTAATGATCATCCTTCATCGTCTAAAAAGTGAATAATTATCTTTACATGTCTTTAATTGATACCAGCCACAGAATATGATAAATATTAAGCTTCATGCTTTGACTGTAAAAAAAAGTATGATAAATTAACAGGCCCTCAGGGTCTTCCTCATGATAACGTCCTTAACCACAGGTCAAACAAAATTACATATTTAGCCAGACAAGATACATGTAAAATGTCAAGTACATACGTTTGTGAGCGTTTTGTTTAGCCACAAACATAGGGGCTGTCGTTAGGGTTACCCTAAACTATTCTCCCAATCACCAGATATATATTTAAGAATGTCTAAATATTTGTTTAGATATCAATATAGAATAATTTTGTGGATTTCCCACGTTGCTATGAAACATACATATTTATTTGCATAATTCTATAAATAATATGTGAACTGTTAATTGACCGATATAACTGTATTATCTCCATCGCGCTTAAGCTTTCAAGGATAAGTTAGTAACATGCATTGATACATTTTTTCGTGAGTGTACATATTTAGTGTGTGCTTGTTCAAGGAGATTGGTTGTTCCTTGGGTGTGTCTAGATTTTATTCATTATCTTTGTGTAACTATCGTGCATCGGGGGTTTCAAAATTTCGGTTGCGATGAGTACAGAATATTATGTAAGTGTATGTGTAATCAAGTGTCGTGCATCTCGAGGATGGACTAATCGGCCTTGCATTTGGCCTCAGATTGTCTGGTCTCGGTCTTGGCCTTAGTCTTGGTCCCGGTCTTGGTCTCTTCTCTGGCCCTGCGCGCAACACTGTTGTGATCATAATCAAAGAATGTTAGCGCGGAGATTGCAAATCATCGTGTTTCTTTCTGCGCTACATTCACCTTAGCTTGGTCACGACTTTTCGTTCTGATGCGATGGTATGCGGTAAATAACAAATAAAAGAGGAAAAATAGAATACTATGACTGCTTGAGTAGCGTGGAGCCCGTTATAAATTGAATATCATTATACAGATTTTTAATAGATTAGGACAGTTCAGTCAATCAACATTTACCTTTTGTGGGATACGAAGAAATATCCGATATGCTTTAACATCATGATCACGAAACGAAAAAATCTGCTTGATGGTGATATTTATGCCCTATTAACAGATTTTAGCAAACTGCCGCAGTAAATTTCAGAAAATTACTTATTTGGCCAATGATATTGTTTTGTGTTGATTTATCTTAGTCTTTGCATTTGGGATGAATATCAGTAAGGTTCAATTCAAGCAACATTGTTTCAAACAGGAACTATAGAAATGCACGTTATCATAAAATATTCATGTAGTACTTTAATAAAAATTTTCTTAAAACAAACTCTAACGTGATTAGAATTTTTTGCAAGGCCCAAGCCCGTGATTATTTTTAAAGGCAATTTGAATGATTATGAGGAAATTCAGAAATATAGCTAAAATATCATGTTCCATCGTGCAATGGAGTTGATCGTTGCTAAACCCTATAAACAATCTTTCAGATATTGTAACATTATTGCATAATGTGTGTGTGTATACTAGTCGTGTCCGAGTATTATAGAGGCGCTATTAATTAATTCGGACTATGCACAATATGACAGCTTAGTCGTAAATTTATTTGATCAGACTGAATATAGTGCCTTTTATTGGTGATGATAATGATGCCTTTATAGTAAAAATATAAAGATGTGATTTATATTTTACGTTCTTGTACAGATAAAAAGCTCGAGTTTATTATTTCAAACTGCACTATCTTAAAACAAATGTACTCACTAAATTATCATGTTGTGTATTTAGATTCTTGCTCCTAATTTGCCTATGGACATGCTGTACATTTGAAAATAAAACATCTTTATTTATTTGCTTTTGATGCTTGGAAGATGATGGTTTGGAAGTAAATGTTATATAATTTGTATACATCACCTGTCTTATTACGATACCCTTTGTCTTTGTAAAGCATAAGCTTGTCTCGAGATAAAGTTATAATTATTTTAGATAGAAATTTATTTCATTGCGTCTTGCACATAAGAAGCAATACAAGGTTCCTCGTGTGCTTTGACTACCAATCTGTCGGAAAAAATACTGTTGTATGATGTTGTTCTGCAACAAATGGCGATACAAAGCTTTTCTTCCAGTAATGTCCCATCCTTAAGTCATAATGTCTTCATTAATGTATTTATGATAGATACACTAAAAATGGTTTTAGCATGTTTAGAGAGTGGCGTCAATATGCCGTCGTTTCATACTGAAAAACTCCGTTGGTATTTTTTTCTCTGAAAACCATTACATCGGCGACACGGGATTTTTTCCTCACTTGTAAGTAAAACTTAATAGCATGTGATCAAGCCACGTAGTAATTAAGATACAATTTTAACATGTAACAGAGAAAGTAAACTCTGAATTCGTCTTTGTCTTTGGTGATCAAGCCAATTTATGTGTTATAGTTTTAACGTCAATATAGTGAAATAAATGGTAAGGTATGGTAGAACGCACTTTTGTGGATTAAAACACAGTTTAAAACCGCAGGTGCGCCTCTTTGGAGCCGTTTAACAATGGGTATATCACGTAAAAGGTTTTAACATAGGGTTCGCATGGATATTGTCGCATGCCCCACCGTTGGTCAAACAATTTACCACAGTGTGGACATGCCGCACTGGGTCCTAAGGCAGAGCTGGAATATTCCCTATTTGTAAGGTTGACAGATGATGGTTGGTAGCTGTATACAATCGTCTAATCAATGTGTTATTATGGCAAGTGTGATGTTAATCACTTCATTTAGTATTTATCATGTTTCTAGTTTGAAGGTAAAAGTCTATTTATATGTGCATCATATTCTTTCCGATAGTGAATACGTTTTCGAGATAAAACCAATGTGAACGAGACAATACCCATTTAAGCCAGTGGTGACACCTAAATTTAGGTTACAAAATCATGTTTGGATGCACGTCTCTAGAATTATGACTTCAAAATGTTCAAGAAACTTTCTGTGTAATGCCTATTTTTTATTTCTTTTGGTATAAGCTTCACATTGTGTAGCTTCATCATAGCTAGGAGATTTGAATCATTACAGTCGTTTTGAATTTTGGAGTGAATAAACTTTGAAGAAACAAAAATACAAGCGATTGTCATTTTGTATTGGTCGTTTGCATGTTTTGGTTGTTTAACTCTGTTTAGTAGTAGGTTTATTGATTTGTTTGCATGTTTTATTGATATTGAAATTCGTATGTGATAATTTAATTAGGTTTGTTGTTAACATTTTGATAGTTATTATTATCGTTTTTGTCTCACCTGCATAGCAGAGTGAGACAATAGGCGCCGCTTTTCCGACGGCGACGGCGGCGGCGTCAACATCAAATCTTAACCTGAGGTTAAGTTTTGGAAATGACATCATAACTTAGAAAGTATATGGACCTAGTTCATGAAACTTTGCCTTATGGGTAATCAAGTATTACTGAACATCCTATTAGAGTTTCATGTCACATGACCAAGGTCAAAGGTCATTTAGGGTCATTGAACTTAGACCATGTTGGGGGAATCAACATCAAAATGATTAACCTGAGGTTAAGTTTTTGAATTGTCATCATAACTTAGAAAATATATGAACCTAGTTCATTAAACTTGGACATAAGGTTAATCAAGTATCATCAAACATCCTGCATGAGTTTCACGTCACATGACTAAGGTCAAAGGTCATTTAGGGTCAATGAACTTTGGCCGATTTGGGGGTATCTGTTGAATTACAATCAAAACTTTAAAAGTTTTTGGATCTTATTCATGAAACTTGGACATAATAGTAATCAAGTATCACTGAACATCCTGTGCAAGTTTCAGGTGACATGATTAAGGTCTAAGGTCATTTAGGGTAAATGAACTTTGGCCGAATTGGGGGTATTTGTTGAATTACCATCATAACTTTGAAAGTATGTTGGTCTAGTTCATGAAACTTGGACATAAGAGTAATCAAGTATCACTGAACATCCTGTGCGCATTTTAGGTCACATGACCAAGGTCAAAGGTCAATGAACTTTGGCCATAATGGGGGTATCTGTTGAATTACCATCATAACTTTGCAAGTTTATTGATCTGACTTTTGAAACCTGGACGTAAGAGTAATCAAGTATCACGGAATATCTTGTGCAAGTTTCAGGTCACATGATCAAGGTCGAAGGTCATGTGAGGTCAATGAACTTTGGCCACATTGGGGGTATTTGTTGAATTACCATCCTATCTCTGTAAGTGTATTGGTCAAGTTCATGAAACGTGGAAATAAGAGTAACCAAATTTCTTTGAACATCTTGTTCGAGTTATAAATAGTAGTTTTCAAAGTCAGCACTGCTTCTATGTTGAATCACGTGATGCAGGTGAGACGGCCAGAGGCATTCCACTTGTTAGCCTTACAAACACACGCACACCCCACACACATATATATATATATATATATATATATATATATATATATATATATGAATATAAATGTATATATACATATATATATATATATATACATATGTGTGTGTGGGTGTGCGTGTGTGTGTAAAGTTATACACGTACAACCGCTTTTGGCAACTTTTTTTTATTTAAATATTGTAAAGAAATGGATGAAGAGAACAATGGTAGGCGTAGCTTAAATCAAGGTTCCCCAGAGCTATCTACCCTTTGGGAAAATTGGTGATGCCGAAAAAATGTCTCTGCCGGGAATCGAACCCGGGCCGCCCAGCTTTGAACGCTGGTGCATGCCTTAACCACTCACATATATTTACATTTACACTCTGGTGTCATGTTCAATCTCTAGGGTGTTATTTTAACACCTTAGTGTGTGGTCCTCTATTAACACCGATTGGTGTCAGTTTAAACACCACAGTTTTTACAGTGTATTCACAGTGTAATAAGACCCCCCCTCGTCATTTTTCGCGATAAATCCGCCGCGCAATTTTTTAGACAAAAATTGCGACCCACGGGGTACGCAGTTCCGAAATTACGCAACATTTCGTAAGTGCATACAGACCCCAAAAACGTGAATTCGTGAACAAATCAAATTCAAATAGTGCTCTTAGCCAAAATTCATAAATGTACTATTATTTCTCCTTTCACTGATTGAAATCAATAAATTTCATCTTGTTTTGGTCAAAATAAAGTCCCCGACAATTTCCATTTAAATAGAGGCAAAAGTCGAAAAACAAAGAAATAAATAAGAAATTTAGAAAGCCACAAAAATACATAAAATAAATGTGATATTGATTTTTGTAGACATTTGATCAGAATCTTATAGTCTCTAAACAAGAAATAGCATTATTTATTTAATTAGAGCATTTTTCATACATAAATTAGCATGATTAATTAGCAATGAGATTTTCGCAGAATTAGATCTTATCGTTTTGTAGATCATGCCATGGGTAACGCGCATGCCAATTTTCGTCGCGATCGACGGCCAAGATCATAATCAGCCCCCCACCCCCTCCCCGTCTTCTTAGGCGTTGAAATAGCCCAGTTTTTTAATGGTGAAAGAATAATAATTGGAAAATTCAGAGGAACAAGAGTACATTCATAAATTGTTTTAGAGCATCGCACTTGAGTTTGAATTTATAGTAAATGGCTACGTGTTCATGTTGGTGGAAAAAATACAAATGAAAATAGTACAGTTTTGTCTTGATCATGATATATCTTTTGAAAATGAAAATTACCCGTTTTTTCTGAGGATGATATCCCGTATACGTCTGTAGAATACTTAAGTGTGATTTATGGTGCTCATGGTTTCCATGTAATCCAGACAATTATTATCAGATATGAGGGTACAATAATTGATTATCTAAATAGATTAAAATACTCTAAATGTCACGCATAGATTTAAATGAGGAAGGGGCATTTCAAACATTGAAATAAAAACAATATGGAATCGTACGGAAAAGGCCATTTTTAGATAAATATTTTGTGTTTAAATAAAGGGGAAATTCCACGAGATCGGAAACATTAAATCGGGTACCTTTTCCTTGTTAATCATGAAAATAATGATCTTCAATGAAAACATACTCTTCTTTATGATACAACTGAACATTTGACGTTAGCATTTAATTTGGAGACATTTTGGGGCTAGATTATAAAACTTCTTTCGATAACATCATTTTTTTTCCTTTTTCAGTATAGATATTTAAAATCATCTGTCTCTCTATCCATTATCCTTATTCACATCATGTTTTCTCTCATTTGAGCTATCTCTGCCTATATACATATCTTTTCCTATCCCCCTCTCCGCCTGACCCTTTCCCTTCTTGTATTTCCCACGTTCTCTCACATTCTCTCTTTCACACTCACACACACTCCCTCACCCTTACTTCACACTCACGCACACAAAAATACACGAGCATGCCCACACATTTACGCACTCAAAACAATGCACTCTTCACTCCAGACGCATAACTCATTCCACATCACCAAATTACTATTATCATGATCATGATAAAGCACTTACCTGATATACCAACCCACATTCGTTTGTAAATAAACTAATCGTCATATTACAATTATGATAATCAAGAATTTCATAGTTACTGAAACCTCAGTTTATTGCTTCCACTTTAAATGGCAAATTTGTTGCTAAATGATCTACCATTTACCAGATCAGGGTATATTTTTTAAATTTATAATTGGTAATGATTAATCATTCCAACACGCGTGCGCAATGGCGCTCGTGACTTAAGACACACCCACCAACTTATCGCGTTATTCCACTTCCCGCACAAATGCAGAACTTTCCATCCAAGGCAATGGAATATTTCCTTGATCAAGGCATAGATCATGCACAATGAGGGATATTCAGTTCAATAAATTTTCAAAAACAACAATCTGGTAACTATGAATCATACCGACCGTGAAAACAATTCCAATCATTCTTTTGAAGCTTGCCTTGGAAAGCTTGAGACTGGAATAAGATATTTATCAGTCGTCGGCGTTCTTCTCACCACCGCCACGTTACTTACTATTATCTGTCATCATCGACTTCGAAAGCAGCATCTGATATTTCCATTCAACATCGTCCTCGCCGACTGCGTGTTGAATGTCCTTTATGTTTTGTACTGTCCAAGGTGCCTTCAACATGACCAAGATCACGAGGTATGTTTTTATGTCGATCTATTTGATGTATTTGATTTCTACTTCGCACACTAAAAGTGTAATTTCTTGGCCATAGAAACAATACCTGTGTTATTAAAGAAGTTATAACTTACGCTTTCCTTTTGTTTCTGAGAACCTATGTTTAAATCGTTACAATCTATGCTTTTAATTGGTTCCTCATATACTTCATGTCATTTGATATTACTTTGTAAAACAGTGAATGTAATTATTGTCATTATACTCTCACTTGCTCTTGAAATGTATGTTTTGTGGAATGTGAAATGATATAATATATAAAATCAAAACAAAAACAAATCGTGTATTCAAGTAAGAATTATAGTTGTTATAAATAGTTGACTTTGTCATGTTCTGTTGTACTTTGCTGAATGTTAAACAGAAATGAATAAATGCCTTTAGACCAAAATAAATAAAATTTCAATACATCCGTAAGGCCCTGTCCAGACTTCTCTTGCAAACTATACGAAGATAGATTTCACTGCATGCGGAATAATTTCTACGAGTGGAAAAGGAATTTCTGCGAGTTTATTAATGTGTCTTACCTGCTGGACGCGTGCTACGTACGTTCTACTTGCGTGTATTCGTACAGTCTTCGTGTCGAACGCAGTAGTGCTTCGGTTCTGATATGTGGTATTGGGGGAATATACGAGCTCTGCAAGTCACAAGTGCGATTAATACGGAATGTAAATCGTAATCAGAACTGCGATGTGCCGCGGTAGCCGCATGAAGCCACGAGAGATCGTATATATGCAGGCCTTTGGGATTACAGTGCAAATCACTTGTCATCCTTCGTAGATGGACCAAACGTGTAATTTATGGGCAAAACTGCATGTTATGAATAAACCTTCTTTTCACCATCATTATTATCATTTCTATCGTTGTGATATAAAAATATATTCATATAGGCCCTTATTCTATTTCTAGTTATCACCAAGCATTTTCTGTTGTATATATCTCAGGATTCCTCATTAGAATACGTAGACGCTTGGAAAGTAGCTGTCGTGGCCTCACTTCTGGTATCATCTGCCAGTATCTTCCTTGTAGCTGTGGAATACTTCATTGCATTCAAGTACGATCCTTTAAGCGGTCGTCACACCCTCACCCGATATAGAAGAATCTTCATCTGCATCGTAGCCTGGGTGATCTTTATCGCAATCGCTGCAACCATTGAAAAGACCTCACGCACCAAGAATGTCTTCAAGATTCGTTTTGCCGTGTGTACCCTCTCGTTCGTCCTAACTGCCATTTGCTATTACATCGTCTATAAGACCATTTCCAGAGCAACGCTCAGTGATTCCGCCCAGATGAAAGAACGGAGGAAAGAGAATAAGCAAGTGCTTCTGACGTACGGTCTCGTCCTGGGTACAACCTTGGTCTTATTTACGGTACCAGATATTGCCTATACCATCCTATATCATGTAAACGACCATGATGATTGTCTTTTTCTTGGTAGGTCCATTCTACGAATCCTCAACACTGTTGCAAACTCAACTATTTATTGGTGGCGCTTGAGGGAATTTCGTGCCATCATATCAAATTGTAGGCCTAAAACTTGTCGGATAATGGTATAGAACGTTTGTCTTTTGAAGATAGAAAATGCATAGGGCCTATGGCATTTTTTTTTTTTACTTCATCCATTGCTCGGTCATGATGACAGAAGAGCAATGTCAAAAACACCAGACGGAAGGGTTTCTCTTCGTGCCAAAGATGCCGGGTACCAAACCCTGAACTTTCATCTTGTCAGGACCCTTAAACCTCACGACAACGGCACAATTCGGTGTTTATACAATAGAGCGTCTTCAGTATCATTGAAGAACAATAGTAGCCGTACGCAGAATATTTTCAGGGGGAACAAGAAGCAAAAAAAACATCGAAGAAACTCAAAAGCAAGTGAGCGAAGAGAGCGAGCATGTTATTGAGGTTGTTTAAATTTTTTAAAGTGAAATTGAAGGATCTCGTCATGGATCCGATCCATGATTTCATGCACGCTTTTGGTGAATTTTGTGAAAATATTTAGAGTTTAAGAAGTAAGTTTTCATAATTTCTGGGGTGGGGCAACTGCATGCCCCGCAGCCCCCCTCCCCCTCCTGCTGCGTACGGCCATGCAAACTCTCTATATTGCCTTCTCGCACTTAACCATTTACAAATATAGGATGAAATTAAATAAATGAATTATATTATATTCTTGCATGTACTATAGAATTCCAAACTTTAAAACTATGATGACAGTTATATAATTCTTCATTGCCTAATTCTGCACAAAAACTAATTTGTTTTAACGCTCTGTCTATTTTTTTTTATAATGCCCTTTGCTTAGTTACCTTATATGTAGTGGTTTCCTGCATGTACATGGAAAGTAGTCATCAAATAGAACAACTTTAAAAACAATTTTTGGGACAATAAATCATTTTATTTTATAAGATAATGAATTTCTTCTGTCAAAATTAATAATCTTTAGGTTTTAATTCAACAAAGGGTGGTATCAATAAATAGGTAAATCTCATGCATATTTACGTGTTCAAGTGGTTTATTGAAATAGATAGATATCATCATGATTTTATTATATAAAAAAAAGATATCGGGATATTGAGGACATGATTTATGTTGACAGTCTAAAATACCCTCTTTCTGCAAAAAACAGTAAAATTTTATGATATATGGGATTTCACGTGTACACTGACGGGTCAGTCAAATATCAAATTTCGGTTTATTTTGTGCCGGTATGTTGCTAATCGGTGTAAAGTAAATTACTGAAATCGTGTGTCAAGAATGAGAGTAACCATCACTTTATTTTTATTTCCGAGAATAAGTTTTGTGAATTCAGTAAATGTTCAGTTATTATCTAAATATATGAATGTCAAATCTATGATCTGTATTACATTTTCTATCATTATTTGTTACCACTGAACAAAAAAGGGTAATCTGAAATGTTTGTGTTGAGGAGTAACGAACACAAATACGACGTGTTTTTGTCAAGTTCATATTTTTAATTTGTCCCAAATATGATGATTTGGGGGTAAAAATGGCACCTAAATATTTTTCAGCTCCTGATGACAGAGCAATGCGATGAAGGGGCACTACATACTCATTTGTTTGATACCAAATTCGTCATAATAGCAAAAATATTTTATAAAATACAGTGAATTTTATGACGTTTGGCAAATCTCAACTTTTCTTTGAATTTCCTGGGGGTATGTAAACTTCTGGCCTCAACTGTGTGTTGGTATATATATATATATATATATATATACAGTGCGTCCCAGAAAAAACGAAACCGAGATTTAGCGATCATTTATCATTACTTAATCATAAATAAAATAGACAAATGACCTACCAATTTAAAGCTTAGAATCTCCTCTTTCATCTGATATTACTTAGATTATTTTTCATTCACGCATGAGTGAGCAAATACAATTTGAAGGAAGGATATAAAAAACTCATTTGGCGGGGGGTATCTGGGTTTCAAAAAGAAAACCACATTTTTGAAAAGTTAAATATCTCCTCTTTAATTTGATACCTAAATTACAGAAAATGGTCAAGAAATAACAAAGTTCTGGTCATTTAAAATAAGGCTTGAATTTCAATAATTTCATAAAATGAAGAGGTTCGCCAGGCTGGCTTTCAAACTCACTCGACACTCCGTTTTGTTGACGATCAGCCACGCATTAAATCTTTTGTTCACCATGCGGAAGCTTCTGTAAGAAAACGGTGAAAACACGTTTATCTCATGAAATTATGGAAATTCAAGCCTTATTTCAAATGACCAGAACTTTTTTATTTCTTGACCATTTTCTGTAATTGAGGTACCAAATTAAAGAGCAGATATTGAACTTTTCAGAAATGTGGTTTTCTCTTTGAAACCCAGATACCCCCCGCCAAATGAGTTTTTGGTATCCTTTCTTCAAATTTGTTTGCTCACTCATGCGTGAATAAGAAATAACCTAAGTAATATCAGATGAAAGAGGAGATTCTTAGCTTTAAATTGGTAGGTCATTTGTCTATTCTGTTTATGATTAAGTTATGATAAATGATCGTTAAATCTCGGTTTCGTTTATTCTGGGACGCACTGTATATATATATATATATTAATTATACATGTACAACGGCGTTGGCGATTCTTGCATTCAAATACGTTGTGAAAGAAAATAATGAATGAAGAGAACAAATGAATACATATACATAAAGGGCCTGGGATAGAGCTTCGTTGATCTGGCGCTCCACAGCGGCTGCCGGGCCCACGATCAATTGGACAAAGCAATTTTTTATTGTTATTTTCATTATTGTTATTATTATTTCTATCCTCATTATTAATATTATTACCTGATATCATCACTCATTGTATTGCCATTCTCTTCACTAAGGCATTGATGAAAAACAATTTTTGCTTACCCATGTTACTTTAAAGGGAAAGTGATCGAATAAATAGATAAATGAATAAAATTATATATAAATGAATAACTCTTCAGTGTCTGTTCACAAACGTGGTAATAAATGTAACTTTAAAGCTTGTAGTATGGACCCTGATTCAAAGTCTATCGAAGGCCTGTCGAAGATTAAATAGCCAATACAAATCATTATCATTTGTGCTGGTTTGTGGAAGAAAAACACATTGCAAACAGCTAATCTTTTTGTTGTTGTAGTTCACTTTGTCTTAAATTTGGTTCTCGTCGACAAAAGTGAATGATCATTGATGTAGAATGGATAGAACGTTGCCTCCTCGATAATTTGACAAAAATAAGTCCAAAGACGACCGACATTTTATTAATTCGGGTGTTATATTTCCATTTACTAAGATTAATTTGGCCCTGCAATGAAATGAGACAGGATTTAAATTAACCGGTAAACTTCTTGCTACTGGGCGTTGTGGCGTGCGCATGTAACCCAAGCTATGAGGGGAAGTTACAATCGGATGCAGAGGTTCGAGCCCTGGTCACGTCTTTCGGATGGTGACGTTAAAGGTCGGTCCCAGACGTAAATAATCATATCTGATTGATACATGTCTGACAAAACTCAAATATGTACTCACACACTCGAATTTTATTTTTAGAGGATAGGGATTGTTAGGTGGACTTATATGTGTTTGGGAGGGATGTGCGTGTGAACGCTCGAGTGTGTGGGTGTGTGTTAGTTCGTGGGTGTGTATCAGGGACATGTTACATTCAGGTCTGTGAGTGGGTGTGTAGGGGGTGGATGTGTGTATATTTATTTTTTTCAATAATAAAGATTATATTTTGAGAGGTAAAATGATTTTTGATGAAGACTTGTTTAAGAAAAATATTTATCTAGTAGGTCACATTCTCGAGGAAGAGCAGGTGAGAACAATCGATTATTTTCATAATTTAGGTTTGAGTGCTGAAAATATCATGGAAATTTGGAAGTTAACTGATGTAATTTTGAAAAGCGGAAAATATAATGGGAATTTCCACCATTTATGCTCGAATGACGTACACAAGTACAATATCTCTTTGAAGATGTTTGGAAAGATAATTTTACTGAAAGATGTACCTTCTAGAAAGGTTTATGAAAATTTTGTAATAAATTTACAACATCTCTATACTTTACAAATAAGGGATGGCCACAATAATTTTGATGTCTCAAAAAAAGAAATCTCAGGAATATTTATAAGACCTAGAATCACAATAATCTTACCAAAAGTAAGAGAATTTCAATATAAATTACTTCATGGTGCAATATACACCAACGAACATTTGTTCAAATTTGGTTTTAAAGATACTAATATCTGTTCATTCTGTAAACATAACCCGGAATCTTATGAACATTTATTCTGGCTTTGTAATGATGTTAAAGCTTTATGGCAGAGGGTCATTGAAAAACTTAGTTTGATAAAGCTTCAAAATGCAGAGTGGAAAGATATACATGTGGGAATTAATGGATCCGATCTTGAAGTGAAATTTTGTAACACGGTAATCTTTTTAATGAAATATATCATTTTTAGATCAAGGTCAGAAGGTAGAGTTCCTACTCAAGAAGAGAGTATTCAGAGAGTCGTAGAATATCGAAATGAAGAAAAAGCAATAGCTATTAAAAGGAACAAGTTAGACAAGCATTTATTAAAATGGGAGAGAATGTACCGAAATGGCAGGACTGAGGGCGATATCCAGGTGTGATTTGGGAGAAAGTGACTGTGTAGGTGTGTGTGAGGGTGTATGTGAGGGTGTGTGTATGTGTGTTTTGGGGGGAGGGATAATGAAGTTTTCCTTTGGGATGGGTGATTCTTTGGGATGTTTTTTTTTTTATTTATTTATTTTTTTTACTTGTCGATTTCTTTTTTTTTTATTTGCTTTGTCTTTGATGAGTGCAAGCCAAGTAATCTCATATAGTTTTAAATCATTGTTGAATATTTGATACATGAAAGGAAAAGTGTTAGGCATATTATATGTATTTTTTTAAGGGGATCCTAGTGTCAGTATATCTATTTGTTAATTGGTTTGTTTTGGATTTGGGTCTACTTTGTTTTGTTCTTTCTTTGTATTCCATGTATAAATAGCCCTCCACAAATGTGCAAGGGAAGACTTTTTGATTGGGGCGGGGGGGGGGAGGAGTGGTGTTTCAAACATTTTTATAACTGATTTCATTGTTTCTCCTTTAAGTTATATATGATTTATGCTGGTATTAAGTTAGTGAAAAATGTCCAAATATGAAATGTAAAATATGTGTTTTGAAATGTTAATTTGAAATGTTATATATTTTTGTTCATGGAATCAGAATAAAACAATATGAAAAAAAAAAAAAAAAGTATATCAATGATGCGTATGTTCATGATGTTGCGAGTGTGTGAGGGGGATGTGCGCTTGTCATACTTGTGTATGTATTATTGCTTTCAAATACAAGGGGGGCGTTCATACAGTATCCGATAAACAGTCTCCTTTATCTGACATTTATAAATGTCAGAAAAAGGATACTTTTTATCGGTCAGATAAAGGAGACTTTTTAATCAGATACTGTATGAACGCCCCCCCCCCCACTCTAAAAATTCGAATGTTAAATCAACATTTGAAAGGTTGGAGGAGTGACAACCTTTTCCAAATGTTACATCCAACCTTGTATAATGCTGAATCCAACATTTTAAGTGTTGAGTAGAACCATTTAAAGTGGTAAATGCAATATTTAGAAAATGCTGTCACTCCTCCAACCTTTAAATGTTAAGTTAACATTTTGTTTTTTTAGAGATACCATCGTAACAGTGTTTCCTAGCCAATCAAAATCAAGGAAAGTTGTCAGATCTGACAACTTGTCAGATGTCAACTGTTGATGGAACACTCTCCGAACTCAGATGTCCATATTCATCAAAATGATAAAGGGCGGAGAATTTGAGGCACGTCAACGTAGCACTCACGCCCAAGGGGAGAAAACTTCCCCCAAAGGTAGGGGGACCAGGGGCTGGAAAATTTGACGAGCTAACAAAAAAAAAGTTTATCACCTCAAATATTAGGTAATTTCGACCAAAATACATGTTTCATTGCAATTTTGAATGATGTATTTCTTTCCATCATAAAAGACCAAAAATACTGTGCCCCCTGGCCCCCCTACTATTTTGGGTAGGGGGACGCATCCCCACTGGGATTTCCGCCCATGCTCACGCCCAGGGTCCCTCACCCTCATCGATATACTTTTTTTCATTCTGATTAAATATAGGCTTTCTTACAATCATCCCTTATTCTGCTCGCCCCATACGTATACATACTTAAATAACACACATGGTCTGAGGAATGATTTTGAAAGTGGGGGATACGGAGCGGCTGTGTCGGGGGCGAGGAACTGAACATGGATCAAAACACAATTCGATGCTATTTTGCACCTTTTTGTACACGTATATTAAAAAAAATGGGGGCTGAAGCCCCATTCCTCTCCCCCGGTATGCACACACAGAATAGAGCAGAAACAAATCAAAGAGTATTCACTTTTAATTCTTAGCTTCGAGCCTTCATAGGCAAACAGTTAATTGTATACCCATCGCACTACCTGAAAGGGATTGTTGGTACGCAAGAAAGAACAAGTATAAACGTCTTCTTCCCGAATTACCTTCGGTTTACAATGGTTTCCATCATAATGATGTGTACAACACTACAGTGACATGATGCATATAGTATCGAAGAATTTGTTCGAATAAATTGAGAGCGCCATGGGCTGACATATAGATGATGTAAGTATGCATACGGTTTTATTTTGAGGAATAAAATTATTTGCTCATAATTATAACTGAATTAGTAGTATCCTAGCCGTAGACATGGTAGAGACTGAGTATAAAGTCACGTTTCCTGTGGACGTAATTGGATTCGAAGGTAAAATATATCAAAAGGAATTAAAAGAATCATATTTCAACGGCCAAATGCAGCAAATTATTTCCTCGTTCCCACTTCCGTGCGATCAGTTGCGAACGCAACTCGATTGGCCTTTCGTAACTGATTGCGAAAATTTTGGACTATTCAATTTTTATCTACGATTAATACGATTGCCACGACTGATCTGATACGATGTGATACGATGTGCCATGACCTGATACGATTACGCTACGATTGAGAGCACAGTTTTAATCGTGGTGCGAATGGTGAAAGTTGGAACTAGGTATGTCACAAAAAAAGCTCATTCCGCCGACGGTAGCATGTTCGATTCCGTGACATTTGCTCAGGCGAAAATTACTCCGCAGAAAATTCTTCAACCCTGGATTTAACACTATACCCTATCCTAAACATGACATAAACCCTTCTACATCCCTATCCCTACATCTTAGACGAAATAAAGTGCGGAGCAATTGTCGCAAGAGCAAATGTCGAGTGACCAACATGTTCTGCTTTCAAGTTCAATCTTTCACGTTCTGGATTTTTTTCCTTCAAAATATTGTGTAAACTATTTTGTGAACAGGTATGATAATTCTGACTCAAATACACTCTCCCTTTCTCCAACCGCCTCCCCCTGCATGCTTTCTCCAACTAGCCCCCTTTTCTCTACCCCTCCCCCTCTCTCCCTCCCCTTCTCCCCCCCCCCCTCTCTCTCTCTCTCTCTCTCAATCTCTTCCTCTCTCTCTTTTACGGCATCAATCTTTACCTGCCACTTTTATAATTCTCTCATGGACGGGGAATGGAATTTGAGTGTCTCTAGATGATGCTTTCCTATCATCATTTGCATTCACAGACGATGTTGAACTTGCCTTCCCTTGAAACGTCATCCAAGCAGGTTGTTAGTGCGGACGGCAGAATATCAGATGCAGGGAAATATGGACTCATCTCGGTCGGTGTCCTCGTCGGCTTCATTCTCCTCATTGTTGGTATCATCGCGATGTGCGTCACGGTACTGAGATGCAGAGGGGGTCTGTGGTCTGTCTTGGGATGTCCACGAGGACAGTGTAACTGCACTTGCTTGAAGAGCTGACAATCGGTGGTGCTGGAATAGTCTGTATAAGGATGTCCACGAGATCTGTGGTTGACGCAAGAGCTATGATCGCTTTGTGTTATGTCTCAGCAGGATGTCCAAGAGGACATGGAGGAGTCAGAGAACAGTGTAACTGCGCTTGCTTCAAGAGCAGAAGATTGATAGTTCCTTTATGCTGGTCTGTCTTGGGATGTCCACGGGGACAGCGTAA
Organism: Lytechinus variegatus; assembly: GCF_018143015.1. Classification (NCBI taxonomy): domain Eukaryota; kingdom Metazoa; phylum Echinodermata; class Echinoidea; order Temnopleuroida; family Toxopneustidae; genus Lytechinus; species Lytechinus variegatus. The sequence goes on from NC_054757.1 coordinate 12,185,714, forward strand.
CTGTGATTGCGGCAAGAGCTGAAGATCGGAAATGCTGATGTGGTTTATACTATAGTCTGTCTAAGTATGTCCACGAAGTCAGCGTATCTGTGATTGACGCAAGAGCTATGATCGCTTAGATGGTTTGTGGTCTGTCTCAGCTATATAGGATCTCCAAGAGGAGTCAGAGAACAGTGGTACTGTGCTTGCTTCAAGAGAAGAAGATCGATAGTGCTGTTATGCTGATCTGTCTTGGGATGTCCCCGAGGACGCTGTAACTGTGATTGCTGCAAGAGCTGAAGATCGATGGTGCTGCGATTGTGAAGTGGTTGATAATATAGTGTGTCTACGGATTTCCATGAGGTCAGAGTATCGATCTGTGATTGACGCAAGTGCTGTGGTCGCTTAGATGTCTTGTTGTCTGTCTCGGGATGTCCAAGAGGAACCGGAGCACTGTGTAGCTGCGCTTGCTTCAAGAGCTAAAGATCGATAGTGCATTATAGTGCTGTTATGCTGGTATGTCTTAGGTTGTCCACGAGGACGGTGTAACTGTGATTGCGGCAATAGCTGAAGATCGATGTTGCTGAGATGCTGATATGGTTTATACTATAGTCTATCTAAGTATGTCCACGAGGTCAGCGTGTCTGTGATTGACGCAAGAACTATAATCGCTTACAGAGATGGTTTGTGTTCTGTCTTAGATGTCCAAGATGAGTTAGGGGACAGAGTAACTGCGCTTGCTTCAAGAGCAGAAGAGCGATATGTTGGTCTGTCTTACATAGGGTGTCCGCAAATACAATGTAACTATATGATTGCTGAAAGAGGTGAAGAACCTTTGAATGATTACTCGTAATGAGATGCAGAGGTGGTTTCTAGTTTGTCTTATAAGATGCTCTCAAGTACAGTATACCTACGTTTGCTGCAACAGTCTGAGACAGTCGTGTGATTAAATGATGATATTACCCTATACTGAGGAGGTGGGGTGTTTATCTTGGCATCCTAAAAGACGGTTGCTGCATGTACTTTAATACAAGAGCTAGGTCATTTTCTGATTGATACTGAGGCGCAAGTGTGTTTATGGGCAGTCTAAGGACGTCCACAAGGGCAGAGTATAGGCCCTACCAGTGGTTGCATTGCTATAGAGATTATATTGATCTATAATTATATGCCCTGCATATACGCAAATGCGCCGACAGTGTGACTTGCAGATGTTGTCCGACTGATTGAAAACCCTCCACGGTACTGATGTGCAGATGTGCCATGGTCCGTCTTCGTTGTCATGATTGTTGAGATGTCCGAGGACAGTGATATTTTATCATTGGTGCAAGCAGTGGCGGACCGTGACCCGGAGGAGACAGAGCATTGGAGGGGCACAGCATTCTTCACCAACAATCTTCACCAACAATACAGTGCCCCTCCTATGCTTTGTCTCCTCCTGGTCACGGTCCGCCACTGGCTGCAAGAACTCGAATTTCCATATAGATGAAATGCGAGGACCTACCTTTTGTCTGCATGGGTTAAGATATTGAGATGCAGAAAGCTATAGCTTACGGGTTGTCCTATGATACCACCTGACCTTCGAGGATATTGGGTAACTTTGCTTGATACGAGATCTGGAGGCACCATACAAGCGAAAATGCGGGGGGATGTCGAGTTTTAAGTCTACGATTTATAGGATACTGCACAATGCTGCAGATCTGTTTCATGGATTACATTTGGACGTAATCTAGGACAAATGTAAGTGTAACTATGGTTGTTGGAAAGACTCGAAGAAAAGAGAGGTGATATTAAGAGGAAGAGGAAAATAGGAAGAAGGAGAAGAGTAGAAAATAAAAGAAAGGAAAAGAAGAGGAGGAGGCGGCGGGAGAAGAATGCCATGAGCAGAAGTAAAATCGTCTGTCAATACTTTAAGGTCAAGTCCAACTCGGCATAAAAGAAGTCGATTTAAACCAACAGAGAAAATCAAACAGGCATGGAAATATCATCAAAATTGTGTGAAAAGTAAGAAAGTTGTGACATTTTAAAGCTTAGCTTATTTTTCACAAAATAATTAGATTATGCACAACTTGGTGATATGTAAATGAAAGTCGATAATGTCACTCATTATTTCGATATTTCATTGGTTTCATTTTGCAATATTTCAATTTATACAGAATCAAGGACTCCTTGATTGAACTACGAAACGTTTAAACATTGGAAATTTAAATGTTCATGGAGTAATAAAATTTGCATATAATATTCTATATGGCTGTGTTTATTCATTTATTCAACTATAAAACATGAGTTGTTGTAATAAACTCCAATCACGATGATTACAAAAACAATCAAATTAATTGACCACCACTTAAACGTGTTCATACGAAAAAAATATGTGTATATATATTCATTTAAAAAAAACATCATTATACACAATCTTGCATACATAACATGAACCATACAGAAAAATTGGTTGGGGTTAATTAATTATGCAAGTTTATGCATATTTTGCAATATTATGCTATGATTTGGTAACTTAAGCTCAAAAGAGTTATTATAATTTATGGTACAAATAGCATTTGCACCATTATATTTGCACGGCCTTTGAAATATAATATCACAGTCAATGCTTATGTATTTTATTGTTCTTTGAATTTCTAATGTATTATTTTATATTTTCTACACAGCAAAAACTGTGGTGTTAACCGGTGTAAATAGAAGACCACACCAGTTATTTTACACCGGTGTTAAATTGATGGTGTTAGTTTTACACATATAGGTGTTATTACAACACCTTTGGTTGTTACATTTACACTCATTGGTGTTATGTTCAATCTTTAGGGTGTAACTTTAACACCTCAGGGTGTGGTTCTCTATTAACACCAATTGGTGTCAGTTTTAACACCACAGTTTTTACAGTTTTTTATATGTTTGGTTACGAGATCTTTCAACAACTGCTTATCAAGGGCAGGAAAATATTAAGCTTTGATAATCGTTTTACCACAAGTTTCAATTTGTATTCAGTAATAAACACACTGTCCTACACCCACATCTGTATACAAAGTAATATGCTTACAAAGAACATTAGGCATGCCCAATATCAAAAGCACACTGATGACGATCCAATAATCAGGACATTGTTCAAATTCCATGAACATACAACAAAGATATTGAATATAAATTGACGAAATTATTATCATGCTGAAATTAGATTTCTTGAATTAGAAACATTAAATAATTTCATATATCATGTCCATGATTAGATGATAGGCCTACTTTAGTAATAATCAAATAAACGTGTGACTTCAATTTGCATTATTTCATTTCGGTTAAAATTGTACCTAATACAAACTATACAAAACTATCAAGAAGCACAAGTAAAAAATGAAAAGGGGAACTGCAAAAAAATCCAAGAGGCCTTGTTCTCAAAAGATTATGTAGAATACACTGTAAAGAAATGACAAGATAAAATATAAGTGATATGAACAAAGTATATTAATAGAGACAAACGAACAAAAAATGATAATTTAGTATAATAGGTTTAAGGAAATGACTACGCATACAATGTACTTCACATAAAGAAACTGCTTCAATGTTTTTTTTTAAGGAATTAACTGATTTATATTCAATTATATCTTTAGGGGTCGAGTTCCAAATTACAGGGAAATTGCATCGTACAGATTTCATTACATTTTCACAGGCCATTCTGCATTGTTATTCATAATGCGAATCGGATAAAGAATCATACTTATGTTAACATCCTTGTAGCAGTATTTTATATTCAAGTTTGCTTATAACTTCCCACCAGATATGCGATCATTGCAGCTAACTATGCGAAGAACAATTTGTAATCAAGGCAAGGGTATGACGAGCCGTTCATGCCATAAGCCGCCAATCATTCACTCATTCGAATGAGTGAATGATTTGTATGTATTTTATTATCACTCACTCGGGAGAGTGAGTTCTTGAAGAGTTCTATCCAATTGGAGAGCTAAACTTATTATCGAGACCCCTCTCACTCATTGGTTGTACATTCACTCATTGGTTGTACATTCACTCATTGGTTACATTCACTCGAGTGGTTGTACATTCACTCGAGTAGTTGAAAATCTACTCGAATGGATGTACAACCACTTCAGTAATAGGAGTCTCGATAACGATTCTAGCTCTCTGATTGGATAGAACTCTTCAATCATTCACTCTCCCGAGTGAGTGATGTGAAATACGTACAAATCGTTCACTCACTCAGCATGCTCGAGTGAGTGAATGGATGACGGCTTAAAACGGCCCGTCATACATGGGGTCTATATCACTGGATCATTCACTCGCATTTTCTATAGGTCATTACCCTGCTTTTTATGTTCCATTGAACTTTCTTTTTTCTGAGGATGCATTTCCATGAGTCAACTTCAAAGTGATAACTTAGGAGTAAAGCTTCTAGAGAAAGCTATTTTTCTTTAAATGAATATAAAATAGGAAATGATAAAACATGGGCAAGAACAAGGAGGTTTTCAGCCAAGCTTGTGCTGAGCAAATGTTTACACCTCGTGTGAACAGGGGTTATAGAGAAAGGGATTTCATGGCTGTACATCCATTGTATATTCGAATAAATTCCCTAACTAGATTTTGATGATAATATTGTAGACCTATATGCAGCCAATCAGAGCTATAGGAAAGCTATTAGATACATAATGGGGATAGTGCCGGACCAAAATGCAGATTGATAATCACCCACTAGAAGCATGTCAGGAACCCATCATCCTCCAAAATATTTTCGTAGTTCGATAAATGATAAAGGGGATACACATGGAATTTTCTGCAGAAGTGGAAAGCTGCATTACAGGGCATTGGCGGCGGACGGCAAAAAAACTGAAATTTTGGGATGGAGACAGGTAAAAATTTTGACTAGCAAAAAAAAGTTATCAACCAAAATTTTAGGAGGGACCACCAAATTTTTTTGACAAGCAAAAAAAACACACAAATAAAAAGTTATCAAGCTAAATTTTAGGGGGACGCAGGAAAAAAGGTTCTCAACACAAAAATTTAGGGGGAACTGCCCCCCCCCCTTCCGCTTCCGCCGCCTATGTTACAGGGTCATTTCAACACCTAACAAAATCCAAACAGCAAAATCTCCCGCGAGACTAAATGTCTGTTTTTTTTTCCTCTAAGGATCTGTGACATGAGGATTGAACATGTCTCAAGAACACAAATTTGATGACTTGGATATATACACATGCTTCCGCAGAATATTTTGTTGGGTGGCTTAAAAATAAAAAGACTTTCATCTTCTTGCCTTACCAATAAAGCCATATCTTTTGGAACCCATAAGAGGAATGAGATCTGGCAGTTTTTCATTCAGCAATACCCCGAAGGTTACCACTGAATAGGAATGACTTGATCAACTGGTAAAAGATAGATCAGACAGGAAGAATTAGCAACATACTGTCCATGCAACAATTGGTTTGAAAAATGATCCACGTCTAGGTAGTTTTTAACCGCATACATTCGTAATTCCGAAGCTTCGTTATTCCGAAGGTTCGTTATTACGAAGGTTCGTATTTCCGACGGTTCGTTAGTCCGAAAACGAAATGAGGTTCGTAATTCCGAAGGTTCGTTAGTCCGAAAACGAAATGATTAACGAACCCTTTTACGTTTTCGGATTAACGAACATCGAGGTATAGGCAATTTACGTGTTTCGGAATTACGAACCTTCGGAATTACGAAGTGTAACCGTTTTTAACCAATGCTGTGTAGTTTTCACCCACAGCACACATTATTGGTTTAAAACTACCCAGAATTGGATAAAGTTTTAACCAATAGTTGTGTGGACAGTATGTTGCCCAACATTTTTAAGAGCGTAAGAGGACAGGGACAGTACTGTATTGGTAAAATACTATGTGGAAATGCACATGCAATCCGTCAATGAAGTCCAATAATAAAAATCGGCGTTGGCAGTATATATAAAGTAAATTGTTCATTTTTGTGGAGCTAAAATTAAAACTAAAACTAAAAGTTCGTTGTGGAATTTTGGAACATCATAGCCAGGCTTAAAAAAAATCTACTTGACAGGCAAAATGAAAAAGAAAATCTATCGGGATTTTGTTCTGAGATATTTGAACAAATTAGGACATTGCAATTAGAGGAAAATTAGAAAATCAAAGAAAATTTTATTCTTTTTAAACTTCATACTGTTATAAAGACAGATTATGTTGGACGGTGGAACACACCAAATTCATATTGACCAAAGTCATATTGAAATATTGTACAGATCAATACAGACTTGTTCACGAAATTCAAAGGTTCACCACCAGTGCGCTTTGATTTGGGTAGCCCCCTTAAGTATATTAATTTGTATTAAAGGGAAAGTTTACCCTGACAAAACGTTTATTGTAAAAATAGCAGAAAAATAATTAAAAATATTGCCGAAAGTTTGAAAAAAATTCATCAAATTATTAAAAAGTTTATTAGAATTTCAATTATTTGATTTGTGACGTCATATGCGAGCAGTATTCCTACATAGCGAATGGTAAAAAATCAATGAAATGTCATTTTCTCAGAAAATTGAAAATGGTTTTCATTGTACCTTTTGTATATCAAAAGACAAATCATTTCACACCCGATCATGAATAGAAAACAAAATTAAGTCATCAGGAACCATACAAAATTTGAAATTCGTGCATTTTATATTACATAACACATGGGGCAGCTGCTCGTTTATGACGTCACAAATCCAAAACGTTGACCTCTAATAACTTTCTTACTCTTTAACGGATTTTCCTCGAACCTTCAACAATGTTTTTTACTATTTTTCTGCTATTTTTACAACAAAGTTTTTTCAGGGTGAACTTACCCTTTAAGATGGAGGTATGGGTGTGCGTGCACATGTCCCTCTATCCCTGAAATTATATATTTTTAATTGTTGTAAAGAGCATCATTGAATAATTAAATCATTGAAGCAAATTATTTGTTTCTGTCTTTGATAATCAATACTTTGACAGATCTCATAACAAACATGTACAAAACAGATGACAGAAAAAAAAATATATAAATATAAATAAATATATATAAATAAAAAATGAATGAAAATTAGAAAAAAAAACAATAAAAATACATTAGAATTGACGGTGATATTATTGTAGGGCCGGAAAGCTATTCGTAATGCTGTGAATGCTCTCTGTACCAATCTAATAAGCATTTGAGCTGAATTTATCAAGTCATATCATAATATTGTAAAATATGTATAAATTTGCATAGTAAATCAATCATACATAAAAACAAACTTTTCACAAAATTATGCACACTACGCATGGTTTTGCATTATCATCATGATTCATGAAAATGAGGGACAATATTAGACTTGTAGAACTAAGAACATAAATGGTCGATTTGGCAGCCATTTTGTTTATGCAAATTAGGTGGTCAAGGCATGAGAAATCAGCTTGGGTACAGGTCTAATCGGATTTAGTACATGAGAATTGTGTAAATCAGTCCTGTCCCCAACTTTACCCCAAAATGCCTCTAGAAGTGGCCTATTTGGTTAATGTGTAATAACGCCCTCTACGGAGGCTTTACTGGAAATTTGTCGTCGATTAATTTTCTTTATCATGTTTATTGGAGAATCATATTATCATACACACGATATAAGAAATAAATCCATTTTCTTGATTATATACAAGCATATACTTTATACGCAGTGGTATTTCCGCGATAAAAAGGGAGAAAAGAATAAGGTGATGCCCATTGTTTTCTGAATACATTTCTGTCATCTATGTCAATGCAATACCTATCACAAAAATTGGATTTTCATTTTAAAATAGGTAAAAGAAAATTCCGCGATCGTTTTGTAAACTTAGAATTTGTAGAAAAAATATATTCTGACGCATGCGCCGTGTTGCTCCTCCTAATTTTTTTTGGGGGGGCTCAATGTTAAGGTACTGTAAGTCTACATGAAATTTCAATAATAAAAAAGATGCGATTTCAATAATAAGAGGACTGTATAGAAAATTAGACTTTCTACAAGTAGTTGGTCTACTCCTTAGAATATTTCATGGGCGTATCTAACTTGGTCTACTCCCTATTTAGTCTAATTACCGGTTGGTCTAGATTACTTCTTCACGGTCCACTACCCACTTATTCTAATTTTCATTCAGAGTTATGCTCAGTTTTGCTAATTTCCGCTCCGCCTATACGTACTTTAAATACTTTAATGAATTTGAATGTTGCTGGGGAAGTCACATTTTTGTAAATTCAAGTTTATGGTATTCATTTTCATTGATCCACGTATCATTCAATTTCATTGTCCTTGGCGGACTAATTGCATGTCAGATTAAATCAGGTCCGGCTTTGTACTTACATAAATCATCGTCAACATATAGCATGTATAGTTGAAGGTTTATGGATAAGTGATGGCCCGGTGGTACAGTCGCTGACCGGCATTTAGTAGATGAGAGCAGGGGCGGATCCAGCCTTCGCCAATAGGGGGGGCCCGGAATTTTTTTTTCAGACAAATTTTCCCCGATCGGCCACTCAAATATGATATTTGCCGGGATTTTTGGTTTCTTTAAATGGGTAGTCCTAATAGTCACTTCTCATTTAGATTTATTCTTATGAATAAACATATATAATACCATAATCCTTATTTATATAATGCGAGCGCGAAGCGCGAGCTATTTTTTTTGGGGGGGATCTTATGTACTTTTTTCCTGAAGTTTTGAACATTCTGGGCAATGTTTGTTATTCTGATAAAAAGATGTGTATGCAAGTGAATAACTATTACAAACGTGAAGCGCGAGCAGAAATGAACTGATGGAAAAGGTACTGTTAAGGAATTGCTTGCAGTTAGCCATGATGAAGACGCTACATATTTTAAAAATCAAACAATGCGAGTGCGAAGCGCGAGCTGAAAATTTTTGACATTTCTACCCGTAAGGAATGAAATTCTAAGCACTTTTTCTGTAACTTAACAGATTAGGTATATAATTAAACGATTGGTGCGAGCGTGAAGCGTGAGCGAAAAAATTCGAGATTTAGACCTACTGAACGAGACACTCTATTCAAGTTTTATAAATCATGAAAAGGATGAGGAAGTGGGGATCTTCTTTACATTATTAATGCGAGCGCAGAGCGCGAGCGGAAAATTTTTATATACGTTTTGAGCTATTCGAAAACGTACCTGTTACGGACTGCTTGAACTTAGCCATGAAAGACGTTGCATATTTCAACATTCAAATATTGCGAGCGCGAAGCGCGAGCTGAAAATTTTTGACATTTCTACCTGAATAATGGAAATTTTAAGCACTTTTTGTAATCGTGGAAAGGAGAAGACAAAAACTTAACAGTACTGATGCAAGAGCGAAGCGCGAGCGCAAAAATTCTGGACACTTTTCATACATTAATAATGCGAGCAAAAAGCGCGAGCAGACATTTTTTTATATTGTGATCTAAAACTGGATAATTATTTAAATGGAGAACAAGCTGCGTATCTGAATAAACGTGTGTTTCAGATTTCGACCTAGAATTTGGGTATTCTAAATACCTTTTTTTATCATGAAAATCAATAAAGCGAGCGCAAAGCGCGAGCTAAAAATATATGATATTCCGATCTGAAAAGGGGTCACTTTAAGCTCTGTATTGCAAGCACTTTGTGGAAAAATTGTGAGGTGAAAAAGGATCACAGTTAAAACAGAGCTGATATTTTTCATTATTGTTACTTTGAGTTTATGACATAGGACCGGGATATTCTATAAGGACATTATGTCATCATAACAAAATGATGAATGTCTTCCTATTTCTCTTCCTAAGCATGAGAGCGCGAAATCTATTAATATTATGGCCTGAAAACTGGACATTTAAAGCACTTTTGTAATATGCATGATGCATGAGTTTAATATCTATCAATGCGAGCGCAAATCGCGAGCAGAAATTTATGATTAATTGTCATCAAATGGTGATTTTAAGTAGTTTGTTTTAGAATTAATATTGAGATATACATAACTCACTAATCAAAATGCGAGCGTGCAGCGCTAGCTGATACGTTTTGAAAATCTGACCTGAATAGGGATATTTTGAGAACTTTATGAAATACAGGAAAATAATAGGTACCTGATAAATCAAATTTTGCGAGCGTGCAGTGCAAGCAGAAATTGTTAATATTGAGACCATTTAACAGAAATTTTTACGCTTTTAAAAATCAATTTGTAAATAAAACAGAATAATGAAAGTTCAATTTCCCAGCTGAAATATGTTTTGTATATTGACTTCAAAATTTGATATTTTAACTTTAAAGTCCATATTGAGCAAGATATCACCTAAAAGGCAATGCGAGCGCGAAGCGCGAGCGAAAAATTTATATCCCAACATGAAAGATTTTGTTAGAAATTATTTTCAAAGTCTTCCCCTCATCATATTTTATTCACTCATCTTCCTCCTCTTATGCTTATCTTCCTTCTTTTCTCCTCTCTTTTCCCTTCTTTTTCTTTTTTTCCTTTCTTTTCCCCTTTTTTTCTTTTTTTTTGCTCCGCCAATAGGGGGGGCCCGGGCCCCTCGGGCCCCCCCCCTGGATCCGCCTATGGAGAGGTTTAAATCCTGCTGTTTACTAATGCGATTTCTTTACTGGACTGAATGCCATAAATTGTATTTACAAAATTTAGTGTTCTTCATTTCATTTAATCAAACTACAATTAGACAAAGTGGTACTGTTACACCAAGCCAAATAGATATTGATCTAAATGGATTTTTCTGTGCATGAACCTCCCTCTGATTTACAAGGCGAGATCGGACCTTGTTGCATAAATGTTACTATTATGGTAACTTTGCCATCCACTGGTAATTACCATGTTAACCATGCTCAAAAGCCGATCAAAATCGAGGATTCCATGAAAATAACCATCGGATGGCAAGTACCATTATAATGGTATGTCTTATTTGCAACGGGGCCAGAACCAGTCAACCCATCCACAAACATTCTCCTCCATGCCCATCTCGGCATCTCCCCCTCTCATCCCCCCACCTCTCTCCCCCCCCCCCTGAGAAGCTAGTAAATCTTTTGACATTCCGCCCCTCAGAAAAATCCAGAATACAGTCATAATTGTATTATGGATATATTAGCAAGCCCTGCACCATTTTTGCTTTTCAGCAGAAACCTCTTTTCCTATGTATTGTAGGCCTACTTCGTCACTTTTCTAGACGTGTTTACTTTTTTTATTTTATATTGTAATACAATTATTCTTTGTTCACTATGTTTGTAGGCCTATTGCTATGATTTGTGAATGAAAACAAAAGCGAAAAAAATAAATTCAAATCAAAATCAAATCAGTTCTTATTTCACTATAGAACTTATAAAGCGTCATGTATGCTTATAGGCTAGGCACTGACACTATTGTGCTCATAAAGTCAATACGTGAGTTGGCCCCAGCTGTTCTTTTACATTTTGTGTGAACCTGTTGCATAAAACTTTTTACCTGAGAAAAACTCAGGTATTTTTTACGTGAGTTTTTGCCCTGTGTTAAAGTCAATGGCAGAAATCAGACCTTAGTTTTCAGTTTTTACCGGAGTTTTCTCAGGTAGAAAGTTTTATGCAACAGGCTGATGCCGTTAAAGGGATGGTCCAGGCTGGGGGTATTTATATCTCAACAATTTACATCTTAGTAAATAGAGTAAAATTCACGAAACGAAATACTGAAAATTTGATCAAAATCAGATAACAAAACAACGAAGTTATTGAATTTGAAAGATTTGCATTATTCCGGTGAAACAGTTCTAGGCACGTCTTTATGAATATTCATCAGGCGCGCCGGAACACTTTCAGTTTTGGGGGGGCAAAATCCCGAAGGGGGCACAATATTTTTGACAACGTGAGATACCGAAGCGATCGAGGGGGAGGGGCTATGGGCCCCCCCCCCCCACGGTAAGGATTTTGTGTAAAATGGAGTATAAAAGTTGCGTTTCTAAGTGCATTCAAAAATAAATTTCTTGAGAATTAAACAGTCTTGGAGTTCTTTTTGCTCCTTCTGTTTCCTCCTGCCGGCCGGCCCTTCTGACCCAGCCTGGTGTTTCTTCGTGACCAGGGTCGCAGTTCCAGCAAATTACGAGCCTTATTGCAAACGAAATTGTTCCAATATAGGCCTTTTAAAGACTTTAAGATGACAAACATGACCGTACGCAGCCGGGGGCCGCCGATCGAGAGGGCAAAATTCACCAAAAGTGTGCACGAAATCCTTCAATTTCATTCTAGAAAATGCAAAAGCTCCCCCATCACAAATCCCCTCGCTCATACGTTTCTTCGAAAATTTAGGTCTTGCAGCCCCACCCACTCCCGGGTTGTTTTTTTTTTATTTTTGCAAACGTCCATGAATAACAAAAGCTGGGATGAACCAGAGAACATAGCTGCCATCTCGATCTGACTAATAACAGGTAATGGGAAGAAATTTTGGAATCTAAAATACATAAGTGCTATATATGAGCTGAAATAGTATCAGACAAAACGCCTTCCTATCATGCCAATGAAAAGGAATAGAGGAAATACGGGGCTGTGAAAATATCTTAAGATTTTTGTTATAGTAGAGCACTACTGTAACGCTTATTTTTTCTTTTATATTATTTACATTTTTATTCATATCTCGGATAATATCTTCTGGTCAAGAAGACACTTTCACAGATGATTTTATTTTGTTCATGTCCAAACATTATCGCTAAGTTGCTTTCGAGTGGGATTCACCATTTTTACAAATTATAAATTATAATCCTCTACACATGATTATTCTGAGTGTAATTTTCTGATAACATGTCTATATTGGGTTGAAATGACCTTGGTATTTTCTTTAGGGCACTGAATTGTTATTATTATTTGTTTGGCGTCACCTGTGCCTGGGAGGCGAAAAGCGAACTGAATCACTATGATCCACAGGTCTCTCCTCCCGATATAACTGATTGGAGGGGGGGGGGGTGCAGGTGGACCTCGACACCGGGGTTTCCCCCTACTCTTATACGAATAGTGCAGTGGGTTCTTAACGTGCAAAGGTGGTGACTCTCCTCTACACGGGGCCTCCATTTAACGTCCTATCCGAGGGACGGAGTGTTTTCCATTGTAACATAGCCTGCATCTATGAAACATGGGAGAGACGTTTACACACAACGCTCTGACTTCAGTCATCCGCCCAGGGTGGACTCGAACCTACGTTCTTTGGTTCGACTTCGACGGGCAGACGCGTTCCAACACCGCTTTCTTGTTATCACTGTATTAACTAAATTTAAATTTAGTTGAAAATGAAATAATTGAAACAAGTTTCTCGAGATGTTATGGTTTCTGGGCTTGATAGCTATGACATAGATTCCATATCTTGCTCGAGTAACTAGTGTTCACGCGCGTTAGTTATATCGGGTCCGGTCTGAGCGTTTCTGGGCGACCGCGCGTTTGTTAGACGACACAGCCAGCATCATAGAATTATAAACCTAATCATTGGTGGACCACTATCAATTTGCCATTCGCTTTTAGTCTGAAATGTATTCATTAAAAGGTTAAACGTTATCACACTGTAATAAGATGGAAAAGGGGCTTATCAAAGCTATGTTTCACAGAGGAACTGTTCGTCAAAAGACGCGAGGCTTACTATGATAATGTATTTGCCCCGTCAGGGGCAAAAATTTTTCATTTTTGACAATGGAAATGACAATTTTCAGGCAGAAAAGTGCCTTCATTTACTTTTGTCCTTAAATAATTTATCATTTTTCATCTTTCAGGGGGGCACGTTGGGGGGGCAAAATCTCGTTTTGCCCCCCCCAAAAATTTTATTTGGGGGGGGCAAGTGCCCCCCCAGCCCCCCCCCCCACCCCCCCCCCCCCGCTTCCGGCGCCCTTGATATTCATTATAGGTGGGCTAATGATGTCATAATCCCCACTTGTTCTTTTGTATTTCATTGCATGAAATAATTTTTTTTTCCAAAAAATTTTACAAAGAACTAAAACAATTGCATTGACAACTGAGTTAAGTGCTTTAGTCATTTATCGCCTCAACTCATTTTTTTCATAGTGGAGACACATATATGAAAAAATGAAACATTTAAGATTTCATGTAATAACATAAGAAAAGGGAAAGTGGCGATATGACATCATCAGCCCACCTAATGAATATTCATGACGATATGCATAATAACCGTTTTCACAATATTATATTGATAAACTTTAAAATTCAATGACTTCGTTATTTGTTATCCGATTTTGATGATATTTTTAGCATTTTGCTTTGTGAATTTTACTCTATTTATTTATATAATTTTTTTAGCCCGGACCATCCTTTAAATGTAGCGACATCTTCACATTTTTTGATAGCCAAATTGATTATCTATCATGTCTATTGATGTGACATGTTCCACGGCTCCTCTCAAAGTCACACACAGTCATAGGTCAGCATAAAGACTTTAAAATGCCTATTTTTAGCCACTAGCCCACACTGTATAGGGACCAGTACGTATACATGCACTTCCAGTCTTCCAGCACAAAATTGCTATGAATATGGAATATATTTAAGCCTTATTTTTCACTATTTAGGAAATATTAAGTTAAGTTTTGAGCAATGTCTGTGATAACAATACTAACAAAGAATATATTAAGGTAATGCTTTTTAGTAGAAAATTTTTCGTTTTTTTTCTGTTGAGTACCTACTTATTCTCCTATGAGTAAAATAGATCTACCTTTACAGGAAATATTTGATATTCACATGCACTGTGAAGCTGGTTGATGTGTTTTGTATACTCTCAGTAGTGGCACCAGGGGGAAGGGGCATGGGGGCATCCCCCCCCCCTCACCCAGGTTGCCCACCTCCGCCCCCGAACAAAAACTTTAGATCCGTTGTTGTGCATTTGCCCCTCCCAACTTTTTTTCTCTTATTTTTTTTGCATTTATATGCTTGTTTCCCCTACTTTAAGAATCCTGGTGCTGCCATTGTTTACTTTGTAAATTAGCTTTCAGTCCGGGCTTTCAGTTTTATGTGATCTCAATTTATAAAAATCAATACTTTTTTGCCAATCATATACGCTTTCGAACGCACGTTCGTCGTACGTATGTACCGCTCGCGCGTCATCAGAGACTAGAAAACAAGCCGAGTTAGCAGACGTCGACGGAGATGCGTCACAGGGAAACTCGCTGGATTTGGAACTGATTTCTAGCTCCATTTCATGCGGTGATGCGTTATATTTGTGTTTGAAACATTGTTCATAATTCATTGACATTAGTATTTTGAGTTTTAGACAAACTTTGTTTCAGAACAAGTGAAGAGAAGGCGTCAAAATGAGCGCACATCGACGGGGTCGGGTAAGTCCGTCTCCGAGACCCTCTCCGCGGCCTGGCTCCAGCGGAGGACTCTCGGTTCAAGATGAGCTGGAGATGGATAAAATTGAAGATGAAATGCGACGACCGGGCAGCGCCAATTCTCGACATGCCTGGAACGACAACGATGGTTTTGACATGGGAACGGAAGAAAGGGACGTTCATAGTAGTTTTGCTCAGAGGGAATACGATGACGACGAAGGAGAGGAAGATGACAGCGAAGACACTGACGAGGATCATGCCCCAACAGCCATGGAAAATGAGGTCTATGTTGGAGGTCAAATCAGGGCAATTGATCCGAAAATTGCCAAGGCTAAAGCCGAAGAGCAGAGGGCAAGTTGTTGGGTGAAAATTGGTCGTGCATTAAGATGTAAGTTTTAAAAACAATTCTGTAGATCAGCAAGTTAAAAAAGATCAACTTCATTTTTTTTAGATCTATAGTATAGTAGAGTGGTTAGACTTAGGCCTAGTAGACTGTCATATTTTTTGTTAAACTACATTTAACACTAACAGATGAGATGGTAAAGTAAAAAGTTTGGACCAACCCTTGGCCTAAGCCTTAGGCCTATTTTGTTATTCTCCGCAACAAAACTTAGAATTTAGAACATTTTATTGTTTGAATTAGCCTATACAATATTTCAATTTTCACAAATTTGACAATTAGGACTAATTTGCCTGAAGCACAAAATGTTAAAATAATGGAATTCTACGCATTCAGGGAGGAATGAAACTTCATTTCACTTGAAAAAGACGAGAAAATCAAAATATTTCATAATTCAAACAATAAACAAAAGAAATAGTAGGTGAGTGACATCATCATCAATTGAAAAAAAATAATAATGTAACCTGTGATTTTATAAATCACTGAAAGAAATTATGTATAGTGAGTGATTGTATTACCGACGGCCTTGTATTACCGAACGCGCGCATCATATGCATCAGAAAATAATCAAATACGCTCAAACCTTTGCAACTTCCTTCCAAAGGGAACTTAAATAGAAAAATGATGAAAAATTATCAAAAACACAATTTCGAAGTCTTTATATCCTCAAAACAATAAAATATGGTCAAAATAGCTCATCAGTGACTTTGTTTTCCCAACTTTTCCCATAGAAAACACACGTTCGGTAATACGATACCTTTTCAAGTGACCAAAATATTTCACTTGCGAAGAGGGGTCCGATTGGAAGCTGATGTCGTAAAAATGAAAAACAATTTCGGCAAAATTTCTGCATGTTTATATTTTGTAGGTATTTGTGTATTTATGGTGAAAGTTTGGTGAATTTTATTGGAATAATGTGTTTGATATGATCAAATTCATGAAAAATGTTCGGTAATACGATCCACTACCATACAGTGTATTTTAATTCTTGTAGAATTTAAAGGACAAGTCCACCCCAACTAAAAATTGATTTGAATAAAAAGAGAAAAATCCAACAAGCATAACACTGAAAATTTCTTCAAAATCGGATGTAAAATAAGAAAGTTATGAAATTTTAAAGTTTTGCTTAATTTCACAAAACAGTTATATGCACATCCTGGTGGGTATGCATTTCTGCAAATGAGGAGACTGATGACATCATCCTCTCACTATTTTTTTTATACTAATTTTCACCTGATTGTCAAGTAAAAGAGCGATAAATTCCTCCCTGAACATGTGGAATTAGCATTGTTTAATTAATACTATATGGTTCAGTCAAGTCGGTCCCTATGGTCAAATCTGCAAAAAAATGAAATATTGTATATAATTCAAACAAAGACAAAATAAGTAGTGAGTGATGGACATCATCAAATTGTGCATCACTGTTTTGTGAAAAAATAAGCCAAACTTTAAAATGTCATAACTGTTTTATTTTACATGATCCAATTTTGATGAAATTTTCATTGTTACATGCTAGTTTGATTTTTCTCTATTTATTCAAATCAATATTTTGCTGGAATGTACTTTGGTCTACAATGTATAACCTGCATGTGCTCTAGGCTAGCAGATCATAGACCTACACATGTTAAGCACCATCTTTCATGCTTGAGTTGAGGACTAAATCATCAATTATTCAGTGCATGCATTCAACTAGACCAGTATCACTATGGCAATATGGCTTATTAATGGCTGTTCAATGTCATTTTCTTTTTAATATCAAAACTATCTTTGCACCACCAGAAGCATCCATTGGTGATGTACATGTACAAGTAATTATTAGAGAGATGTCATTGTGCCCTTTATACTGTGCAGTGCCCCTTATCTGTACATACACATCTTTGCAATTTTTAAAGAAGGCCCCCAAATAACCATAAACTTTTGCATGTGCAATAATGCAATAATATATAGACAGAAAATTCAAGTCAAAACAGTGAAAGTGATAATTTCATAGGCATTTCATTGAAAAAGCTAACATGCAGCCTCTCTCATCAAACCCCCAGAGCATACAGTTATTAAAAGTGAAGGGGGTTGTACAGACAGACAGGGCACTAATGTTGTTTTTTTCCCCAAATCTACTCTAGCATGACTAGCCACTGTTTCTGGAAAAAAAATGTATGTTTTCCCCCTACATACATACATTGATTATTAAGATAGTTTAAGCTCAATTATTTTTTTTTAATTGGAAAAATGCATGAAACAACACAACAACTTATTTCCTTTTACACAAAAGGTGCTGTAATAGCCTACATGTACATTGAATTTTCACCTGATGATCATTTATAAATATACTTCATCTTGAGCTTTTTAAAATTCATGTACATAATGATTTTGATTGCACAACTGCTCAGTAACAAACAGGCTTCCTTTCTTCGGAGAGCTCGGGTTTTGATGGATGAGAAAAGTTTAATATTGATTGATCTGGAAAGAATATTGATTTTCATCTCGTCACAAGCCTCGCAAAAAAAGGCCCTTAACTCTACAAGAAGATGAAATGAGTAGGCTGATCTGCCGTGCTTACGTATGCTCTGTGGAAGAGCTATTTATAATCGTCATTTTAATGAGAAATAAGCGGTGGCTCTATCTTACCATGAATAATTGACATACATGTAAGGTTCTCTGGAGCCAATCTACGCATCCCAGGTTTTGTTTTATTCTGGCAACAATACCAAAAGTTACAAAATGGTGAAGCGAGGTCATACAAAAATTGTCTACCTTAAATGTCATTAAATCTTCACGAATTTGGTAACTTTTCTCTGTTGTAAATCATGGCACATGTTTTTTTTTTTTAATTGTGTGATGTACACAGGATCTACTGCTTCTAATGAGGTTCATTGAATACAAGTCAATAATTTTGACAAATCTGGTTGTTGTTTTTTAATCTTGCCAAAAGAGAATAGTTTTTTGATAGGAAATGTAAAATATGCTCTTAGATTTGTAACCAAGGTTCAAAGTTACAGTAATTTTAAAACCTAAAGCACTGACAAGTGGTTGGGAAGATCTATAGTAAGAAACCAACCTCAGTAAACAAAATGTTATGATCAAGACACCAAATACATTCATGTACACCAATTTATTGATTAAAAAATCGATGTTGAAATTTTAAAACAATTGAATTGAGTCTTTTTTTACCCTAAAACTTTGACTAGGAAAAGATGCCATGGACATTAAGAACAATTTATGCAGGAGATGTCCTTATTTTAATCATATAACATTTTTGACCAAATCAGATTTCAAAATCCCCAAGTAATTACACACAGCAATTTATAAAGATTCATACATTATTATTAAGTTTCTTTTTATTGTTGATCAGATTATGTCAAAAAATTTCACCTTTCTGCTTGCTTTTATTTTTTTTCAAAGTACCTCCCGATTCGGGTGGATTACCCTTAATAATGACATTCAGCAATTTTTAAAAGAAGTTTGCACATCATAAACTTCAAAGGGAACTCCATACATGGTATGAGTTCAGCTAAAATACACTGAAATGAAACAGGTTAAAGACTGAAGAGATTGTCAAACAGTTCATTGGCTATTAAGAGCAAACAAATACTATAAATTCACTCCCTCTTCTGTAAGGAATATCTTCTCTTTCTCTTTTCCCCCAATAAGTAATGTTTTGAAATAGATTTCATACATTATAAGTTTAATAAATTGGACTAAAATCATTTTTCTCCTTATATCAATAATTAAATATTTATCTCAAATTTCTTGACTTTTAAAAGAAAGTGTTGCTTTCAGCAGTTCAATCAAATGTTTTCAAAATTTCATCATCATAGTCATCAATTATCAACAAGATTACCCTGCATAATGCGCCGTAAACACTTAATCATCACAATTATCATTCATCAACACCATTGTTTTGTTTGTTTGTTTGTTTTTTTCTCAGGCAGGCTTACAAATTAAATTTTAAAATGATTATGTTTCTCCACTTCCATGTGGTTGGGTTTTATTGTTATTATTTTTCTTTGGGGGTGTTTTGTTTTGCTTTTTTAGCATTTATCAAGACGTGAACTTGACAATATACAGTTTCTGTTTGAATTGTTGCAATGACTATTTGTGTTGAGAAATCATTCAAGCCCCTATACATGTATGTGGATGTAGAGGGGGAAAAATGAAAGAAATGGTCATCATCTTCGTTATTCCAATACATGTACATTTAGAATTATTTGTAAAATTTCAAACATACTATTTCTCTACATTTGACTCAGACTTTTCTGCATTTATTATCATTGTAAAACTAAACGATCTTTTCTGATCAATTATCATAGCTCTTTGGAGAACTAGGCAGACTGAAGATACGTCCGTTGATAAGGAGCTTCATGTGAAAACGACCCTTAGAGAACTAGCCATCTATCTGGTGTTCCTTGTTGTCATCTGTATTGGTAAGTATTTTCAAACCTCATGAAGGCAATAGTAAAGTCATAATTACCATTGATGGCGGTTATAGATCAAATTATAAAATGACCGAGGGTAGCAACATAGGCTATAAAGCTACTCTCCCAGACTGCCCGGCATGGCAAATACAATACGGTTTTATTCTATAACCTTTCTCTTGTCAAAAGGCAAAAGTCAGAATGCCCTTACACAAAGACATGGAGAACCATACAACACTTTCCCTTTCTAGTTGCTTTGACACCGCAATGATAAAATATGTCAACTTGTTTCATTACATGTATCTTGCAGATTGTAGACAAAAGATAACATGGGGGTTTGAACTCCCAACCTCTTGGTTGTGAGACGGTCGCTCTACCAACTGAGCCAAAACGCTCTCGTTAATGGTACACAAAATGTCTTTTATAGTGGGGTTTTTTTTTTACCACAGCACACGACAGAAATTTGTTGATACATTTCCCGTATTTACCCCTCTGCATAAACTGCTAAGCAACTTTGAGAAGTTAAAAAAGTTTATTAATTTCATAACACTTTATTGAAGTACTACATTTGTACGCGATGCTACATGTAGCTACGCCTTCATGTCTTTCCAAATTCTCCCATCAGAAGCACTCTCTCTTTTATTGCCGGCAGATCATACATTTTTAATGAGTTACGCACAGTTATATTCAACAACAACCTTTTAGGTGGTGCAAGGAGGGCTTGATGCAGACAAAAGGTGTCTTTCAGCGCATTCCCAACCTCCTGGCTGTACTGTAGTATACATGCTTTAGGAAGGCCGAAATTGTGTCAGCAGACTCCTTTGAATAGTGGTGACAACAATAGGTGGATTAGGGAACTAAATGTAGAAGAGGACTGTCTCTTTATTGGGGGGAAAAAGTCGATATGTAGTGGGGAATGGGGGCTGCTTGAAGGATTTACATGATAATAGGGCTTTAGGAAGAAAGGACATAGGGAGAAAATGGATGAAGGTGATGTTAATAGAATCCTGTATTAGAGTTCGGATTACTGTACCTGTGATAAAAAGATCTTATGAGTGGTTGTAATAAAATGAGTAATACACACATACTCAAATTTAATAGTCCATGGAAATATAGTGGTGCTCAAAAGTCAGTGAACTCTAGAAATGAACATCAGTGTTCATGTTCTTCCATGTTTTAAGATATATAATCGTAAAATATGACATTTAATAAAGTGTTTCTTTAGGCTTTGAGAACATTGTTGTCTACATGAACATTCAATATTAAGCGTGAATGAGTGCATATAGTTTGTGGTGGGGTACACTATTACTTTTGAGCACTAATATGCATGAGCTACATGTATACAGTTGTACCACTAGTAAAGTACAGAAGTTGTCTTTATTTGTTTATTTTCAAGCTTTGTTTGTACCTTGCTTTAGTAGGTCCATGCTTATACATTATTTGTTTAAAAAATAACATAAGATCTACACACATTCCCTTTCCAAGGGAGTGTTGTCACTGTCAGTGAATTCACCAACTAATTTGCTCTAAGCCAATCAGATGCAAGTATTGTCAGTTTGTAATAATTGGCAGTGAAAATCCCTGACAAATTTCTTCATGAAATGCTCTCCCATCATAATTAATGTAGAACTTTTCCGCAAACAAGTGTGACTTCAAGAATCTGTTTGCAATAACCGAGTTCTTGGAACTTTGAAGAAAGGGTGCAGTTTATAGAGGGAAAGCAGAAGACAACACACAACGAACGCTCTGAATTTTTACATAATTTGTTTGATATATTTTTTTTTAAATGAAGAGAGGGACAAATCCCAAATCATATTGAATCTAATATTCAATATACCAGAGTTACATGTAGATATTTAAGCCAAACTTCACTTTTTAAAGCAACTTTAAACCTTTCAAAAATTATTTTATTTTAAACAAGGAATGAATTCATTTATTGGGATGATTGAGAATATGTTTAAAGATACATGTACATGATCTTAACTTGTACAGTGGCTATTAAACCAATTGGTTAGAATAGTTCGACACATTTCTCTCTGCGTAATACTTGTCCCTGAACAATATTAGCAGCCAGAAATTAAAAATTTCGATGCGAGGGGGAATGGATCTCATGCAGGCATTATTGATCACCTTAGCAACGCCAAGCCGTATCCATGGATTCGCAGGCATCTGTAAATTTGATGCACTCGTTTATTAACTGCTGTGTTGTGCGTGTGTTCAGCATAGTCTGGTATTCAAAGACTGCTGTTCTAATTAAGAGTAGACACTTAATGATATCATGGAGCCCTATGATGTGGTAGGGTGTACATGTATGGAAAATGTTTATGTTGCCGAAGAGAAATCTTTCTGCACTTTTTTGGGTATAATTGTCTGTTGTATTGTTTGAAAATCAACTGTTTCTTCAAAATGTTTGTCCATTTTGAAATATAACTAGGATCTATACATTTACATGTACATACAACCTAATGGCTTATTCCATGTTGCCAAATGCTTTGTATTCATTCATGTAAAGTTTGAAGTTGCTTTATGGATTATGAGGAGAGTGATAATCAAAACAATATTGTAAAAATATGACAAATCAACTGAATATTATTATTTTAAAAACTCAGAAAGGTACAGATAGATCACTTTATTCAGAGCAATTGATACAGTGGCTCTGTTCTTCCTAGAGTTCTAATCAAAGTAATGTGGGAAAGAATAACATTTTAATTATTATGAATATTAAGAAGCAAAACAACATACATGTAGATGAAGGTGTGGTAAATAAAGTATAGTTTAATGAAGATTTTGTATTTTGTGGCTATGGACATGGAAACAAACTACTGCAGAAAGGAACAACCCCACAATAACATCAATTTTACATCAATATGAGCAAGATATACATCTGGGAGCATTGATGGAAAGTAAGGTGCATTTTACATTAAACCTGATCAAACATATGGAAAAACGATCCTGCGCTCAGACTAGCCTGGTTTGTTGTATCTAGAATGGCGCTGATGCCGTCATACCGATCAAATACAGCGCTCAAATAATCAATCTATTGTAAGAAGCTTTTTGTGTCTGGTAATGAAATTTTATTGGACATTTGTTATTTGCCAACCCAATATCTGTCAGGGGTATTGATGGATGAATAAATTTATTTTTAATGAAATTTCCAAGCATCAGCCAGTTAAATGAGGAAAACAGTCACCAGGCTCAACAGGCTAGACGTATCGCAATCCAGATAACATTTCATATTTATAATATAAAGATGTGTTCTTTTGTATCCAAATTGATGGTGTTGAAAGGCCTGCAAATTCATCGCAATAACAGCTGGCATTAATCTTTTGGTAATTGTCCTTGAGCAGAATATAATGTACCCTTATCATTCATGTAATGCATTTTTGCATACTGGTGTAATCCCCATTTCTGCCAGCTCTGTACTACATTTGATGATAGGATTTTGCATTTTAAAAGGAATACCTTCATAGACAAGCAATATGTCTAAAACCACACTGAAACAATTTGATTTTTTTTAGGGGGGTACACAATTCGGGGCAAAGTCAGACTTTGATAAAATTGATGATCTGAATGAGATTACATTCACATGTGTGGTGAAAGAGAAAATATCAGGGGCATCTTCTGACTCTTAAGGACATGATTATATGGCCACTATTACATGTACAAAAGGATTAAGAAATTAATTTTGCAAACATTTAAGAGTCTTGTGTATGTTCAGATTTCCATCTCCCATTGTATTTCTCTATGGAAAAATTACTTCCCCACTTTATTTTTTTCTATTTGCACTTTTACACTGTCATCTGATAATCAGAAATTAAAAAAAATAATCATACCGTCATCAGAAAGAGTAACCAATATCAAAATGTTGCCAGAATTGAAGATAAACAGTTGTAACTGCTGTTTGAAGCTTTTGTGTGTCCCATTCTTAGGAAACTGCTGGTAGCTATGAAACTAGTTAAAAGAAGGAAAATGAAACCCTGGGAACAAGTTAATGCTTGGTCCCACTGCACTTTCAGGATGCAGAGAGGATGTAAAAAGAGAAAAAGATCCTGCTATTCATTGGATATATTGTGTACTCCTTGCATAAAATATAAGTTTCATATGCTCTATCTATTGAGCATCTGTCCACTGTGATTTCATTATTCACCCATTTTGTCCATTGTCTGGAGCAGATGAAAACGGATGGAGCCACCCCAAAATTTTGCTTGTCCGCTGCATCCGTTAAGAAAACATTGTGTGTCCGTTGGCCAGTGGGACAAGGCCTTTAGCATATATTAAAACAGAAAAAAATCAAAGAAACAAATTAAAGTTTGAGAATAATTGAACAAAACAAAAATTTAGCAATATGAGGAAAATGAGCAAAAATATATATTTTCAGTGTAAGGGAGAGTTGTGGCATCACAATTCTTGGTCGCATTGCCAAAGTGAGGATGTCCATAACACATACTGATCTAGAAAATCAAACGCTCATAACTTTCTTTTTTAATACATATATTTGTCTAATTGTTCTCAAACTTTCATTGATTCTTTTGATTTTTCTTTTGAATTTTCATAAAAGCTACCACTCTTATACTTTATTCCAAGTTTCATTCTCGGTTTAATGTACAAGTTGAATTCTGGGTATGTGAGACATAAATTAGAGGATAATCTTTTGAATTTTCATAAAAGCTACCACTCTTATACTTTATTCCAAGTTTCATTCTCGGTTTAATGTACAAGTTGAATTCTGGGTATGTGAGACATAAATTAGAGGATCATCAGCGGATCTGTGAAGTGCTTCATCCGTCAGATTTAATAAAATAAAATAGATATAGTGAGTGGATGACGTCATCAGTCTCCTCATTTGCATACCGACCAGGATTTGCATATAACTGTATTGTGAAATCATGTGTAGTAGATCCATGGTGAAATTAAGCGAAACTTTAAAAAAATCCTAACTTTCTTTATATTTTACATCTGATTTTGCTGAAATATTCAGTGTTATGCTCGTTGGATTTTTCTCTTCTTATTCAAACAAACTTTTTGGGGGATGGACCTGTCCTTTAATGATACAGTGTATGAAAGAGTTATCTATTGATTATTCCTTTTATGTTTTACAGTGACTTTCGGCATGACAAGCTCTCACATGTACTACTACACCAAGGTGATGTCAGAGCTGTTTCTGGATTCCCAATTCCCTGATACCAAGAACACTTTCCGAGGAATGACAACCATGCATGACTTCTGGAGAGTAAATACTTTTTTTATTTTTAAGTATTTATCGAAAATATTGTGAAAAGTATTTTCAAGGATATCACGAGAATTACATGTAGGACCATGTATACCAATAAAAATATCAACATGGCATAATAGCTTTAAACCAAAACAAAGTTGGGGTTTGTAATTTGAAATTGCTGAGTTTCTTCTGCACTCAATCTAGTACTTGTGCGGGTTATATTTTTTCAGTTTTGACAAGATGAGTATTTTAAAGCTGATGTTCTTATAATAACTTGATAATAATCGAAAAATTAATTTTGTGCGACATGTGTTGATTAAATGTCAATGTTCAATAGAATCATGATATGATTTTGTTAAACTTGTTATATAACTTCTTGTTGTAATGCTCCAGGGGGAGTGGAGAAAGTGCATACATGTTTGTGGGCCTTCGATGACCGAGGTGATAATTATTGCAATGTATAGTGCTTAAAACCAGTATTTCGCATTACATGAATATACATATCATTATAAATATTAATTTTGTTTTATCCAGTTTGCTGAGAACCCTTTGATGGATGGCCTATACTGGGAAAAATGGTACAACAATGAGAACGTGACAGAAGACGAACTTGGCTACATCTTCTACGAGAACAAACTGCTGGGCGTGCCGCGTATCCGGCAGCTGAAGGTTAAGAACGACTCCTGCATCGTCCATTCCGACTTTGAAGCGAATATCAACACCTGTTACGCCGGTTACTCTGAAAGCTTGGAAGATACACAAACCTTCGGCCTCAATAATGGTTCTGCGTAAGTAACTTCTTGGCCCCGTCTTACAAAGAATTCACCAAAATACCACGATCATCATCACCATCCCCATCATCCTCCTTATCATTAATATCAAAAGGATGGTCCAGGCTGAAAGTATTTATATCTTAATGCATAGAGTAGAATTCACTGAGCAAAATGCTGAAAATTTCATCCAAATCGGATAACAAATAATAAAGTTATTGAAGTTTAAAGTTTAGCAATATTTTGTGAAAACAGTCGTCATGAATATTCATTAGTTGGGCTGATGATGTCACATCCCCACTTTCCGTTTTCTTATGTTATTACATAAAATCATAATATTTTCATCACTTCATACTTGTGTGAAAAATATATCTCCCTTATAATGAAATAATTTGCAGCAATAATATCTGATGCATTAAATCAGTTGTCAATTCAATTGTTCTAGTTCTTGGAGGAAAAAAATTGAATGAACCTAATTTCATATAATAAAATACAAAGGAACAAGTGGGGATGTGACATCAGCCCACCTAATGAATATTTATGATGACTGTTTTCACAAAATATTGCTAAACTTTAAAATTCAATATCTTTGTTATTTGTTATCCTATAAATACTTTCAGTCCGGACGATCCCTTTAACATGCAATTTGAACAATGATCGTGCACCTCAGAAAGAGTATTTTTACCAAGATATTACTGCCTCTTTTTTTTTTAAATCTTCAAGATTATGATAACATAGGCATTATTTAAAGGACAAGTCCACCCGAACAAAAACTTGATTTGAATAAAAAGAGAAAAATTCAACAAGCATAACACTGAAAATTTCATCAAAATCGGATGTAAAATAAGAAAGTTATGACATTTCAAAGTTTCGCTTATTTTCAACAAAATAGTTTTATGAACGAGCCGGTTACATCCAAATGAGAGAGTTGATGATGTCACTCACTCACTATTTCTTTTGTTTTTTATTGTTTGAATTATACAATATTTCAATTTTTACGAATTTGACGATTAGGACCTCCTTGCCTGAAGCACAAAATGTTAAAATAATGGAATTCCACGTGTTCAGGGAGGAATGAAACTTCATTTCACATGACAATGACGAGAAAATCAAAATATTTCATATTTCAAACAATAAAAAACAAAAGAAATAGTGAGTGAATGACATCGACTCTCTCATTTGGATGTAGCTGGCTCATTCATATAACTGTTTTTGTGAAATGAAGCGAAAATTTGAAATGTCATAACTTTCTTATTTTACATCCGATTTTGATGAAATCTTCAGCATTGTGCTTGTCTGATTTTTCTCTTTTTATTCAAATCAACATTTTTCTGAGGTGGACTTGACCTTTAAAGGTAGTGGCATCCCGTGGAGCGATAAAAGTGCCTTATTAGTACTTCATTCATCACAATTATAAATGTCTTTATTCTTCTTTTTGATGATCCAGCTGGGTGTACAGCACAGAGGAGGATCTGGATGGTTCTGGTCACACTGGAATGATAACGTCCTACGGAGGAGGTGGTTTCTATGCTGACCTCAAGAAGACCAAAGCGGAATCTCTCGACATCATCATGACCCTGAAAGACAACCTCTGGCTGGATCGAGGCACCAGGGTCGTTTTCGTTGACTTCACGGTCTACAACGCCAACATCAATTACTTCTGTATCATTCGGTGAGGACAAGTGAAATTGAATAAAACATATTTATTCTTCATTCCCACTTCAACAGTTTTGGCCTTCATATTTAAAGAAATGAAATCATGGTAGAGAAAAATATTTTTCTAAAATATGAAGAAAAAAAATCCTGAAAATATATTGGGGAAGTTGTCATACTACTTGAGGTTTTAATACCACAAACGATCAGGATGTGTCTTATAGCTCTAATTCGCATGTACATGTATATACATAGAACTACATCATCATCATGATCAAACGAATTAGTTCCATGATTTTTAATTTTCATGTGTAAGGGGAAACATATGGCATAGACAAAGCAATTCAGATGGCGGCTATCTAGAAATTCAAAGAATAGAACACCCCTCTGTAATGTGTTTAAGAAAGTGCAGATGAAAAACAAGTTACGGAGTGCCCGATAAAGAGTCCAGTAGGGGGTTTATAGATTGTGTAAGAATTCTTTTCTGCCATATTTTTTGTTTGCATGTTTTTTTTAATATCCTGCCCCCCCCCCCCCATTAAATATTGCCTGACAAGATATGACCATGATGAATTTTCCAAACTTTATTCTGCCCAAATTCATAGACTCACTGTGGAATACCCGCCGACTGGGGGCGCTATCCCATCCTACAAGTTTCGAACGGTGAAGCTGCTGCGGTACGTGACTGCATTTGACTACTTTATCCTGTGCTGCGAGGGTATATTCTGTCTGTACATCCTCTATTACATGGTTGAGGAGATCTTGGAGATCAAGCGGCATCGTTGGGCTTACTTCAAGAGTAGCTGGAACTGTCTTGATGTCATCATCATCTTTGTAAGTACATGTAGTCATAATGGAGAGGGGGGGGTATTTCACCACATGTTATGTGTGACTAGAGCCGTGTATAAATGCTGACGTGCACATGATATGTAATATGCAATCTTACGGATTAGCGTGCAGTAGTGTGCATCCTCTAATAGCATGATTTGACCAATGCTATTCTGCCTTTTATGCCACAGACAACTTGGAATTTAAGTGCAATTCTAAGTCACACTTAATTTTTTGTGAAACACCCCCCTGGTCTTGCATAATGTCATGTGTGTCTTTAATATGAATAGTTCCCAACACTAACTCCAAGAAAGGTCAACTCTGAACTCGAAACCTCCTAATGAGATCTTAAAGCACATGTTGTGCACTTGACTTTGCACTCTGGATGGAATTTTGTAAAAAAAAAAAATGGTCAAGGACAATACCTTACTGTAACCTGCAATTAAAACAGGTAGTTTTCCGATATAAAGATTATTCAATCATTTCATCCATTGCAATCACAGGGATTTAATTCATTATTTTTTTTGCCTTGTTTTCAGATCTCGATCGTTTGTGTGGCATTCAGCTGCTACCGTTACCTGACGGTGGCCAACCTCATTGAAGGACTGCTTGCCCAGCCTGATATTTACCCTGATTTTGAATACATGGGATATTGGCAAGATCTATTTAATAACATCATTGCTGTCAATGTCTTCTTGGCTTGGATTAAGGTGAGAAATATCTTTAAAAACTTGAGAATAATTCAAGACTTTAGTGTAGTCGACTCTATGCATAATGGAAATTAGAAGTTATACATCACGTCAGATACAGAAATGTAGATTTTCCCGGTCTTCTCATAATTGACGATTATGTAGACAGTTTAAACTTGTGAAACTTTACGTGCGTTGAGAAATGGAGGTTTTAAATCTTTCTCCCACCAAAACTTGTCCAACAGATAAACCTTTTTTCCAATGATTAAGCTATACCAAACAAAAATTTGCCGCATTTTGTGTTTTGTCCCCAAAGCTTTTTTGTTACATCTTTTTTTTGTTTGTGTGGTCAGTATTAGAAAGGGTACAAATATCACTGAATTCTTATCATTGATTTATTTCACTTTGCAGACTTTCAAGTACATCAGTTTCAACAAGACTATGACCCAGCTGTCCTCCACCCTGTCCCGCTGTGCCAAGGACGTGGGAGGCTTCACCGTCATGTTTGCCATCATCTTCATGGCCTACGCGCAGCTTGGTTACCTGGTCTTTGGGACGCAGATCAAGGACTTCAGCAGTATCGGTTCCTGCATGTAAGTTATCACTTCTGTAATCAATCGTTTTGTCGTAATCATTTTACAATGGAATTATTTTAATGTTTTCCATCAGAGCCTTTGACACTATACAATAAACTTTTACTGGGTCGTGGAACAGACCTGTTTCGCCACACTGTTCATAAAAATATGAATAGGCATTTCTTTCGTAAGAACAGTTTAGTTCACTGGCTCCGCTAATGTTAATTTATTACAGAAATTTGCCATCTCTACTCACAATTCTGGGGTCGGCAATCATCTTCTCTCTTTGAAAGCTAAAAATAAAATGTCTTTGGTAAACAGCGAGTTACCTGTCTCCACTGATGTAACGTTTGTTGTACAAATTATTATCTTCATTAAATCTTTTTTTTCTCCATCTTGTATAAAGCTATACACTGTTCCGTATCGTCCTTGGAGATTTCAACTTCCATGAGTTGGAGGCTGCCAATCGATTCATGGGGCCAATCTTCTTCTTGACCTATGTGTTCGTGGTCTTCTTCGTTCTGTTGGTAGGTTCTTGATTCAGCCTTTTGTCATTTGATTCCCAGAGTGACTGTTGTTTGCGATAATGCTCTTTATGCTTCCAAGAATGGTCACACCAATTTTTCAGGCACTTGTAGGTCTATCGCATTTGCAGTCAAATTTACCATTCTGTACAATGTGCATCCAATATGAGCATCTATTATGCAACATTAATTATTGACAACAAAAAAAGATTGGTCCTCTAATCTAAAATTGTTATGATTATGATTTTTTCCCCATTATAGAACATGTTCTTGACCATCATCAACGACACCTGTTCTATATAATGTGTGATCAATTTGAACTTCTTTTATGCAACACTTATTATTGACAACAAAAAAGATTATCCTTAAATATAAGATTGTTGATTTTTCCCCATTATAGAACATGTTTTTGGCCATCATCAACAAAACCTATTCTATATAATGTGTGATCAATTTGAAGTTCTATTATGCAACACTTATTATTGACAAAAAAGATTATCCTTACATAAAAGATTGTTGATTTTCCCCATTATAGAACATGTTCTTGGCCATCATCAACAACACCTATTCTTTATAATGTGTGATCAATTTGAACTTCTATTATGCAACAGTTATTATTGACAACAAAAAAAGATTAGTCCTTGAATCTGAAATTGTTATAATTATGATATTTCCCCATTATAGAACATGTTCTTGGCCATCATCAACGATACCTACAGCGAAGTCAAGTCCGACATCGCCCTTCAGAAGTCCGAGTTCGAGATCACTGACTACTTCAAGAAGGGTTACGAGAAGATGGTCGGTAAGATCAATTTCAAGCGAGATAAGATCGCCGACATCCAGGAGGCCCTGGCTCATGCTGATCACAATGCCGATCAACATCTGGACTTTGATGAATGGCGTCAGGAACTCAAATGGTTAGTCCAGGACTCTGTATAACAAGCCTATGCAATTGATTGTAGAATATCTTTGTTACGATTGATTGCACTTACAACAATGAACCATTAATCGTGAAAAATAATTAGAGCAAAGTTGGCTCAGTCGAGCTTCTCGCGGCCCACCTGAGAGACCTTTGCGGCCCACCTTTTGAGAAGCGCTGTTCTAGGCGACCCAGATTGGCTGGCTCCTCCAAGAATGCACCTTTGAATGTCTTTGACAGATATATAGTGCTATACAAATGCTGTGCATGATCATAAAAAAATGATATAGGATTAATTGTTAAGCTTTGTGTAACAGGACTCTTGGGAGAGTTTCATTTAGCATCTTGCACATCTACCGGCCATTCTGCATTTGCAACAAAAAAAAACCTCTAAATGTAAATCATTCTTGAATCTTATTTTGATGTTTTTGTAATTTATTTAACCACTCCTTTGGGTCCTATTGGAAATGCAGTTTCTTTCCTACCTGTTTTGCAGAACCATTTGGAAGACTATATTTCTGATAAATGTTTTTTCACTGATAATTGTTACAAGCTACTGAAATTTATGCACTTTATTGGTTGAGAGAACATTTTACTGAATATCAAGACAAGATGCCTTCTGCAAAAACTATATGATGTTCAATACTTTTAAAAATGTATTTAGACTGGAGTATCCATTAACTTGTGGGTATTTTCGTAGTGTTGAGATGTTAGAATTTTGCAATTTTTTTTTGCTAAGAAATCAGAAATTGTGCTCATCTGTAAAATTTATCATTTGTTTATCAAGGTTGGCAACGTGAAGTTAAACTCCTGTACTAACTCCCTTTGTTATTTTTTTGCTGATATTGAATCTTTAGCCGTGGCCATGCCGATGCTGAGATTGAGGCTGTGTTTGCCAAGTACGATGTCGATGGTGATCGCGTCCTCGATGCTGAAGAACAGATGAAGATGGCCCATGACTTGGAAGGCCAGAAGGTAATTAAACATGTTATAAGCTACCGAAACTTGAATATGATTGTGCTATGGGTGGCTTTTCTTGTTCGTTGCTTTACATTATGTGCTACTGTGCCTTGATAGATAACTCTATTTGATCGATGCAGTCATGTTTTTATGAAGGGCAATTCCATCAGATAATCCGCCTTCTGTACATCTGACCCCTATTTTGCGCCATCTTTGAACTACTCATGTCTAAATAATTTGAGGAATTACACCTATTCATATGAAGACGAATCATGTCAGGATGGGGGGGGAGGTGAATGGTCACTGTACATTCTTCAAGGAATTTTCCTCTTGCATTTTTGACAGGTAGTCTTTAATAAAGAAAATGTAAATGGGTTGAAAATAACAATATCTTTGAGAGAAAGTGTTCTGAAATGAAAAGGAATTGTTTTATCAACAGAGATCTAGATCTGATATTTTCTTACTTGGTTTAAACAAGTTTTACATTGTGAATTAACTGAACTGAAACTATTGAAAAATGAATTGTACTGAAAATCGCTCATGCAGATAAAGCACACAGGAGCACTTGTATCATCATAGCTTGGAAAAGGACTGCTTTGACTGAATACCTTGCTTATTTCTAACATAAACTGTGTATCTTCTTGATGAAAAAAAGTGGAATACGTTTTCATTTTTATCTCTCCTTAGACCGATCTGAACAATCAGCTGGCAGAGTTGGAAGACGCCAAGGCCAACCACCGTCCGACCACTGCCCGTAGCCGCATGAGCATCAATGATGACGATGATGACGACGACGATGAGGAGGGTGGTGGTCGCCGTCGCGGCGGTGGTGGTGGCGGCGGGGTCGCCTACGAGGAATTTGTTGTGTAAGTGATCATAAATAGAACTCTCTTATTTCTAGATCTTTATGATCCCTGGGTATGTGATTCTAAATCTGCTGGATATTTTGAATTTGCATGATGAACTAAAAGTTGCTTAAAAGCATGAATTTAAATTTGAAATTTAATGTTTATACATTTTATTCCAGTTGAAACTTCATTATTATTATTTCTCTGTAATTGATTGAAATCAGATGGCTTTGTGTGT
This sequence comes from Lytechinus variegatus, assembly GCF_018143015.1. Lineage (NCBI taxonomy): Eukaryota > Metazoa > Echinodermata > Echinoidea > Temnopleuroida > Toxopneustidae > Lytechinus > Lytechinus variegatus. Next base: position 12,219,003 of record NC_054757.1, read on the forward strand.
CTATTCCCAACAAAATCAGAGGTCAGCATGTCAGAAAACTTCACAGGAATACAAAAAACTAAACCAACAAAATAACTATGTAATTGATTTTTATATTGTAATGCTGCAACTATATCAAGGCAGCCACCCCCCCCCCAAAAAAAAAAAAAGATTTATATACAGTTAATGTGTTGGCCATTTATAGCACAAAATCTGATGTTAAAGGCATACTGGTAATAAACTTGATTAAATTTGCAAGAGATGGGAGAAGGTGATTTAATTTTAAACATATGGCTATGCATGTTTACTTTTTGTTGGTGTTTCCTTCGCACTGCCATGGCTGAAATCTATTAAGGGGAAAGGCAACTTATTTTCCTGTTTGCTGTGATTTTCTCAATGATAAGTATCACAAAGTGTATATTATATTTTAATTTTTGTTTTGTCATTTCTTTGGAAATCCTTATAGTCTGTCCCGCCGTGTTGACCGTATGGAGCATTCCATCGGTAGCATCGTGTCCAAGATTGATGCCGTCTTGGTCAAGCTGGAAGCAATGGAACGAGCCAAGCTGAAACGTCGTGAGACCATGGGCAAACTGCTTGATTCGATTACCGAGGTAAGTGATTAGATTTCAAGCTTTTATCATTATCTTTGTCATTATCACTGTATTCATTGTCATCAATATCATATCATCCTTGTTAGTATCACCATCACTACAATTATTGTCAACAACATCATCATTATCATCATGTTTATCATCGTTACCCTCATCATCAATATCATTTTTATCATCACTAATATCATTATCACCATCATCACCACCATCATCATCATCCTCATCACCATCATCATCACCATCATCATCATCATCACCATCATCACCATCATCATCATCACCATCATCATCACCATCATCATCACCATCATCATCGTCATCATCACCATCATCATTACCATCATCATCATCAACATCACCATCATCATCATTGTCATCATCTTCACCATTACCAGCATTGATAGCATCATCATTATCAAAGCAATTATTATCATTCATATCGACCTCAACATGCCAAATATATTATAAGTATAAGCTCTGCTTGTACAAATATTTCATCTCATACAGTATTTCATTCATTAATTTCATATCTACACAAGCATTCATTTTCTTTTGCTTCTCATTCCTGCTAAATGCAAATATATGTTTCTTGCTTTTTGCCTTCCACTCATATTTATTAATTATGTTATTAGAAAAATTATCATAATACATGCTTGCATGAAACCTATCTGCATGACTCCATTTCTTCATCATTACCCATGATCCTTTGCATGCCCTTTGACCTGATAAGGAGCGTGAAATCAAGATGGCTTACAAGCAAGGAACTGGAGGACTGCCACGATCTTCTTCATCCGCATCTCAGTATAGCGAGATGGATGAAGATGAGGTAGAAAAAGTGTGTCTTAACATTACAGATTGATGTGATAATTTGAAACTAACATCACGAGATGGGGGGGGGGGCAGGAGTAGAGACAGATGAATATTCAGATAAAGATTTTTTTCGTTATGGGATGAGGACAACTTGATTTTATAGTATGTATTGGAAAATCAGAAGGAAAAGGGGGAGACGGGAGGAATTGGAGTTGGAGGAGGAAGATGACCAGGGGGAGAATGAGAAACCAGAGAGGAAGAAGAAGGAGGAGGATGAATGGGAACAGGAGGAGGGGGGGGGGTAGAGGAAGGAGGAGGAGAAAGAGGGCCTTTATAGTGAAGAATGTTTGAATCACTTTCCACTACCACTTCACTATTAGAATAACATACATGTCTTTGTACACTTACCAGTTTGAGCATTTTTTTTCATTCTCCCTTCCATTATTAAACAATATTCTCTAAGAGCTTTGACTGTGTGTATTTTGCTCTTTGATATCTCTCTTTCCCTCTTTATTTTTAAATTGTTCACTTTTGTTGCTGTTCCATCACCATTCAGAAATGGAATGATTCAGGAGGATTTGCTTAAGTTGAATCTCCTGGTACCACAAAAATCTGTTTAACTTAAAAGATGTAAATAACAAATATTGTGAATATTCTGGTTTTCATTGATACTCTGACTTTGGTGATTATTTGACATATGGAAGGTCAGCTAATCCAGCCTCTACTGTAATTCATATCATGTAATCACCGCAGTTAAAGATAGCTGAAAGTAGTTGCAGTAAACACTGATTTCATGAGAAAGTCTGTAAAACCAAGATTAAGTGTCGCTGTATCAGCGTGGATCTAGATCTGGGCCCTGTCTTACAAAGAGTTACGATTGATCTGATCAATTGTAACTCTATGGAAATCCATCAATGTCATAAATTTCTCTACAAAAAATTTGCACAATGTCCTTTGTATGCATAGACAAGCGCAGTGAATTTTCAAGAAAACAATGAATGCATGCATATACATCATAGCTAGAAGATATTTTGAACAAACCTGCATAATAGATGGTGACGTTGCTGGCTGTCCATAGTTACGATTGATCGGATCATTTGTAACCCTTGGTAAGATGGGACCCTGGTGGGTGTTTCATAAAGCTTTTTGTAAGATACGAATGACTGGTTACCCCTTCTTGTGCTAGTTGATACATCCCTGTGTCATTCATTTTGGACATAAGAACATGTTCCAGTCGTTCGTAAAGTTGATCGTAACATTATGAGCAGCTTTATGAAACACCCACCAGGTACAGTTACATAAACTGAACTTTCTGAAAAACCTTCACACTGTAGGTTTTGTTATTATGCTTGAAAAAAGACCAGACATTTTGTTCGAATGCCATGCTTATTCTGATGTTTTTTCTCAGCAATTACATAATTTCTTTCTGAACCCTTTGACACATATATTTTATTAATACATACTGACACATAGGTGGTCATTTTATTGGATTCTGTACAAACTTAATTTGAAATTGTTGACACAGACAAAAAAAATGACAGAGCAAGAGGGTGAAGAAAGGAGAAAGAGTTCAAAGCTCGTGCATATTCACTGCTCATTTTGATTTAAACCCTGATCTATTCACCCTCTCTTATATTATCTCTCATTTTTAGGATGAGCAAGGCAACGTTGACAAGCGTGAGAAGATGGAGAAGCTCGTCCGGGAGGAGCTCGAACGCTGGGACTCGGAAGCGTCCCTCTCCCAGGCCAGTCGCAGGGCTGGAAGCCGTCCCGGGAGCTCCCAGAGATCTCGCCCTCCCAGCTCTATCTCTCACCAAGTTGGACTCGCGGTAAGGTTTTGATGGTGGTTTGTGTACCGTGGTGGTTTATATCCATGTAGTATACATTTGTACTTCTAGGGGGGTATTTTCACAAAGAGTTAAGTGTGACTTATAGTCATGCCTAAACGCCAACGCTCCCATGTTGACATGTGATCTGATCGATGGATAGGCAGTACTACCCAACTTTGGCAAAAGGAAGCAAGTGACACATCAGTCAAATTTGAGTTATTGTTGTTTCCGAAACACCCTTTGTATGTTGCACGTTCAGGCGAAATTTTGGGGGAGAAATGATCGTTCTATGGAAAAATATTGAAGAAAATATGCTGTTAAATTGCATTGACGCCTATGACGCCCATTGCTCATTTACAACAAATGATACTTTTGTAACTTGTTCCCTTTGCCAAAGTACGGCAGAGTAGTCCATAATCTGAACAATGCGGTCATGAGTTCCATACCACACAACTGAAATTGTAGCCAACTCTTTAGATTGCACTAGAATCTTTGTGAAACACCCCCTTGTTTTGCAAAGTGTTTCCAGCATCTTATATCATAGCATTATATTAGCAGGTTCACAGCTTCGTCAACATGGCCAGCACACCTCAGATGTACGCATCAAATATGAGCTAAAGTCTTGAGGCACAATAACTGTTTTGACTTTCTTGTTATTCAGCATCGATTTCCCTATAATTTTTACATTGATTCCTCATTTTGCAGTTTAAATATATTCATTACTGTTAAGAATTTAGATTTCTAATGTTTCACTTTCATTCAAATATTAATCATGTTCAGCCCATGTGTCCTGGTACTTGGCGGATACCGGCGCTATGTAATCCTGCATTTATTATGTATCGTAATCATTCTCATTCTTATTTCTATTATTACCATCATTATTAATACATGTATTCATTTCATAGTAAAATGTCATGTTAAATATTTAGTCTACAGCCTTTTGAAGCTGCAATGAACTTGAACAATTACATTAAATATGTATCAGATTCCATTTATAGCTTCCCATGCAATCATGAATTAGCTCATTGTTAACGTCGATGTATATTTCTGTGTAGTAATGAACATACTAACGATCCTATTTGATGGCCTTACTTCACATGCTTGCGATGAATGGTTATAGGCTCCGAGCAGTCGAGCTAGCCGTCGACCTTCAGCCACGTCGCAGCGATCATCCACTCAGGTTGCCTTGACGATGGATGTGAGTAGGTCACATGGTTGCTGTGTGTCCAATCACTGAGGTTGATCGTAATTTGCAATGTTTATAAAGCTTTTGTATGATGAGTAATATTGATTTTTTTTTGATGGATCAGTACTTAATCAAGTACTGTACTCTGTTCATAAATGTTTGCCTAGCTTAGTGAATTGTGTAAGTTGTGTTTATTCATCTTTTAAACAGCTGGAAGATTTTTCCATATTTTTGAGCTGTCTATTAATCTAGCTGTGCGTTATACGTCTGCTGCATTCCAATTTTAATGATCACAATAAATCACAATATTATCGAATGCAGTGAGTAATTTTATCCTTCTTAATCTAAATTGATTGCAAGATGTAGCCAATTTCAAATTTGCAACTTGATACAGATAGATCAGTTGAAATCAGTTGTAGGACAATATATGATTGATTACAGAACCTAGATGAAGTTCAGTGCAAGTTTCTTGCAAAGCCCCTTTACATTTGTATAACTAACTTGCACCTCTGTTATTGTTGTTTTTTTTTTTTACACTTTTTACCATTAACCATAGTTTGACATTTTGAAATGCAGTGAATTTGTGATAATTTGGTCCTGGGTCCCGTTGCATAAAAGTTTGCCTTCCAGTGGTAACTTGCATGGAATCCTTGATTTGGATTGGCTGTCGATTGGCATTACCATGGTACAGTAGTTACCATTTGATGGCAAAGTTACCATAAAAGTAAACTTTTATGCAACAGGGCCTTGGTAGACCTACAATAGGATTTCAAATGTGACCGAATAGATGCCATGTAGTGTCATTAGGGAGAATAGGGAAAATATTTAGAATGATAGATAATAAGCCTGGGGGGCCTCTTACATTGATGAGTGGATACCATGCGCGACCAAAAAACATGTAAAAAGGATATCTTTTCAGGATAGGGCATGTTGCGTACATACAGTAACGTGTTAAGTGTGTCAAAAACACTGAAATAATGAAAAAAGGGCATCTATTTTTTGCTATGAAAGCTACGTGTTTAGGGTCAAATTTGCGAGGATGTAAAAAATTAAGACTAAAATGTTTACATGTATAAAGGATGTACTTTTTGCCCCAAGAGTCAACACTACGTGTTTAGAGTACGATTTGTGCGATGAGAGGTGGGGCTTTACTAAACCCAGTGATGTAGGTAAAGGTAAAACCGACGTCCATGACATATATCGCTGTACTTGTTTAGGGGGTCAATTCAGGAAACTTGCCAAGAGTATCGTTTTGTTTCCAATACCTAAGGAAAGAAAATGGAAAATATGTGTTTAGGATGCTTTTCAAGGCCCCACTTGTCAATGGAAGTGCCCCCCCCTCCGGATAATAAGATGCAACCAGTTTGTATGTACAGTTCTTTGATGTAATGCACTGGAAATTCCCTCCCTGTAATGTGGCTACCCAAGACAAATGAGTGTTCAGGAATTAATTAACATTCTCAGTGTATGTACATTCATAGTAATAAAGTATTTGTGGAAAACTGTAAGATGCATGTCCCGCATTTGAAGCCAATATACTTGTGCAAACATACCTGTATACAATAAAGTCCATTCCTGCAGTTTGAAGGATAAAAATGGCAAATAAATTGTGTTTGTTCATAGAAGTGTGCTGTGTGGTCATTTGCAATGCTATGCTTAAAAAAAAATGAAAAAATGTGTTTCATTCATGTAAATGATAATACTACCAAGGTATTCCAACTATGGTATCATTCTTTGATTTCAACATTTTTTTAGATATGTGTAGCAGATACTGATAGGAAATGTTTAATATTACATTTTACCCAATACGTTTCATTTATTTCCTCTTCAAGTTTATGCATTGACCATATTTTTTCTCTCCGTTTTCCTTTCCCCTTATGTTTTTATTTTCATCCTATAGGACAGCAACAAGGCTGATGATTCTGAGGAGTCCCCTCGCGCTGCTTCTAATGCTTCCACCCTGCGTCCAGGCTCACAGGCACGTTCGGTCTCGCAACTGAGCAAACGTGCTCCCTCCGAGGCCCGCTCGGTCTCACAGATGAGCAAACGTGCCCCGTCCGAAGCACGTTCTGTTTCCCAAATGAGTGAACGAGCCCCGTCCGAGGCTCGCTCTGTCTCGCAGATGAGCGAACGGGCCCCGTCCGAGGCTCGCTCTGTCTCGCAGATGAGCGAACGGGCCCCATCGGAGGCTCGCACCGAATCGCAGATGAGCGAACGTGCCCCGTCGGAGGCCCGTTCGCGCGCTGCCTCTTCCCGCGCATCCTCTCGTGCTACCACCGCCAAGTCAACAGCATCCCGGGTGTTCAGTCCTCGTTCGGACTCTGTCATGTCGGCTGTAAGTCCCTCCAATTTGAAGAGAGTGGTGTGGGTTGCAGTTGCACCGAGTTCATACAGAGATTATCACTTAATCATGCACATTAACAAACCCTATTTGAATCACTTTGTCTTTCCAGTTTAATGTAAAAGTTTATACTTCTGAATCCAGGGGTTTTACACCGTCAGCACTACAAACGTTAATTTGTTTATTTCATTCTAACATTTTGCACGTGTGTACGGTATTTGTCTTCCTTACTGATATTTTGATAGCAGCAATTGTCGCTTGCACCGACGTCTTGAGTTTTGTCACACCGTCATGCAAGAGATTGGATGATCATGTTTAGAGTGGAGTGTGTCACTTGATCAATAAAGATTGTTTGAAATAAATAAGTGGCCCTGCTGCATCCTGGGAGCAAGTGTCCCTCGTATTACTGTATCATGGAGATTCATCTCATTGTGATACAATAGATATGCAGGAGTTGCATCAAGGAATGTTGCTCTGAAAATCAGATCAATAGTGCTTCAAGGTCTACAGACCTTTTGTGGTACCTCGGTCCCAATCCCGGCTCCTAACTGTTTCTGAACCAGCATCTACTGGCCAACACTAAATCTGTACAATAAAGCCATTTTTCAGAATTTTGAAAACGACTGTCGGCATCATACTAACCAGGTATTTAGCTGCCCAGTTCCATAAACACAAAAATAAAAAAGAACTTTACTGCCCTTTTGCTGATATGAAGCTCACTTTTTTACTCCCATTGCACAAATATTTTGAGTGTCTTTATTAACTTTCACATTTTCCTTTGCACTTGACCAGGTATTGTAAAGTTGTGAGTAAAGTAATGTATGATATATGAACATCTTGTTTACCTACGACTTTATGATCTCCTTATTTGCATACACCTCAGTATGCTAGACTTTATTCTTCCTTTTCTATTTTGGCATTTAGTCTGCACTATATATACAGTGTCTTATTCTTCCCCTGCCCGATAAACGATGTATTCTGGCACTTTGTGAACCACACTTAGAAAGATAGAAAAGTAAGAAAGAAAAAGAATAGAATAGAATATGTCCTGAATTATCTTGCAACATACCGTGTCTTCCAATTTGCATAAACTCAAGCTTTATTACATTGTCATCAAAACAATGTGATCATAGGAAAAAATTAATTAATAAACAATCCTGTATCTGGGGGGCTTCAGCCCCGCCCCCACTTTTTTCCAAAACCGTGTACAAAAATGTAAAAATGACCATATGATTGTGATTTTTTGCATGGTCAGCCCGCCCCCCACTTTGAAAACCGGCCCTGTGTATTAAATTTGAAAGGATATGGGAGTTTCAATTCATATTACCAGTGCCACATAATTTGTTCTATTTTTTGCCATATTTTGCTTTCAAAGTTATTTTTAAGATTTTGTGAGGTGAATAATGGTGGGCCTCAAATCATTAATACAATTTTATAGGAATCAGAGGCGCAAAGCTGTGAATATCTTCTTTTATATCACCTAAGTTTGTCGTGCTTGCTGTGATGCTCACACTCGGAATCTAGTTCATCATCTTTTTTTTCTGTATGTCATCTTGTCTCTCATTTTTACTTCATGATCTTTGACCTTCAATCTTGCATGCTGCCCTCTATCAGGAATCGCATGCTTCCTCTGAACCTTCAGAGTATTCCAGCGACGGAGAGGATGATTACGACGATGACGACGACGAGGAGTATTCCGAGGACGAGGATTAAATTGGGGCCGTAAGTTTGTGTGCTGTGATGGAAAGGAACTCTTTACGAGGAGGGAATACAGTGGTTTTTATTTCTGTTTATTGATTGAAATCCAGATGTTAAGGGACAATCGTACAAGTGCTCTGTCCAGCTGTTTATTATTGGAGGTGCACGTATCTCGTTAAATATTCACATTTTGTGCATTGAGAGATTTACATATCTTAGCTGTTCAATGTGCGATCATTTACAAATGAATGACATATGTTGATTGAATCAAGATTGTTCAGTTGTTGTTGTGTTTTTCAATGATTTGATGATTTAAATTTTGTTTTTTCGTACTAGACGAGTAGATCTTCAGCAAGAATGGCCAGAGTCTTCAGAATTTCTTAACATGATTTTTTTTCCTTCTCCATTCACCATATTGGATATCTTCCACAGAACATTGCAGAATCGTTTTACTGACCAGTGTAGTCTGATTTGTGTACTACTGTTTATATTTATTTAATTATTTGGGTAAAGTTGAATGCTTTTAACCATGTTATTGTAACTCACTATGGAAGATAACATCCACAATAACCTTATTATGGAATAAACGACTTTAAAGGAAATAATCTATTCTCTTTTGAGAATCTCAACATTTCTTTGCCCTTTTATCGTACCATTTTCCTCCTCTTTTCCCCTTTTCATTTATCTTTCTTTTTCCTTTTTATGTCCTTACCATTTTCTCTCCTCTTTATTTTATTTAAGTCTCCCCCTGTTTAGTGCCTATCTCATTTCTCTTCTCTCTACTTGGATATTTTTCTGTCATATTTTTAGGGGAAAAACATATTTACCATTTTTCATCAGCACCTAATTTGGATTATATTAAATTTTCATTCTTTTATTCATTATTCTAGTATTCATTAACTCAGCATTCATTTGCTATTTTTGTTTTTTTATTAATATTATAGGATCACACCATCAACACAAGCAATGTCTAATTGTTCAACCATCCAACACCCATCCTCCACTCGACTGGACTAGAATTACATCGAGCTAATACAAATCAAATATACCAAGAACAAGAAAGAGATCAATAGAAGACTGAAGAACAAAACACAGTGTAATGAATTACTATTTCTACTATGGTTTGTGGATTGTTTGTTTTTACATGGGCAATACATACAGAGTTAGTACAGTTGAATTTCCAACCTAGCCAGCCAAGTTATTTTAAAATTGCACAATTTTTTAAGGGAAAGGTAAGGAGTTTTGTATATTTTATGTTTTAATTTGACAATCATATTAACTGGCAGTCTCAAACTGATTAATTTTTTTGAAGACAATAACACTTGGGAGGGGGGTATTGCAAACAAACAAACAAAAATATGTTTTAAGGAATATTTGGTTGTGCTGGTTTGGATTCTGATGATATTGAATAATTCAAACGAAAAGGCTTTTATGTTTGAGAACAGAGAATATATTTATTGAACATGTAAATAATTATTTGTAGAACAGTGGACATGTGAAAATGAAGTACTTGTGTTAGGCAAAAAATGTTTATTAGAATGTTATGGAGTCAAAATGGATTGATTTATTTATTATGGTTACAAAATTTTGTGAATTTTATCCTTCTTGTGCCAAGTTATCAATGTATATATGTATTCTAGTCATTGTATTTCTTTCAATGCTTACAGATTCGTACTTCAAGCATGCATTATTTGCACCACAACTATTCCTTTAATCCTATTTCCTTTTTACCTGTGTAAACATTACATTCATCAGACCTATGTTTTGCAAAAGATGGAAATGTATTTTTCAAGAGATATATTTTCTTTTTTTTTTTTCTTTTAGTTATGTGTACTTTTCTTTAATGTCTATTTTGCCACACTTCTATCTGTTCTACATGTATATATACATGGTTTATGTATAGTCTAGTTTTCAAAGAGAGGAATAAAATTGTTTTTCCACACGTGTACATTCCATCCATCCTAGTAAATCTTTATACTATGCTCTGTTTATAAAACAAATGATCTTCTTTTCATGTTTCTTATTCTGAAATCTTATCCCATGTTGTATCCTATGCTGTCTATGAAGTATTGATATATCACAGTCGCTTTGAGTATATTAAAATGTAGGTTTTTCTTCCTAAATTCTCTCAATCTTCCCTATTTCTTCCAAAACTTTTGTGCCTGCCTTCTTCAACCTCTTTATTTCTCATCAGTATGTAAATTAATAGAATGTATTTTGAACACGAAAAGATATTTGAATAACTTTTTTCGCCATTGTAATGTGGATATACATGTACCATTCCAAATTTCTGAGCTTTATGTAGTATATGACTTTTAATGGCTTTATATCTGTTGTAAATATTTGTAGAGCAATATATCAATTGTAAGATTTCTTTAAAGATCAAGCTTTCTTAACAAACTAGTTCAGGGCTCTGTAACTAAGGTTTACGATGAATTGCAAATATGAAAGAACCGCACTGATTGGATCCCAGTCAGTATTTTAAACAGAGTGCGCATGCAACAATGATCTTGATTGGTCAATGGTATTTAGCGATTGATTGCAAACATTTGTGTTACGAAGCCCTGGTTCTCTAAAGGTCCTGTTACACAAAACTTAGTGACTGTTCATGTAATTGATTTTTATGATTGATTTAACATTGTGGTGAATGCATGATCAATCATATTTTCTTATGATCTATTGCTAAGCATCGTGATACAGGGCCCTAGATTTTACTTTGAAAATTAATGTTATACAAAGGAGCATAAGAACAATATCCTGTCAAAGAAAACGAACAAATTTTAATGTTTTGTATATTATTGGAGGATTTTTTCAACGACAAAAAATGTTTTGAAGGTTTGATTCCAGTAAGTAAATGTTTAAAACTTTTGATCTAGCCTTTAATTAGTTACTTGAATGTATAATCATTATGTCTGCCTGTAAATATTTGCAGTGCATAGTATGTGTAAACTTGCCAAATTCAAACCATACATTATTTTTCCTTCATTGGACAAAAATCAATTGGACAACTTTAAATGATTTTGAAACTACACAAAGATTTTGCTTAAAATTCATAAACGTTGACCCAAAAAATTACCTCAGTAAAGAGAAGATTAATAATATATATGAAAGCAGTGATCAACATCAGTCCAAATTTAAATGATTTTTTTCTTCAGGTATTTCTTATTTAACTGTTCTTTAATTGGGAATCTTTCATGTGAAACTGATCATTTTATGTACTATACTCAAGAATGATATCACTAAAATCATTTTAAAAAATCATAAGAATTGTATGGTAAATTTTAAATGGCATTAATGTACGTTATTAGCTGGCACAAGATTGTAACAATCTTCATCTTTTTAAAGACATGAAGAGCTGAAATGAGTTTGAATGTATGCACAGGTGTAGTCGGTGTTCATAGAACTACAGTATATACATGAATAAGTGTATGTGGTATATTCTGGACTTATATATAGGTTATATAGGCTGGATCATATTTGAGCTGAACAAAAACAAACAAAAAATGTAAATAGTTGATACATGTAGTTGCTTCTTGTATTCAATTTAAAGCACAAGCTGCACATCTTCAGCATAGATCCTTTTTTTTGTCTGGTAAATACCAACAAAAATAAATTTAAGCTATATGTACTTTATCCCTAGAAGTTAAAATTATTTTCCATGTAATGTTTATTCCAGAAAGCAGCTTTTCTTTTGAATATCCATGTTTTTGTTTCTTTTATCCGAAGAAATATTGAAAGTACCAATATTTGATTAACCCATCCCAATTTGTGATGCCCTGTTCATTGTCCGTTGAAACCCAAGGAATTTTTATTTTTCTTAACCTTACCTTGAAGAAAGTATTGTTCAGAGAGAAACGTCTTCTGCGAATCTCTCCATTTTTGTTAGCTTTGTTGAATATACATGTCCAGAATTTTAAGTTTACTGGACAAAATTGAGATTTCATGCATAACACCTTGAAAATGTCCCGTCCATATTTTGTATTCATTCTTTTTATAGAACATGCCTTTCTAGGAATAATAAGTAATGACAAAAGCAGACCTACCTTTGATGTTTTAAGTGTACCCCCTCTTGATTGCACATTATAACTTTTATCAACGAACCAAAGTACCGTAAAAAAAAAAGACAAAAATGCTGTGTGATAAAGCTATATTACTGCTATCTTATTTTAAACATTGATCTTAACTGAAAGGAAATTCTATTACAGTTTTGAATTGAAAACGTTCTATACAGGTTATTGAATGTAGAAAAATAATTTGAAAATGCCGTCTTTAAAAAGTTTTGAAAGCAACACTCAACCTTGAAATGAACTGTTCTGGATGTAAAGAGGATTTTCATTTAAAAGGAGAGAATAATTCTAGATAAAGCCGTCCTAGTTTGTTAAGTTTCAAATTTGTTGAATATGAAATGTTATGCAAGTTATATATCACCTTGAATTTTATTGTTTGGTCTTTTTTTAGTAAAACAAACAGGTGAAAGTTGTTTCTAAAGACGTTTGAATGCATCCAATACATTTATTTCCTTTGTAAATCGCCAGATTATAAAAAACGGTAGCCTGGCATGCAAACTGTGTCCAGAAAAATACCCAATTGGTTAATTGAAAGTCAATGTCACATAACAAATTGTTGAACAACAGAATATACTGAAAATGCTTGCAGGCTGAAATTTTTGTGGATTTTTCAAGGATCTGAAATTATTTTTGACCGAATTGAAGAACAAATTGGCTGACATTTGGCTGAAATTTTGGTATATTCTAAATATTTGCCTTTGTTTGAACTGTAAAATCAAATGCATTTTTTTTATTGTTGCATGAACAAAATCAGAACTTACACTGTGCCTTGAAATATACCCATGTTCTTTCAGAAAATTTACCTTGAATTTTGTGCTCTTGATGACACATTTGTGGCAAAAGATATTTTACTACAGAAATAACTGGCTATTTTAACCAGAGTCAATGGCAGAATTGGATTTTTCAGTTTTTAACACTTGTTTTTATGATAAAGTTTAAGGCAATCGGCCGCTGAAGTGTGCTTATTCAGATTCAATATACTTGCTTCATGTACTCCCAAATTATCTCTTCAATAAAACTATATGTTATAGTACCCAATATTCTGTGTTACACGTGTTTTCTTTATAATTCCATCATTTCATTAAGAGTGATTGATGGTAAATTACTAATCTGCAGGCACAGAACCTGATTGAAACTTTGATCAACAAGTGTGCCTCCACGCAAAGACTAGCACATACAAAACTTGCTGTTCCAATACAGCGAGAGAGCCTTCAGTACACAGGCATGAGTAGGCTGCACATTCAGACCCGTATTTCGAGCGAAGGGTTTGCCCAGCAAACTAGTAAATTACCATCAATGCTCAAAGTCAAATTGAGATTTCCATGGATGTTGTAATCAATGTCAAAGCTTCCATCAATTGCTAGTTTTCTAAAATGAGAGACAGAGAGCTGAGGAGTTGAACTGAGAAAATGGAAATATTTCACAGAAAATATATGTATGTACCATGATATGTCTGTCTTCATTCCTGAAGACTGCCCCCCCCCCCCCCCGGCTGCAAAGAAAGACTTAAATAATTTGACACAGCTAACCATGTCTAGAGTAAAGACTAGACTCAAAACTCTGTCAAATAAGCATCCACAGTACATAGTGAATCTTAGTCTCACTTCTTCAGACTCTGTATTGTGCACTGTGCCAATTGCATGAAAACCAAAGGTCTGTGTCTGGAGACTACCCCCCCCCCCCACAACTGATAATTGACAATTAATGGAAAATCGGATTGATAGTTGTTATTGTACAACAAATCAAAATCCATTCCAAGGTTTCTTTGGAAGTCCCAAGTAATTACAAAATGGCCATCAATTGTAAGTTTTATGAAACAAGATGGGGGAGGTACCTGTACAGCACAAGGGAGATGGAATAGAGAAATGAGAGAGCGGAAAAAAAACTCAATTTCACACGAAGTGCATACAGAGTAGATACATATTTTAATAACTTGCCAAACAAATGGTATAATGCAAAAACTATATCACACTTCAGAAAAATACACAATCCAAGCATACATGTAGCTGTATGACATCATACACAACTTTTCAGTTGTATAGTGATAAAGTAAAAGACAAGATTTACTGATTCAGTAGTATACATGTATCATATCCTGCTATAAAATCATTATAGAGCAATGCACTAAATGATACAGGAAATCATATATTTCTATGTTAATATATCCGAATCTGGTAGCAATATTATATTCTTTTAGAGCATAATGATATGAATATATAATACTGACAATACAGAAACTATGAATATAATTCCAAAGCTTTTGAAAATACTGGGAAATACAAAAACAAACATGGTAATTAAAAAGTAAGTACATATTGTTTGTGAATATTGTATATCATTTATCATTTATTGAAAAAACTTAAATATTAAATGAAAGCAATAGAATTCGGTATGTTTTTATTAAGTATATTTCGCTTTTTTTTCTGAGATCGATGAGGATAAAATTTCATCAGCTACATGGCTTCTTGTAGCGTCCTAAGTGCTTTCTACAGGGTTCCCTCAGTCATGGAAAATCTTTCCATAATTTGGGGGCCGTGCTGGTGAAAACGCAACCTCCAAAAGTAATCTTTGTATTATGAGTGAGGTACCTTTCTTTTCAAGAAATAAAATAATTCTTCTGAAAAAAAATAAGTTCTCAAGAAATAAAACAGTCTTTTATATTTAAGCAAAATCAACTGAAGAAAATATTCTCCAAAAAATGTTCTCAAGAAATACCATAATCTTCTCAAGAAATGAATGATTCACCACTTACTATTTCTATCTTTGTCTTTCATTAGCTCAAAATAAAGCAAAATGAAATTGTGGTAAAGTTAAGATGAGCTATTTTCTTTCTGGCTTTAGCAGCAAACAGCCAGAAAGAGATAATATAATGATAAATAAGTCTCCAAAAGATTCCATATACACATTAAGAAATGATAATATACCATACCTACTCATAGGCATGACACAGATAGCAGTGCAGTCATACAGTTTAAAAAGAGACAAACTATTTACATACATTGTACGGTGCAAATATTACGATAATGCCTGTAGAATTAAATTACGAAAACACAAAAAGGTGAATTAATTTAAATTTGAGAATATTCATAAAACATTAAAAGGCAAATTTTCTGCCATTAATTTATTTTCATAAGTGGGATCATGTTCTTTGTTTACGAAAGGTTACAGTGAGGGTAACTGTAAGACTAAGTTGGTTATATTAAGCTCAGTTGTTGTTTTTTGTCTGCATCATACAAATTTCACTTTATTATAATCACTTAAATGTATATTTCTGATTGACTGTTAATCTACATCTGTCTGTAGAAATCAGAAAACTAAGCTGAAATTAATAATTTCTTCAATTTAGCTTTTATGAAATTAAAACTAAGAGCAAATCAACGTTCCAATATTGAAAGTACTATTTCTTGATAGTATCATTAGAGCAAATGGCAAATATCACCCAAATAATAACTTGATTCAGGCACAGTCAATGTCTATCATTTTCAACCTGTTGATGAATAAGCATATTATATACACCATAAAATCAGTAATGCAATTTAACTGATAAATTTAAATATTCAAAGTCTCACTAAGACAGGTATATGTATACCCATGTCATATCATGATGTATCTGACTGCACAGGTCTTCATAATAGAATATGTATCATAAATGCATACTGCACATATTCATTGTGCCTCGTTTGATCTGAGACCTCAATAAATATTGCAATGAAGGCCACTTTCTCAGAAATACGATAATATTTCATCACTGAGTTTTGATACCCTGTGAAGATCTAGAGGTGATAACAACATCCTTATGATTACATGTACCCAACATGTCCTCCTGCAACGCTCAGTCGTGCTTTAAGAATATGCCAGGGGTACATTTCACAAAACTTGCTATACTAACAAATTTGCAATAACCGTTAAAAGCTACTGAAATCCTTCAATCTGAGTGGTTGAGAATAAAATCGTTATAGAAATCGTGCATGTGTTATCTTAACAAGTCTTATGGAAATGAGACCCAGATTAGGATTGCCACTGGGAGTCACATGGCCACTTGCTGCTTGATCTAATCCCAATGGGTCTAATCCCACTCGGCTTAATCCCACCTGATCTCATCCCAATTTATCTAATTAATCTCACTTTATCTAATCCAACTTTCATACAGTCTCAGTATGGAGAATGAGGGAAGAACATACTTGTTGAGATATCAAGTCCATGTGGCCCATTTCAGGACCAAATGCATGCCCAAACAAGAATATGTGGTGTACTGTGAATGTGAAGCCTCCATATTGAATCATTTTCTCTTGACGCAAACCTTTAGAAGTTACCCACTTCACCTGTTAAATCTTGATAGCATTTCCCTGACATTTCTTAAGGCACTAAAAAGCATGATCATGTATCAAATATCAATGTCTTTGATTTGTTTCAAGGTTTCTAAATTTCACCGAGATACGATCTATGCGGCCTCAGACCTTCCTCAGCTTCTCCAACACTATTCACAGTATTATGTCAATTTCATAGTGATATGCTCATTGGCTTCATCCTTCAAATTCTAAACCATTTTGACAACTGAATAAAATATATTGTCCAAGTACAGGCAAATAATATGTAGCATTTATGAGACGTCGAATATATTGTCCTGGTTGCCTATGCGATGATGCACTACCCTATCCTGGCTTTAGTTCCAGATGCAAAGGCACTTGGTGCTTTCAACAAATTAATCCTGCCGGGTACCCATTCACCTCACTTTGGCTGAGTGCAGCACAATATGGATCAAGTTCTTGCTGAAGGAAATTATGCCATGGCTGGAATTTGAATCCACGACCCTCTTTTTCGAAGTCCGGAGACTAATCCACTGGGCCACAATGCTCATTGTTGAAATAGAAATTCTCACAATACATTTCAGAATGACATACATTACAATCCTGTGGCGATCACCTGATGGCATCAATTCTATTTTTTCATCAGAACATAAAATAGCAACATAGTATTTCCAGATAAACTGATTCTAAATGATGTTAACAGAGAACTTTTAATAGTATGGGGAGGGGGTCCGTCTTTTCTTACTGGAGAAGGAAATAAATATATATTTTCCTAATTTTACTGAATATGGAGAAAATGTCTTTCAGTGATCAAGTAATTGGTAAAGCCCACCACTCTACTTCCAGTCATAGATAAATGCAGAAACATAACTTCCAGAATGAAGCTTGTTTTCTCTGTCTCTAAAACTTGGTCTTCATGTGCCTTCTTTTGGACAAACAATGTAACCTCCAGAAATATAAAGTATTCTTATGGTTCCAAACACTGCTCAATGTGAACACAAAAAGAGTTGTACCATCTTCAAATAATGATCACATCATAAAATACTTCTCCATTTCACTTTTCATTTCATAGTTAAAGTCCACATGTCATGCTGCAGGAAACAGTGTCTTTGCGATGACGAGAAGAGCCTCCAGGACGTTCGTCTGACATCATTTGACATTATTTCCTGTCGACGTTTTCGGCATATTCACATACACATTCTCAATCCTTCTGCTAAGCTTGTTCTTGATGTTAAGAAAGGTCTTAGCCGGTAGGAAACTCCTGGAGTCATTGACATCGATGTAAGCAGATACTCTCTGCGCTTCACCTTCCTCTGTCAAGATTTCTTTGGGTGTCAGGTACGCCGTGTCAAGAGTCTTTGACCGGTTCTTCTCTGAAGACTGAAACTTGCTGCGTCCATTCCCTGGTTTGGTCTGCGACTGAAGCGCATTTTCCACGGTCAGCTGAAGGTTGTTGGGCTTGAGGCTTGGTTTCGGCTTGGGAGCGGGGGCACCGGTCCGGGGTACTTTGTAGTAGTGGTGAGTGTTTTGTAGGCCAGGGAGGGTTGAACCAGGTACAATGAGGCTGCTTGGGTCGGAGTAACAGTTCTGGAGTTGGCCGACTGGAGGCTTGGGTGGCGATCTTGTGGGAGGCTCCGACTGTGTGGAACCCTAGAAAGATGCCATAAAAATAGAGATAAATTGGTTGGTATGCAAAAGAATATATTCAGAAATCAGTGGTTATTCTTATTCACATATATATAGACTCCTGGTGGGTGTTCCGTAAAGCTGTTCGTAAGATACGAATGACTTTACGCACGACTAGTGATCCTTTCTTGTGCTATCTGATATCCCTATGTAATTGATTTATGACTTAAGAACATGTTCCAGTTGTGCATAAAGTCGTACAAACAGCTTTATGAAACACCCACCAAGTGACACAACAGTCTACCAACTTTGATGCGAAGTCACTTCACTTTGATGTGAAGCCAACAGCGGTTGCTGAAACGTTGCGACCACAGATGATTTTAAGTTTCTACTTAACAATTTTCACCAATTCTATCAAAAGGATTCATACATGACTAACATTGCAAGATTACTGGATGAATCATAATATTCATAGATTTGATGAATTTATCAATTAATCACTCGCCAATAAAGAAGACACCTTTTTCATACCCACCTAATCATACTTATGTGCCAATAATACAATAATTTTTGGGGAAAAAATCATTCAATGTTCTGCAGAGTTTAATACTAATACTGTTCAAAACTAAATAATTGAACAATTCAATTTCATTCTTATAGGCTTTTTAAACAGACCAATTTGGGTCCCGTAACACAAGCTTTATGATCAGCTTCAAATTTGAAACAACAATTTCGATTGGTCGGTGGAAGTTGAGTGAACAAAATGCACATGCAACAGTGATCTTGATTGGCGATTTAAATGAAGTGATCAATTTAAAACTTTTGTATTACAGGGTCTTGGTTCCAGTAGGCAACAGATTGAACTATAAAACACTATGGGCCACGGTCATGGTTTCCCTAAAATAGACTTGACCAAGCATCACAGCTGGACTAACCAGTCATCACCAATCCAAAAAGTGAGTGGTCATTGTCTTAATCTGTCATTGGTCAGCTCCAGTTAATCATGGCAGACAAACAGCCAAGACCTGAGTTCAGTTACACGAAGCTAAGCGATCAATCGTAGGCTTGATTTTCACGATTTATTGTACATTGTAGTCTATGCAATTAATCACAAAAAATGTTCTACACTCATTGCTAAACTTTGTGTCACAGGCTCCAGGGTCCCATAGCACAAAGATTAGCGATTAATCGCTAAATGAAATGGCCTATCAGGATCGACGTTGCATGCGCATTTGCTCAGCAGACTGACTAGGAACCAATCAGAATCCGTCTTTCAAATCAGCGATTAATCGCTAACCTTTGTGATACGGAGCCCTGATCATCTACTGAGTGACCTGGTTCCAGTAAGAGCTCGAAGGCATCCCCCATTCCCTTCCTTTGCTCTTAAACGATGACCACACCCTCCAGAGCTTTATCTCTTCATCACCTGTCTTTTTATGAATGGTGTATCCTAATAATTATGTCAGTAGATTGGGGGATGTTTCATGGAGTTGCTCATAATAACTAAGCATGATTGTCCCTGCGTTTCATTTACAGTGTAACCCCTAAACATTTTTTTCATGATAACAAATGTTGCACTGAAATGCTCTGGAGCGTTGTGGCCCAGTGGATTAGTCTTCGGACTTTGAAACAGAGGGTCGTGGGTTTGAATCCCAGCCATAGCGTTATTTCCTTCAGCAAGAAACTGATCCACAATGTGCTGCACTCAACCCAGGTGGAGTAAATGGGTACCGGTAGGAAGTAAACCCTTAAAAAGCTGTGTGTGCTGTGAACGCCTAGCTTAGCTGGGTAATATAGGAGGTTATAGAGCACCTAACAAGGTGGATATGTGCGCAATATAAATACCCTATATTATTATTATTAAACAAATAAGAATTTAATCTACAAATATCATCATATTTTTTAATTTTCCTGAAGGGAATCTGAATAAATATTATTGTGTGACAAACCATTTTAATTTTTTTTTTTTAAAGAGGAAATTTGAGAATTTCTTTCTTTTATATAGGGATGAGAAAAGTATAGAAACAAAGATTTGCAACTTCAAAATGCTGTCATTCACTTTTTCACCCAATTATGATGAAATGTGATTTTTGTTGTCATTCAAATGAGCATGATTTTCAGGGGTGAGAAACAGATAACCAACTTGCTTAACTGTTAACTGCAAAATTCAAATACCCTGTCTACCTGCACATTCTCCCTCTGTCATCCCCCCCCCTGGCCCATCAGCTCCAATCGGATTGAAGATCTTTATATACATGTACATTTATCTCTTCATGTATTATGATAATTACCACTGGGGAAAATGGGTAAGCAGCTCAAGGCTTGAATGACATTGCTCTTTTTATTCTATTTACAGCCTGAGGGTTAGAATGAGTGATGAAGCTATTTAATATTCAACTAGAGCATTATTAGCAGGTGTTGAGGGGAAGGGATTTCCCTCTGCACGGGGAGAAGGAAAACACTCTGTCGTGGGGCGCCAAAATAGAGGAAATGTGCGACAAATATCTGGGGTGTTAGACAGTGAGAAAAAGGAGAGAGAAAGATGCAGAGTATCCATAAGGTATTATTTTGAGAATGTAGTCTATAAAATTAATTAAAGGAATGCAGGGATGAATGGAGGAAATAATAAATAGAGGAAATTTGTGATTACTCTTTGAAGTGAAAGACGGTGAGAAACGGAGTAAGATACATGTATGACAAAGAATCAAGAATTCATTAAAAAGAACAACCTGAATTTAGACTAAAATAATGAAAACATGAAATGAATAAATAAATTCACCTGCATTCATGGAAGAGTAATCAAATAAAGGAAATTTGTAAAGATTACCTCAATCGAGAAAAAGAGAGGAAAAGGAGATATTGGAAGGAGATTAAAGAATATATTTAAGAAGGGAACCCTGTCTTAAGAATTCAGACTAAAATAATGATAAAAAATGTAATAATCATGATTTTTTATCATTATGTGAAAGAATGCATGCAAGGATGGCAGAATAATACCTAATTTCATAAACTTACTAATTAACTAGATAGCTATTAACTAACATTTTGTCTCTCAATGCTAGACTGCTAATATTAATGGGATTATGAAGTATATGTAGAAGATAATCCCCCAATAAGTTTTAAAACCAGTAAATCAATTAACACCTACAATGTATGAGGTTGACAGGTAAATTGGGGATATAATTAATTCACTGTGCAAACCACATGGGATTTATTCTACTGTAAATGCGTGGAGGCATTTCCCTTCACATGTAAACAGGGAAGCCTTTCATTAATACAGGTAGTCATTGATTTTCACTGACTGTTTGTTATAAGTTACTGAAATCCTTGCATCTGATTGGCTCGTAGCAAAGTAGCCTGTGAAAATCACTGATTATTGGTTTCATGAAATTTCCCCCAGAAAGAGATGAAATATGTGAATGTAATGAGAGTAGATGCAATTTGAGAAAAAAAATTATCAGAAAGAAAAAAGTGTGGGCTCAGACAAAAAGATAGCAATCGGGGGAGGGGGGCTAAAAGTGCATGTAGATGTTGGAAGGAAAACATTGCGCAATAGGAGCATGATTTTAGCCGGTAGGTGTAATTGTATGAAGATTTTTTTTATTATACTGGGCGTGTTGCACAAAGAGTTTGGTGTATCTAACAAGCAATCTCATTGATTAATACCTGTCCTTTAGGCATGATTTGACCAATAAGGAGATGTGTTCCATCACGCATGGAATTTAAAATGCGACTTTTTGTCACTTAAAAATCTTTCTGAAACACCCACTCGTCGTACTAAACAAATTACCTGAATGTGTGAACACATCTTACCTGTGACATGGTAGGTATGAGAGGAACATGATTTTTGTCTATTCTCTCCAGGGTTGCATTCATGTTAGTCTTCTTAGGAAGCGATCCATTACCATCCGGTGGAGGCGCACTCATCACAAACTCAATGTTGTACGCTTGACTCCTGGCTTTTGATCTCGCCCTTTAAGAGACAATGTTAGAGAGAAGGATAGAAACGAATAAATAATGACCACTGAATAGATAGATAGATAGATAGATAGACAGACAGACAGACAGACAGACAGACAGACAGACAGACAGACAGGCAGGCAGACAGACAGACAGACAGACAGACAGACAGACAGACAGACAGACAGACAGACAGACAGACAGACAGACAGATAGATAGATAGATAGATAGATAGATCACTGATAATATAATAGGATACCTTATGAAACATTGAAAAATATTAAATGAAAATAATTCCAATTGACAGACATCTTCAGTAACTAATGCCTACAGATTCTCAATAATGATGTGAACGATGAGACTGATTAATTAAAAGATAAAAGTGCACAAATGTACATGTATAAGCAATAAAAAAAAGTTGATTTCTTACCGTTTCCAATAACAAAGGAGGGTAGATATGACCAGTACTAAAAAAAGAGGCGCTAAGACACCGGCTGAGACTGCAGTAACTTTCTGCATATTTATTCCTTTCGTAATATGTTTATCCGCAAATTCGCACCTTTGACCAGCAAATCCATTTTGACATCTGAAATAAGAAGAAAAAAAAAGAACCCCAAATCATTTTAAAAATGTACATGATAACAACCATGGTGTCATGATCATGGTTCCTGTTGAAACTTACAAGTCGTATCTGCACCTATTCATTTTGTGCATTCTCGACCACATGAATGAGATACAGCTATTTAAACTAGTAATACTTTTGCATAATTAGCAGGGGACATGCATTCTCCTGACAAGAACACATTTATCAAAACGTCGAGTTTACATGGTGTACCGTGAAACCACTGCACTTTTCTTCCTCGCCATGGAAACCTTCAAAAATTATTCTTGCCTCACACATTTCTCATGATCTCTGTTCACAATGCAAACACATCCCCTCTATCATTGGAGAAATTACTCTCAAAGGTTTGAAAGAGTAAATTGCTGGTACTTTCTTTTCAAATATCAAAGAGTATTTTCCTTTCACACTGACAAAATATCTGGTAAGTTTGGAAAATTTCAGACCTTTGAGAAATCCCTGTGAGGTTTCTTGAAGTTGGAAAAAGACCTTGGAAACTTATTGTAACAGAAATATATACGTTTTTAAAGTACTTTGCATTGGCACTGACAAATTACTTGTGGTTTGTTCCCTGACAGGGTGGATATGAATGCATCTACTGAAGTGCAAATACTGTATCCCTTACGTCCTTTTAGCATTCAGCAGAAGGAAGGTTACAGGATTAGTAGGACAGATCATCAGAAATGTTTTGAAAGTTGAGAACATCTTGCATCTTGGAATAAATTCAATTTCCTTTGAGGAGACACGCATGTAAAGGAACATCTTCATCATCAGGTAGAAATCAAATGACCCACATGGCTGTACCTCTTAGGATGGCAAGGAGATTGATATTCCCAGGGTTGTACGGCCATGGGGAACAGAGTCCGGGAATAGAACTGTCTTAACCCAAGAACCATCATCACACCTTGATAGACACAGGGAAAATAGTCAGAGGGTTCTCGGGGGCAATTTTGCCCCCCAAAATGCCCAAAAGAGCACTGGAAACTAAAAAAGGAGACCTGGAAAATCCCCATTCCTTCAAATTTCATACAACGTTGCAGATTCAGCAGATTTAGGTAGCAAGTTGTGAAGAGCAGATGGAAAACCTCTAAACTTTGCAGAAGAACTTTTGGACTTGAAAGGGTATACTTTCACTACATCTATTACCCATTGTGGGCACCATAACCAAACACTAAGGACATGGTCGCAGTGAGTTTTATGCATGATTATATTGATAATTGCTCTGGGTGAATGATTGCAAATGATCATGATTTCATGATCATTTGTAATCAAGACTTCAAATCAATATGCAATCAACGGTTTACCTTTGAAGTATGGGCCGTTTGTCTAATTCACAATTAGTTGAAATCCATTAGGTTTAAACCCATTTTTTTCTCAAACCAGTTCATGACCTACTTCCTAATACATCTTATTTCCTTTTGGCCTAATAATCAGCTCTCCAATATCCCATATGGCCAATCTGTAGGCTAACATACTTGGACTCATTTTTATTTTGGCTAATTTTCCCCGTAATTTTTCTTTCAGCATTTAAAAAAAGAAAGATTTGTCATGGATCAATTTTTGTGAAACTAGGCATTTCTGAATAACAAAAAAAGAAATCACAAACAAATGGAGTGGTAAACTGGTAAGCCCCCCCCCCCCCCCTCCCCTACTTTCCCCCTGTGCAACGATGACTGTAAGAGTTGAGAAAGTAACAAAACTTTGATAATGGGTACCATCTTATGGTAACTACAAGGGTTAAAGTAGGGCATACATATACCATGTATAGCCAGAGGATATTGATTTAATTCTAATTTCCTCAGGGGGAGGTTTTAAGTGTGAAATACAATTATGAACCAACAAACCTCATTGGTCATTGATTTCAATAGTCCCATCTATTCATGGATTCATTCTTTAAATAGGCCCACTTAACTGTGATGTAGCAGTGAAGAGCACAGGGAAGATCAATGTGGGACTATTAAAGGGGGCATCACAAAAAGTTGCAATCACTTTCAAGTCACCTTCAGGTTCTGAAATTGATCATAAGTCTTGCGAATTTGAAACTGATCACTGTTTTCTTGCAACACATAGTAAAAAATTATTTGATTAAGTTAAACATGACCTTGCAATCAATTGCAAGCCAATCCTAGGTTCAGAAATCAATCACAATTCTTGCTAATTTGAAACTAATTGCTGAGCTGCTTTGTTGAAGGGATAGAAAAAGTTGATTTCCTTGAGCAAAAGTTGAAAAAAAAAACTTCCAAAAATTAAGAAATAATTTGATAAAATGTGAATGTTCAAGATTTTTTTTAGTATTGCGGGTAAAATTTTGACCAAGTATTAATGGAGCAATAAGGAAGCTGGATTCAAGTAAGAACTGATTACCAAATTCTGCATTTCACATAAGCTTTGTATAGGAACCAACTAGTTCAATTAGGCTACAGGTCCAAAGAACTTATCATTACTGTCCTCTCAAAATTCATTCAGTAGCCTACACAAAGGAATAAACATAGACTGGTGAAACATTTCTTGTAACCAGTACAGTATGTGACATATTGAAGAATAACCATGAGAAAAGGAGTTCATTCTCTCCTTGCCAGTCTTTAACTAAAGAACACATAGAAATGGGATGAATAAATGAGTAAAATGTGCTGATAATTGCAAGAGTTCAACACAGACTGGTGAAACATTTATTATAACCAGTACAGTATGTGAAATATTAAAGAATAACCATGAGAAAAGGAGTTCATTCTCTCCTTGTCAGTCTCTAACTTAAGAATACATGGAAATGGGATAAATGAGTAAAATGAGTAAAATATGTTGATTTGCAAGAGTTCAACAAAGACTGGTGAAACTTTTCTTATAACCAGTACAGTATGTGAAATATTAAAGAATAACCATGAGAAAAGGAGTTCATTCTCTCCTTGTCAGCCTTTAACTAAAGAACACATGGAAATGGGATGAATAAATGAGAAAAATGTGCTGATAATTGCAAGAGTTCAACACAGACTGGTGAAACATTTCTTATAACCTGTACAGTATGTGACACATTAAGAGAATAACCATGAGAAACGAGGTCATTCTTCCCTTGTGAGTCTCTATCTTAAGAACACATGGGCATGGCATGAATAAATGAGTAAAACGAGCCGAGAATTGATGGTGCAGATAGACGAGTGTGACAGAAAAAGACTCAATTATAGCTCCTGTTTCAACTCATTTCCCCCTGATTCGTTTGGTGCTTCTCCGAAGACAAGATGAAGAAATCAACCATCTCTCTTTAACAGATTCAGACATTCCTCATAATGGCCAATTTTTTGTTCATTCTAAAGCTATTTGACTTTACTTTTACATGCTTTTATGTCATGAAATGCTAAAAATCATGAATGAAATATATAGATATAGAGTAACAAAAAATGAGTTTGGCTCAGAACATTTCAGTTTTTTCTTGCAAAAATTTTATAAATAATAATAACGATTAGAATAAACAGTTCTTGTGTAGCGCATATCACATCTCAATACACTTCCAAAAGACTTGGATATTCTTACCCCGGCCAATAACATGAATTAATTAAAAACTATTTTTAAAAAGATGACAAGCGGGCCTTGACTTTAGGGACTTACTCGCAAGAGGGTGTTTCCACAGCCTTGAGGAATGTGCACTTCCCGCCGTTGAGACAGTAATATCTGTGAGTGAGAGGGCACACGCCAAAGTGACCCGACGGCTTCTTGGGCGTGACCCCGGCCTCGCCCTCTCCAAGATGCCCTCCCTTGGCTTTTTTCGGGCTCTTGGTGGGAGCAAACGTGGATTCCTGTTTGACGGTGGGCGGAGTCAGAGTACTCCTAATCGGGTACAGCATGAAGGTCATTGCTGTAGATGAATCGGATGTTTCCGTGGTAACCGTATCGGCAGATGGGGGCTCTGTGGGTGTGGTGTCTGGTGACAAAGGGTCACTCCGAGCTGGGTTGGCAGATGAGGTGGGTAAGACTGAGGTCGTGATGGCAGTGATGGTTGCTAGTCTGGTTGCTATGGAAGCCTCATCTTCATTGACCGGTGGTGATGGAGATGAAGATGGCGGTAGAGGAGGTTGCGGTTGGGTGATGATCACATCAGGAGGGCCGATCAATCTCTGAGGAGGGGTAGTTATTGCTGCAATACAAAAAATGGGGAAAAAAAATAATGATTGAATACAGTTTCATGTAAAAAGTTAAACAATACATGAGTATTGTGGTGTACATCTGTAACCCAAGCTACAAGATGTGGAAAGTTTCAAATTGAAACATGTCTTTTGGATGGTGACGTGGAAAGTTGGTCCCAGAGGTAAATAATCATACCCTCTTGATACACATGTCTGTAAAAACTCAATTACACACATGTACATCAATATAGGCAACATCATTTTGATATTAAAGAAAAATTCCAGAGTGGTAACGATCTCAAAATAACTTTTTACAGAATCTAATAAAATGACCACCCAGTGTCTGTTTGTATGAATAAAAAAAAGAGCCAAAGGATTCTGGAAGAAATTGTGTAATTGCTGAGAAATAAGCAAAATAAGCGCGGATTCGGTCACTTCCGTCGGGTCTTTATTCCAGCAATAATAATACACTGTCCCACGTTTGCCTATCTGTGTTGGCGATCTTCAGTGTGATCGTATTTTAGCTTAGATTTTATGATTTCACAAAGTTCAGTTTATGTAACTGTACCAGATCTAGATCCACGATGATATAGTCATACTTAACCTTGGTTTTACAGACTTTCTCACAAAATTAGTGTTTTACTGCAACTACTATCATTTGGCTCTAAGGAGAACTCACTGGGAAACTTCACAACGCACACTAGGACATGGCCTAGTTCACTGGCACAGAAAATCAAGTCTGGACTGCTACTCCTAACTTTCCTCAAAACTGCAAAATACCATGACAACATATCTTCTAAAGGATGGCAACAAAACTTCCACATACTACTCAGAGAACTAGTTTGAAACAACTTTGATGTACATAAACCCACCGTATGGATTTTGTAGGTAAATCTACATTTTCCCCTATAGCGACTGTCTCTTTCCTTTTCCGACATACTCCAATCTCGCAAGGTCATACTCTGAATTGATTTAAGCTATAGCAAGTTTGTGTGTCATAGAAATATTCATTGGCTCACTATAATGTGCATGTACTTCAAAATCACTGAATTTGATTACACATAATGCAAAATACACAATTTCCCTCAGCAAAATTTATCAATATCATGCTGCAACCGACCCAGGTGAGGTAGATGGTCACATAGCAGGATTAATTCCTTGATTGCTTCAAGCCTTTTAAAAACAGCAAATAGAGTGTAGCCCTCAAAATATTAATGTAGTGGGCATTAGGAAAGTTGATTAGATAAACATCACTTTATAAATGCTATGGTCTAAGTAAGATAATGTCCATACTTTTTCAAAATCATAGATTTTTTAATGTTTACTGTCTTATTAAATATGCTCTAATGTTAGAAATTTGCATCACAACTGGCTATCCATAATAATAATAAATAATAATAATTAAACTTATATCACGCCAAATCCACTCTGTAGAGTTCTCAA
The DNA here is from genome assembly GCF_018143015.1 of Lytechinus variegatus. Classification (NCBI taxonomy): domain Eukaryota; kingdom Metazoa; phylum Echinodermata; class Echinoidea; order Temnopleuroida; family Toxopneustidae; genus Lytechinus; species Lytechinus variegatus. The sequence goes on from NC_054757.1 coordinate 12,247,598, forward strand.
GGCACTTTTTAGGAAATTATAAGAGAAATTAAGAAGAATTGAAGAGAAATGTTTCAAGGCATTGTTTGAAAGTTTCAGAGGTCAGGCACTGTTTGATGTTTTCAGGGAGGCTATTCCAGAACTTGGAGGATGAGTGAACAAATGATCTTTCCCCCAGGTTTGGAAACTTTGGGGGTAATGAGAGAATTGAAAGAGGAGGAACGTAAGGATCTTGAAGGGGTATAACTTGTGATCAGTGAAATGAGGTACTGAGGAGATAAACCACAACTTAAAACAAGGTTTGAATTAAAATAGGGTTCAGAATATGGGCTTAAAGGTTGCAGAAATTAAGGATTCTAAGTGTCTCAAAAATATGAGTTGTCGAAGAAAGAGGCCTCCAAACACTCAGGCCTACATACACTAAATATTCTCTATCTATTCTCTATCTCTATTCTCTATGAATATTCGCATTCATAACAGACACTTTTGAGAAGATTAAATTGTTGGCTGGATGCCCCATAAGCAAATGCTACCTCAGCTGCAGCTATTTCAATCAAGATTAAACTATGAATTAAAAACAATTAAAGCCAAAATGCCACATTTACTTTGAGTAGCACCAGCTCTTGCTCCCAAAACTAAAAAAAAATCCCATGGTTTCCTACCCATAATGCAACATCTCTTTGCATAAAGTAACTTCCTTACCCATAATGCAACATCCTGATCATGTTTAAACTTTCATACAATGCTATTACTAAATTAAAGTACAGTACTTGTTTAAATAGTTTTAACAAGTGCATACAATCTTAAAAAATAAAGTTTGATACTTGATTCTCAGTTAATTAAGCACGGTTGTTTAAACTTGTAAAACAACTACCGAAACTATAAGGGTCATATAGTGAACAGCATTCTATAAACTGTGTATTTAACCAAATTTCCTCACAAATCTTCAAATGCTTTATGAAAAGGTACACAATCATCTGCATTACAACAAGTAACGTCAAGATAAATTCAACTAATGCTGAGTAATTGAAATAATGTTCATATAATTATGATGCAATAATTTCCCTTTTCCTGTTATTTGATTAAAAGTCATGTAAATGAGTGTATTATGTTCAAAGTAACAAATGGAGAAAGGAAAGTCCTTGAAATCTAGAATTGGTGGAAGCCCCTTTTCTTTCTTGGCATGCATATGCAACTTCTGCATGATTAGGGGATAATGATCTGAGATATTAAGAATATACCTTAATGTTTTATAGAGTGTTCATTTATTGTACTTGCAATGGAAGCAACATCTGCTCTGCTTGGACAACTGTTAACCTTTTCACTATTAAAACAAAGACTTAGTCATTCTATTTAATGTTGAAGCCAAATATATTCCACCTCATTTTAATGGTATTTATGATGCTATCATGATGGTGAGTAAAACATGTAGGCTATGTAGAGTACCGAAGTGATGACGTCATGAAAACCCTTTTTTCTAATTCAGCATTTTTGATACCATATTTTGGTAAAGCATGATGAAAAAACCCTTGAAACTACCAAAATAAAATATCTTATCTCGGTTAAATCACTGAGATAAAATACCCTTAAAATCTCTCCAAATTGGTATTCTCAGAAAAATACACACATTTTTAAATCAATATCCAATGAGAAACACGCTTTCATAGCTCTCTAATCTCACTCAACCAATGGAAATTTATTCCGCCAGGAGGTGTGGCAAAGTGTGAGATTGTGTCAATTTATTGACTTCAAATATGCTTGCACTATACGCTTGCGCTTCTTTTTAAAAAAAATGCCAATAAAAATGACAATACTCTCATCTTTTTTCTAAGTCTATATTACATCTTTTCAAGCATCATTTCAAAGAAAATATTAGTCAAGAAAAGTCTTATGAAATAATTCCTGATTGTACAGGAATACCATTAAGGTGCTATTCTCAATAAATATATAATTTTTTTTCATTTTCATGTCAACATTTGGAGTAAATATACCTAGAAATACTGATGAAATCAACGTCATGGAGATAAAAAAAAGCCCCTATTTTATTATTTCTTCAAAGTAACATGGGCAAAGTCACATCATCCTCGTTGCAAGGTAAAATATGCGATTGGTAAGTCTATGCAGGCACTGCTCTGTCGCGTATCATCTATAGATACGCAAGATAAAATTGTGAATTTCATGTGAGAGATCAAATGTCATCTCAGAATATGAGATTAAATAAGATATTTTAAAGATAAAATGACCTCAGAATACCGCCCCCGTCCACTTATACATTGATTTCAATGGGGCTAATTATTACTGTTACCCCCCCCCCCCATTCCAGCACTGTTACCCTTCCTTAACCCTATCAGAAAGTTTTGCATGGCACAGGTGTGGATTGATGAAGAAAGCACTTTGTCAATTAGAATTTCACCACAGCACATCACATGATCATGAACGTAGCATACACTCTCCCAACATCATTCACTGTTTTCAGAGGTTAACATTCAATCAAACCATATTAGACAATATTGCTCCACCCAATCACCACAATATTATTCAACATTCATGTGGTTAATAGAATATTCAAGGCTGCACTGGTGGTTTGAATGGTTTAAACATATTTCATTAACCTTGTACTCATGGGTTTCAATCAAAAGGCAAAGGATTCAAATCCAAGCCATGCCATATGTTTTCCTTCAACAAAAAGTTAATAGACAATATGCTTCACTCAACCAAGGTTTGGTGAATTGGTACCCAAGTGCACTAAGCACTGGAATATCCGCTAAAAAAGGGCAAGGTACTTAGTTACCGGTATAGAAAAATATTACTTTGGGATAGTCAGTGCTATAAAAAATTCCTTCAGCCATCTTTATTATAATTAGACATCCTTTTAAGAAATACAGAAGAGGGGGCAGGTTTCCTTAAACTCCGAATCAGAGGCAAATGTTACATATCTATGACAAATATGTATATTGTAACAAGAAACAGCTGAAATAAATGCTCATTGACCAGCTATGTGGAATGTAAGCAAAAAACAAAAACAAAGATCTAATCCAAACAAAATGTAAATTGAATTATCTTCAGAAGATATGAACATATTGATAACAGGAAATAAAAACTTTAACCAAAAATCATGTTTCATGACATTATGTCTGTAAGTCTGTTTTAAAAGCAAAAGAAAAGTAAATACTGGGCTCGCTGTATTAAATCAACGTACATTTTGAATGAAAGTATTAGGAGCTGATAATTTTTTTTCCATATTTGTTTATCATTTGAAGTAGAGGCTATTCCTTTCTTTCTATAACATGGCATTGTTTCCTCTATAAACTTTTTTGTGCTCATCAGTAAGTCACATGAGATTTTGCTCTTCTTAACCCCGATCTAAAATATCATAGCAATGACTTACTTGAACCTAGGATTAACTTCGACCACACTTTCATGGAGAGCTGGTTGCCAAATCATCTCACCTACTACGAATCAGTTTAATCATGCAGTCAAAAGTTGGTATGATTTTTTTCTAATAGTGATCAGAATAGATACAAATTATGCGAGTATACAATTTTTCTGAATTATTTGGTGCATTATCTTTATCCTGAATAATAAAGAAGTAAGAATTCTAGCATCCCACAGCAGTGTGGACTAAAATGAGTAATTAGTCTCTAGAGAGTTAAACCCATGTTTGATTATCAGAACACCATCCCATGAGTCCACTGGAATCATAATTACTGTGTTTACACTTGATCAGCTTCTGCATCGGCTGATAGCGTGTAAACGCGATTAACTTTCATCGGCTCTCGGTTCAAAACAATTTTGCACCACCAAAGTAGTAGGTTCAGAACTGCGAGCTGATGCAGAATCAGCTTTTTTTACTTCGTGTAAACAGAAAGCCGATTCTGCATCGGCAATTGGTGCGCATTTCATTTACTTAACCATTGTGACGTACTTGTTAGCGCACGGATTAAGCGTTGTCTTTATTATGACGTATATTGGTGTGCGTATCATGTCAGATTTTTGACACGCGAGCCGATTCTGCACCGCGAGCTGTAACAGCGTGTAAACGCGGAGCAAGATAAACCAAAAGCCAATTCTGCATCGGCTTTTGGTTCTAAACCAAAAGCCGATCACATGTAAACACGGTATCTATTACAGTATCTAAATTCACATCCTACATCGATGGTTTAGTTCCAGCCAGAATGATGCCTCACAGGTGTCTACAGACTCCCCCCTCACAGAACAGATGGTATCCATTACTCACCTTAATCACCGAGATAGAACCCTACCCACTTTAGTCATACTTTTCTTTACCAAGCTGGACAAAGGTTCATGTCCTTGGGCAAGAACACCACTAAGCGTCTTTCACAGTGGTTTTCCAGCGTTCCACTGTGTTTGTCACCCCCCAAATCACACTGTTTGGCAGCCTTGCTCAATAATGAATAGATTTTTCTATATCAAATACATACAGGTGTATATGCTTTTCTCACTGGCAAAATTTTCCTTAACCCCACTATATCAACCCCACCTAAATTACGGGATTAAGCTTAGCTCGCTCTCTTTTCTTACACCATTTTGGTAGAGTGGGATAGCCCACCTAAAGTACAATATGGGATAATTTGGCCCTTCATAATAACAAGGTAGCTGAGCAAATTGCGATGGTAAGGATGATAGTACGGGGATAAGAATCGCTCATGGGGGAAAAAAACCCAGCTAAGCCAAGGACAGCGCTCGACGTATGCACTAGGAGCAATGGAGCTGGCACTGTTGTCCAATCGGAGATAAGCGCTCATGGATTGCTACCGCTGGTGTGGGATTACCGAAATTTATGTGAGAAAAGCAAGCATTGGTTGGGCAGAAAATATGCCTGTGAGAAAAGTAATATCTTTGGTACAGGGTTAGCGATAGTATCGGGTTAAGAAAACAAAGTGAGATAGGCATAATAATTTCACTTTCTTTCCTATGTGATACGAGGACAATATACAATGGCGTGCCTGGATTTCTTTTCTACCTGTATATCCCTATATAATCCTCGCAAGGTGAATGTGATTAAATAGCGGTTAAACCTTAGATATTACTCATGACATAAAGGATTAATGTTTTCTTATGAGACTTGGCATCAAATCAGTGTTAAAGCAAATACAAACCCGCAGCCTCCTATAGCACCCATCTCAAGTCATCAGCTACTTCAATCTGGTTTGGTTCCCAACCCACAATGCAACATTCTTCTTGTGTATTTGAAGATAAATACCAGTTCTGGTAACAATCTCAAAATGACTTCGAACAGTATCCAATGAAATGACAACCCAAGTGTTTGTATGCATGTATAAACAACAAAATATGTGCCAATTCGCTCTGGAAAAGAATGTGTAATAAGAGCTGATAAATTAGTAAAATAAGAATTCCATAAAATGTTGGGTATTCTTCTAAACAATATTAATGCAATGTCCATAATATGCCACTTGTGTAAGTGATCATCACAATTATTGGTTTTTTGGCTAAGATTTCATGATTTCACACAAAAAAGTTCATTTCAATGTACCAGAACTAGATCTATGATAATATTGTGGCAATTAGCCTTGAATTAAACACTTCCTCAGAAAATAATGATATTTTCTTTTACTTATAATAGACCCATTTGAAGGATAACACATTAATTTCCTATTCAGTACATTCATACCACAATAATTATGTTACCAAGTAGTGAAACAAGTAGGCTACTTTTCCTCGCTAAACATTGTTTCTCTTTACAAAATAAAATTTTAATGTAATCTTAAAATCAATATTAGTAATTAAAGTATAGACTACATGTATAATCCACAGGCTATGAGAGACCACAGACAATATTTGTCAGTTCAGTATCGTCCTTTGAAACCTTTTCTAAGCTTTGGTAAAGATTTGATAATATGCAATACATTCAACATTCATTTTTCACAAATGCCTGGTTATCATAATTCCATTTAACATTGACTGATCTAGAATGATTCTACGTAAGTGGTTGGATCATGAGCCAGACATGTGGTTTCATGTTACATTAAATTGCAACAACAGGAATTAACAAGGCAGAATAGTTGCTCAACAAATTCCTGAAATAACATGGAAGTTTAATATAAATTAAATGTGGTATAATTACAGTAACAATTACAATAACAAAATATCAAGTACTAAATATAACGAATATCAAATAATTCAATCAACAAAATGTAAAATTCTAATTCTCATAACATTCATAATTAATTGCATACTAATCAATGGAGGATATTAACATATTTGTTTGCAACCACATCCAGACTCAGAATATCAAGAGGAGAATATCTAACAACATTAACGCAGACAATCTGTTCATCCTTAACATAAGACAATGCAAAAGTGAGAGCTGTTACTTGGGTCTAATTTACAACTTCTCTCAAAGAAATTGATGTAACCAATCTAAATATTAATACATGTCATTGCTAATTAGGCAACCAAATTAAAAGTGTATGATCACGGCACTGTGGCAAGTATACAGGCCTACATAAATACTTCCTGTTGCTCTTCCGGTTCTCAATTATCTTCTAGAGGGAGAAAGTTGCACCTTATTGAAACTTCTGAGTAAGGACATCTGGTGGAAAATGGACCTCAAAATGAGATCCTTCTTCTTCGTCTTTGTACATTTATATCATGTACAAGGAAATGAATTTGGCACTTTAAAGCGAGACCGAACTGACTTTTAAAAGCATTTCAAATAATAAATTCAGGTACCCATTTACCTCACTTGGGTCGAGTGTGGCAAATGTAGATAAATACTTTGCCAAAGGATGATTATAGTGCTATGATGATAATCAAAACCTGAAATCTTGTGACCTACAGTTGAAGACATAGCCACTTCTCCATGGTACCTATACAAACTTAAAAAGTTTCATTTAAAATTTATCTGAACAGGACTATCAAGCCTTCACATGGTCTGAATTTCGAAAGAAAGTGGTTTCAGCTCCACAAATTTACTTGAGTCTACTTTTCTAACTTTTTCAATATGTACGATTCATGGACGTATTGTATGAACTGGTCTTTAGTGAAACATTTTTGTATATATGTATCAAAATGTTTCGTGAAGAAGTGTTTTGTATTGTCAATAAAAGAACCCTGTGGAAGGGTAAAAAAAAAAATAAAAATAAAATGGTCTGAACCCTGAACCTCATGGTCTATAGTCTGGACTCTGGGGACAAAACCACTAGACCATGACATCTCTACAAACCTAAAACTTTTTTAATAAACTATCTGAATGTGACTCTCCTATGTGAGCATGGCTATTCTTGGAGAGGTGAATGTTTAACGCATCTGCTTAATGTAGTAAGCTGTGTCATGCTATTAATTAGTCTCAATGACGAACAAGCTGATGGGAAGCTGGCCGTGGGGTACCATTCACACCTTGACGCAGGGGCATCCAGAGCTTTTCAGCTAATAAAAGTGGAGATATTAATTATAGATCTGGGGGTTCTCTGAATCGATTCTTTTAGGCTCCAGATAATTTCCACAGCTGCACTGTCTTATATCAACTAAATGAAAAATGCCGGGGGTTCATAGTTTTCTGCTGCCAAATGGGGTCTTGTCAACAGTGTTGAGATTTCTGGGGATGAACTGATAACTGGGGTTGTTTCATAAAGGTTTCATATTGGAGTCGCCCATTGAAGTTGCCCATGGCTAAATCATATTAAATTAAATAGAGGTAGAATCTACATTAGGATTCTACATGTAGGTCATCCTCTGGTGTGGTAGGGTAAGTTTGCTTTAAAAAGTGTATAGGGAAATGCTACTTTTACATGCTGAAAATGCAAAGAGTCCCTACCGTTGGAGGGGGGCACCTGCTTGGCGCCCTCGTAGCTTTGATACTGATTTTCTTATCAAAGGTTGGCAGGTAAGTAAATGGGCGATTCAAAAAAGCTCTTGGACACATGCTTAATCAGATGAGCAATCATTTTAATCCCATTATCTAAAGTTTAAAATGTTTTTCGGCTTAGAATTATCCATAATAATGTTTTTTTTATTCCACTTATGGCTATACATCTCATTCAGAAAATCTAAATTATCATATTGTCATTCGACATAATGAAACCTTGTTTTTGTGCATAAATTTGATCTTGAAGCCATTTGACATCTGTGAAGTATTCTAGTCACTAACTATTGTAAATTTATCAATATTTAAACATTACTATAATGCCATATGGATACAGCTGGCATATGTGTACCTCGTAATCAGTTCAAAGTCATGTGTTAACTTGCATTTAGATTTGAATGAAGCAATTTCCCCCCACTTCCTCAATTTTTTTTTTTGAAGAGTAAATGTTTTCTGTTCCACAAGTCTTCCCTGGGGGTGTTTCACAAAGATTTAAGTATGACTTAGAGCTGCACTTAAATACCAAGTTGCGTACGGTATGAAAGGCTTGACTGCATTTGTCAGATCGTGTCATGAGGACGCGCATTACTGCGTGTCTATGAATAAGATCACGCATTGCATATCATGTACGCGTCGACATTTAAGTGCGACTTAAGTCATACTTAAAGTTTTGTGAAACACTCCCCTGGTCTTCTGCTTAACTCTTAAGCTAAAACACATTCTATGGACAAAAAAATGATGAATTATATTGTGAAAAGTCTTTTATATAAAAAATGTACCATATCATCTAAAAATCCTAGAGAGTTGATATTTCTGTGATATATCTAGAAATAATTCATCAAAAGGAAGTCCTGACTGTATTTGACTGCATGAGCATGAATCATTTTGACATAATAAACATATGACTGTAGATCTTTTATATGTATTACAAATAATTACTTCCATAAATTGTTTTGCCCCTGACAAAATAAACTGAATGGCTTGGAAATATGGACTTTTTTGCAAAAATATGAATATCAAGCTGTGAATGGAACGTAAGCGGAAATAATCAGCCTTGACATAAACAGGAATAACTGCAAAAAATGAAGACCTTGTTCGATGTGGAGAGTTGCCAAGATTAATTATTACTGTGGATGGATGGGGGTGTACAATGAAGGCAGTGCAACTCCATCCAATTCATTTAAAGAAACCCAAAGTTTTGTGTGTTGTGTGCTATTGTATATATAAAAACCCACAAAAATCATAGCCCCCCCCCCCCCCAAACAAAATGCCCTCTCATCTGATTCAGTTTTTGAGATCTAACAACATAGATATCATTTTTTTAAATCTTTTAATATCAGTGGGAGGGTGGGTAAGATCCCCATTCCCTATTTGCCATGAATCATACATCTCTGTAAACATGCCTTCTCCCTCTCCCTTCAAAATGGAAACTCATTACTAGTACATCTGAATGGGCAGAGGGACAGACCCCCCCCCACACACACACATAATTTGATGACCTATTCTCTGAAAAATTATAAAAGCAAAATGCTTCTGCAAGTTATAATCAAACTTGTGATGCCTTTTCTTTTCTTTTTTTCTTAATTGTCAAAAATTTGTTGCCATTCCGGACCAGGTATTCCATCGAAATCCATCCAAACTAATTTTCATGAAATATTGCCCCCCCCCTCCATCTATAAAATGCCCTGGATAAACTTCTGATGAAGATACGCACTGTCATGTCATATCATCTGTTAGAACAACCAAAGTTAATATTAGCACTCCACATTCATCCTCCAATCATATAGTCATGAAATTTTGCAAAAATAGACCTGTTCGTGACTTACCAGAACAAATCTTTGCCAACATGCATCCCCGACAATAATGAAAATGAAACAATAAAGCTAAATAAAGTCAATGATAATTCCAAGCCAACAATGGGGCATTCTTAGCAAAAATGTGAGTCTTTTCTTTGATGTCAAACAACAGAGATTAGCAGGTGACATTTGCTATCAGAATTTTAATTCAAGAAACCAGACAGCCGTAAACGAGAAAATAATGATTTTCAGGAAAGTGGAATTTACTCATTTTATATGGAGATGTGGTAAAGGGCTTTTTGTTTTATATAGGAAAGAGGAAGGTGAATTGAGTTCAGGTTTAATGGTCTGAAAAATCTGTAGGGGTGTTCGTGATTCCATCAAACTGGTACCAAACTCTCAAAAGGGCCAAAATGTGAGTTAGGTTCTGTTCTTGGTTAACTCCCCTACATACATGTACTTCACAAATATCTCATATCTAAAGATAATAAGTGAAAACTTACAACTATCTAGGAATGGATCAATATAATATTGCATTCAAACTAAATTTACATTAAATTTGAAATCAAACTTAATTCCACTCCATTTTAGAGTGACTTAAGTAAACTGCACATTTAAAAATCAGATAATACCCCCCCCCCCACAAAAGAATAAATAAAATACAAAAAAAATGAGTGCAAATAAATATTTTGCTCCAAACTCCCAGTCATTTTCAATCCACTGTGTTTGACATTCACTCCAGAAAGAGTATCCCTCATTTCAAGAGTAAGGGAGAAAGAAAGAGAGAGAGAGACAGTGACAGAGACAGAAAGAGAGTGGGATAAGACAACTACATGTATCTATTTCAGTTGAGAGAAGTCTAGCTCATCGAGGCCATCCTCCTCTTTATCTCCACCAGTTAATTCAAAGGAAAAGGCTTGAGGTTTAAGACTTAATTTGGGACAACCACTGTCTCCCGAAGGCCCAGAGGAGGCAGTAACAATTATCATCAAACCATGATTAGTTTACCAAGACATGTCAAGAAGATTCCCTTCTTTCATCTGGACAGAGAGTGTTTTATCCCTTCATAATTCAAGATTCAAGAACTGATAAAAGTTTTTAATACAAAAATGAAAATACTTATCCAATGGACAGACAAATGTACAATATTACAACAAATCAATAAATCACATAAATAAGTGTTACAATGCTAGATTTCTATGCATGATATTAGTTTCAGAAAGTTTCTTGGAATAAAAAAGATGAAAAAAAAACGAAAAGGATATATGAGGTTTCATCTACTCCTAAAACTAAGCCTTATCACACATTGAAGAGCTCTAAGTAGTCCATCTCTGACATAAATCAAACTTAAATTCCCAATGAGCGTAGAACGCAACATTTTATCGGTCAAATTATGCCAAAAGGATGTTTGCTAATATGTATCAATTATACTGTTAACCTTTTTGCCAACTGAGATTGTACACTCTCTGAACAAATTCTTAAAGAATCACTCAGTTCGGAAGTCAAGAGGTTTAGTATTACATTGGCTATTTTAATCATTGCTTCATTAAAGTCACTCTTAATGATTCAACTCTTTGTTAATCAGCACAGCCCCCATGCAAAAACACTAGTGTGAATAGTGCCTTGAAGTTGAATGAAAAACTAGTGAAAGAGCAGAACAATTGGTTGAAGGCGATTATCTAAACTTTTTAAAAGTTTATCAGTCTGCTGGCACAACCCACCAACTCTAGATATCATCATTGAATAAGGCAACTTTAAAAAAGGACTGTAACCGACTGTATAAAACCGTAATAGATTCCAAGGCAAACAATTTAGTTTATAAATGGCCCGACTCTCTGAACTGTCTGCTATCTGATAAAAGCAATCAATTGATGTTCAGAAATAGCTCATGAAAGCAACACATCCCATGATTCAACTTTTTCAATCTCCATCTTTGCCTTGCTGGGAGGAAATTTAGTTAATAGCATAGAACTTGACTTTAACAGGGCCTTAAAAAACATAGAACTGTACTTCATTAGCAAATAAACCAACCCCCAAAAATAATAAAAAATAAACAAATAAATGAATGAGTGAGTGAGTGCGTGCGTGCGTGCGTGCGTGGGTGGGTGGGTGGGTGGATGGATGGATGGATGGATGGATGGATGGATGAATGAATGAATGAATGAATAAATATACTTACCTAAACAAGAGAAGCCATCCCCTACAAAGCCTTCTCTACAGGTGCATAGGTACCCGTCGGGTGTGTTGGTGCATAGAGCATTCGGGTTACAATTATGAAGGCCAAGGAAACACTCGTCTGAAAAAAAGACAACAGAAATGAATGATTTAGACTTCTTACCAAAATGATGCTCTATTAGCAGGAATCATGCAGAAAGCACTAAGCATCTTTAAAAGAAGTCGCCCCCATTTAAAAGTCTGGACCACATTGTTAGCCGGAATACCTTCTACGAAAGCCATAAGTGTTTCTCGCAGCAGCTTTCCTGCACTCCCCATTGTTTTCCCAAGGTATCTTACCAGAATCCTGCGCCATGTTTGTTCGTATAAATGTTGGTATAAAAGCAGTTAAGTGTCTTTGGCATTGTTTTGATTAGGTACCTTACCAAAATTCGGCACCATGTTTGTTACCATAAATATTGGTGTAAAAGCCATAAGATAAGAGTCTTTTGCAGCCATTTTTCTGCATTATTTTGTCTATCATGAAACTAGATTTGTGATGAAAAGATACTTTGACATCGCTTTTATCCTCAAACTTAGAATCCAAGATCTCGTTTCTAAGATCATAGTAAATTTAAGCAACACAACAGTAAATACAAAAAAAAACCTTCACCATGAGATCATGCAATTCTATATTCCAGTTTTGTATAAAATACACCAGATAACTAGATTTCAACATACATGTATTAACTTCACGTAGCTGGGTGTCTGACTTTCTTGGATCCGAGTCAAACCCAACAGCAAATTTCTGTTTACTGTCCTGAAATAGATATAACTTTCAGTATGGAGCAATGTAGGTGGAAATTAATACTGTCATTTCATTTAACAAAACTTCCACCCCCAAAATGATTCAGTGTTATTGTTTAATCAAATTTCATATATATTCCAGAAATTCAAACATAATTGGAGATTACTAATAGATATTCTGAGTTCATTACTATTTAAGTTGATCTGTACATTTATACTGTCAATAATGGGGTTTAGGGATGCTATAATGGTTGAAAGAAGAAGTAGGAATAAATTTACAAAGAAAGTGGCCTTTTAGTAAAAGACAAAAGTGTATTTATATGGAACAAACAGTGGTACATCTTGGAATGGCAATGGGGGGTGTTACAAAAGAGACAATATACCAGTATATTACTTTAATAGAAAGAAAAACCCCAAAAAGGCAAAACAAGGACAAAAAAGTTAGAAAAAATTGAAAGAATTAATCAGTGTCAAATTTAAAAGGGCAAAATTTCATAAGCTCCCAGGTCCAAATATTTGAAAGGGTGCAATGGGGTTGTTGTAAGACCGGAACAATAATTGTATTCCATATTTCTTTTTAAAGAAAGGAGACAAACATTTTCTTCTGCTTCATCAAAAAAAATATCAATATAGTGAACCATCATCCTCCATTTCTTTCAATAAACCCATTCATATCCCCTCCTCTCTATCTTTCTTTTTCTCTCTCTCTCTTTCTCTCTCGACCAAGCAATGTTAATGAATTACAATTTTATACTTTTCTCATCTATTTCAAGAAATGTTTTAACTAGCATAATTTTTTGGTAATTGGCTAAGTTCTAAAAAATAAATACAATGCATTTTTTAAATCTCACATAATTCAAAGAGGACAAAATACGGAAAAAATAACAAAGAGAAATTCCTTAACCTAAAAAAAACAAAGTACAACTAGGAAAGTGATTTCTCATTTTTTTGACAACACAAACACTGGAAATTGCCATTCAACATAGCATTAAAGACGTAAGAAATAAAAGTGAACATTGAAACACAGATCAATAAACTTTCACAAACTTTTATGAAGAGTACCTTTCGACAACCAACTTCCTTGATGAATTTCAATAATGACAATAAATCCAAAAATCACAAGAAAACGGATCCAAATAGGCTGGCATTAAGGCTGGAATGAAAAAGCACAGACGCTACTCCAAATCTTCACACTATGGTGTCTTGAAAGGTAACATCCAGCGAAATCAACAAGAATTTTTTTCAAGAAAATCGCTAAGAAAAAACTCTCATCAAGAGGGGAGTTGCCAATTGGCGATCACGTCATGAAAGTGAATGTTTAGTGATTTGACCAAGCCGCAGGCCCGAGACACTCCTGAAGCAATGCTAGCCTCGCTGACAGTCACTGTTAAAACCAATCAACCAATTAAGGAGAGGTGGGATGACTAATAAAGAAGTCCTTAAATATAGATAGCTATAGTGACTGGTTAAAGTGCATTGCTCGCGCACACATGGGTGTTAGGGGATGACCCTCTTTTCAGGATTACCGTTATTTACTGCCACAAAGTGAGGCAGTCTAAAATAGATTTTGAGTTAAATGAGTTCTCAGGTCGGAGAGGTGTCCCTAAAGAAAATCTGATTAAAGGGGTAACAATAAATATTGCTTTCATAGGTACTACTTCTTCTTCTTCTCCTCCTCCTTCTCCTCCTTCTCCTCCTCCCCCTCCTCCTCCTCCTCTCCCCTCCTCCTCCTCCTCCTTCTTCTTTTTCTTCTTCTTCCTCCTCCGCCTCCTCATCTTCTTACTTCTTCCATCTCCTCCTTGGCTTAGCTGCTGTTTCTTGGCTTGTAATATACTTCCTAAATACTTCCTAAAATTCTAGTTCCCTAGTATCCCTTGTATCAGTTTTCGTCTGACTGCATCTTCATTTTCCGTCACATCATTTTCTGCATGTAATGTTGGAGAAATTTAGAACCAAAAATATGGATTACCCAGGTCCTGAAATACCCAGATACTTGTAAATATTTACATCAAAGACAAATACAAAATACCTGGGATTAAATCAAAATTGATTCCTTTTTCTCTTCAACAAGACATGATTGCAATTTTCCTCTGCACAGGTCCCGAGGAACTTGTTTTTAGAGCGGAAGGATTTCTTGATAAAAGCGATTTCCATGTTCCTTTTGTTCCATTTCAAGTTTCCTATCAGTTCCTTAAGCACATCTCTTGCAACCATTCTAGTTGGTTTGTTTTCAATGACTCTCTTTTTTCTTTCATTCTTTTTCTTTCTCTTTTCCAGAGCAATTTTCTTTTCTGACTCACTCATACCCCCATTTTCCGACCCCCTTTTCAGTGCTTTTATTTAAAACTTCTTCATTGTTTCTTAAATTTGTTTCTTAAATCCATTCATTCGTCTATCTGCCTACCTTTCCATCTAAAAAAAATAAGTTAAAATGAATGGATAAGTGTCAGAGAGGACAAAATCAAGAATTCAGGCATAGACCTTTGTCAAAGAATGACATAGTTGAACAAAAAATACATGACCACGTTTATATAAATCTATTAAACTGCTGACCCATTAATTTTTTCTTCACTAACTCATTTATTCATATATTTACATTAGATATATGTATAATTGTTTTAGAACTAAACTCAAATCATTCTTTAAATTGTTTTTTACTTTTTATCTCTAACCTATCTTTTCAAATAAACTGTTCATTTCTTGTGTTTCAATTCATTTTATTCATTTGTTTGTTACCAATTCAATAATATCTCATTAAATTCCAATTCATCCTCCATTTCTTTGAGCTTTTTTTAAAGTAAGATTCAATCAAAGTTATTTCACATTCTATTTCTTTTACTTTTCACTGTTTTCTTATTTTAGGGGAAGCATTCTAGACAAAGGGCCAGTCTACTTTATATTTCCGTTAATGTACCCTGCCTTTACAGGTGTCAGGAAGGAATACTCTGAGGGGCACCAATTTCCCCACAACCGCCCCTTCTAAGCCCCCAACCCTTTCCTCTTTCAATCTGTAAATATCTAGTCAAGATGAATTTTCTAAGACGACTCATTTTTTTATTACCGTCCCTGTGGATGGTACATAAAACATACCCTTTCCTCTATTGATACCTAACTAAGGACTAATATAGGTGGAAAACACATTTCTTCAATTAAACCAAAAACAGAAAAAACGTTAAGTATGGTATAATCAGATAGGCCTATAGAAGGTTTTATCTAATCAACAAAGCCCTACCAAAATAAGCCCCGATTTCCTCAAGAAAACCTGGAGTTTTATGAAAGACATATCAAGAAGGTACTACTTACACGTATGCTCTTCTAACCGAATAAATAAGCTGCAATTTCTTTTTGTTTTAACATTGACCATCATATCTAAACCAACTTGGTCTAAGTCTAACAACCATTTGGTCCATTCACCACTTGGTCTAATAATGGACCTACTAGTAGGTCCATGGTCTAATACTCACTTGGTTTAACTATAATGTAGTCTGAAGCCTTGATGGCCTAATCCACCTTGTCTTCTTATTATTTTGTGCTGTGACATAAAAATTTGGTTCATAACTCGCTCATCTAATTTCATCTCTAGACCAAGTTCAAAACTTGCTCATCTAATTGTATATATAGACCAAGTTCATGACTTGCTCATCTAATTTTATCTATAGACCAAGTGGTGTCTGACCAGGTGGATATGAGACAAAATTGGTATAGCCTTAATGGAAATTAGTCAAATGGGTGAATGGGTTAAATGACAATTAGACGTTATGATTACAAGACAAACTAGGATTAGACCATATGGGATGAGTCCCAAAATAGACAAAGCAGATGTAGACCAAATGGCAAATTACACCATTAGACCAAATGGTTAACTAGAAGAACTGGTAACCAAAAAAACAATAAATCAGATTAGGCCAAGTGGGATAAGATAAAAGCCACAGTAAGCAAAGCGGGTGTAGACCAATGAAGTAGCAATACACTACTCTACCTGTCTTTTGTAAGCTGTGACAGCAAACCATGACACACTGTGACAAAGATTAGACTTTAAGCCTGTTTAACCTCAAACTTGAACCGCAATGGTCTTGGTAGTGACCCTCATGGGTTTTGGAAATCTAGCCCCTGGGGTGCTTCTCCAATAATCTTACTCTTATTTCCTATTCTTGTCTTTCACTACTCCCTCCTCCTCCCTCTCCTCCTAAACTCTCTGTGTATTTGTATCAACTACTGTGATAACGATGATGATTACGACTTAAAAAACATACTGCTACCTCTACTACTATTTCTACTAGGACTTAGAGATAAATGCCAATTGTGGTAACAATTTCAAAATGAGTTTGTACAGTTTAAAAATAAATGACCACCTAAAAATGTCTTCAAATAATTTTATTTTTAATTTCTTGTCAAAATAATTTGAACAGGAAGATTCCCCCAGAGTTAATGATATTCCTCTTTTTTCCCTTTCTTTATTAAGTACTTTCCCCTTGGTAAATATTGGACCTGCCCCGGTTAGTACTGATGTCTGCTAATACTGTACTACTCTTGTACCACTCCTACTCCTTCATCTCGATCTCCTGCCCTCTTCCTAACAAATTTCTTTTTAATGCCATTGCAAAGAAGGATGAATTAATCATCTCTCTAAAATTATCTCATTATGTAATATGTATACATATGTACCTCGATTTCACAGCAATAAATACTTGTACAATGTAATTAAATCATTCTACAATCAACACCTTTTCCTCTCCAACAAAGGCTCCTAATTAATAGCTGGGAACACTCTATTACTGCATCATTTTCTTAATTGCCGCTTCCTATTTTGGGGCCTGTAGTTCCTATTCTGATTATCGGTCTCGCATCAACTGCATTGCGTGAATGACTTTGTATCTTTTAGTGATCTATAGATGAGAGAGTCTAGCACTCTCTTTCCCTCAGAAGAATTGGCTCACTGGAAAAGTCCCGGGACTTTGGACCTCAAAGTCTGAGGTTCAAATCCCACTGCACCACTTGTGTCCTTTGTCAAGACATTGATTAACCTAAAATTGATACTCTCCACTCGGGTGCTGAATGGGTAGATGGGCAGGAAGGTTGTATTCATCCAGCATTGTGAATGCCTAACATAGCAACTGGCTTGAATAATCCCCAGAGATGAAAAATGTGCCCATTTACATGAGCCTTTAGATCACATTTCATACAACATGTGTTTTATGGTATTCTTGTATTTCCATTCATCTAAATCAATAAATCTTTAAAAATAAATCATCCTTGAAGATTCCCAAAAGTTAATCCATGCTTTAAGAAAGGAAGTCATCAATTGTTAAGTAAATCAAGAAGCCGGTGTTACGAGAACCATCATCCTCTATAAATCACACGTCAACGGACGATCTAAAAGGCAATGATAGAGTGCAGTACATGTATGTCATCATGGCACTGGGGAGCATGGTGACCCTGAAATACGTGCAATAAAAGGTCATATCAATATTTCTAAATCACTTTGGTTAATTTAACGACTTTATTGTGAAGTTGACAGGATTTGTCAAGCACTATTCAACCTTTAGTCATTGTTTGATAATCTCAGTGGCAATTTGGGCAACTGTAGAATTGAGCTTTTAGACTCCAGCGACTGTTAAGTGTTGACGATTCTTGATTCGCTGCTTTTTTCGGCCCCCTCTTTCAGCCTATTATTCAACCATCATCAATCTAAAATGTATGATCAAAAACATTAAATTGGGAGCAGAAAATTAATCAAATTGGAGACTATCAATATTAATGACTTTTGTACTGAATACAATAAACTGCCAACCACAAAGCATCAAAGTTTTTTTCAAATCAATGCACATATGTCACTCCTCATCATCGTTAATTACCCATTCAAAATCTATGATCAAAGCCATCAGATTTTCCACCAAAATCATCATATTGCTGATAAAACATTGCAATGTCCTTCACCTATAGATAATCATATGTAGGGCCTATCCTCCTCAACACTCAACATTCAAGAGCTGTTGCTGAGCTGGCGCCATGAGTGCCATGATGGTCTTGGCATGCGCGTGTGCTCTTTAACTCCATACCATTATCACTCATATTATTATTGGGGAGTAACATGTTTGGAAAATATAGAGATGGCGACAAATGGAAAGAGGATGATTTTCAACTTGTGGAGCGTTGTAACCCAGTGGATTAGTCTTCTGACTTTGAAACAGTGGGTCGTGGGTTCGAATCCCATCCATGGCCTAATTGCCTTCAGCAAAAAATTTATCCACACTGTGCTGCACTCGACCCTGGTGATGTGAATGGGTACCCGGTAGGAAGAAACTCCTTGAATGCTTTGCATTCTAAATGTGTCTCTTCATACGCATTGTATTTCTAAAAAGTCATCCAAACAGGGATTCTTTTTTCATTTAACATTGTTTCAAAGAGAAATTAAATAATACTCTAGAACCAATTTATATTCTTTAATTGGATGTAATTAAGGAAGTCACAATGACCAAAGAAGAATACACTCAAGGAATGATATAAAGAGGGGCCTCAAATCTGGTCAGGCTTCAGATTAAAACAGTCAAGGTCTTTTTAATGACTCACCTGTCGGTAGCAGTTGAGATATTAGCAGATAACAAAGACTTTTAAATCAGGGTACTTTTATATCTCATCTTGACCCAATCATGAAACTAACCTCCATTTGAATAAAACTTGAATAGATAATAAATGAATATCATAATCATGTTGGCCAGAACAGTCAAATCAGATTATGGTAAGGCCTATAAAACAGGATGTCTGTTTATTTATTTCTCTATCTTCTGGATCCCTAGGTAAAATGATTGGTAAACCAACTTAGAGATAGAGGTGATATCTCCTTGGTAATATCATTCTCAGTGAACAATCCAGTCATTCATTATGTATTCTATATGTAGTATGCCTAGCAATTGAGTCTTGGAACTCTTGCTGGAATGCTCCCCAGGGAGTGGAGAATGTGCATACATTGTATGCGGGCATGCATGGATCCAATGACCGGGGTAATATGTCTGCAAAGCGCTTAGAGACGTCGTTCCGATGTATTAAGCGCTATATAAATACGGACTATTATTATTCACTTTAATTCATTTAAAAGGAGAATAAATACATAATAACAAACTATCGATGGTGCATTATGAGTGTTGCACATTTAGTTATCAACATCATTAATATAAATGTTGGATAAAACAAATGTTTTTTATGAAGCTCTGATATAGACCTATACACAACCCATGTCAAGTATGTATTTTTATTACTTTTGTCTACTACTAGTATGCATTTAAGCAAAAAATGACCACAACCTTATGTAAAAACAACAATTTTGTTCAGGAACTGCATAAAGAGCATAGATATAAAGAGATAGACCAACTGGTTGCTTCTTATCAAACATGTCTATATTTCATAAGCCAGGAAATTTCCCTTGACAGGAGGATGTACCAGGCCATTGTGTTTGAGAACTGAGTCAGAGGAAAAATTCATAGAACAGCCAGAAAAAAATATAGACTGTATGTTTTACAGCATTTCCTTTTATAAAGTTTTAAGAAGTAAAGTACAGACTTTCTTCATAGAAAGTCAACTGTGACTGTGAATACTGAGATGAAGCTTATGGGTTTGACATTTCAAAAATGATTTTGAATCGGTCACCTCAACTGCTCATAGAATGGCCAGAAAAAAAATGTAGACTGTATGTTTTACAGCATTTCCTTTTATAAAGTTTTAAGAAGTAAAGTACAGACTTTCTTCATAGAAAGTCAACTGTGACTGTGAATACTGAGATGAAGCTTATGGGTTTGACATTTCAAAAATGATTTTGAATCAGTCACCTCAACTGCTACTCAGAATATACTGCCCATGATCAGAATACCCCCAAACAGGTCTGGTTCAGGTTGGAATGAATGCAGAAAATACATATGTTTGTAGCCTGAACAAGTTTATTTATGGTCATTTTGATGATTGAATGGATCTCAGTGCACTTACTTTAATATCTTTATAAAACAACACAAGTCACTTCAATGAAAATTTTGAGAAATCATGACTCAATCTCAGAAAATCATCATGAAGTTATGAGAATTCCAAATTGCTGGAGGCAAGCGGATGGGGATTACATTGAGAACATCAAGCCAATTCCATACCATTTCCCTCCAAATATCATAAAATCATAATTGTTCAAATTCGAGCAGAGACTGATACTGGAAACTGAATAGAGAAGTGAAGTACCGGTATGATATGACAGGTCCAGTCGGTAAGCAATGTTAAAATCATCAACTATCAATCAGCAAATTAACTACCTATTGTCTCTCCTGCATTTACATTGAGATTCTGTCCCAGAATGCAACAGTTTGATCATGTACATGTATATAGTCATAATACATGCATATACCCACTAGAACTATAAAAAAATCACTTTCCATCACTCTTTACAATCTTCAAACCACAGTATTTTCCAAAGACAAGGTAATAACAGTACTACTGTATGTTTCCGAATATTTCATATTTGATATTAAACATCAAAGGGACAACACAATACTTTCATGACAGGGGATAAGTTCCAAGACTGTAATTAAGTACAAAGGCCTTTGATAGCTTCTAGCATATCCAGTCGACTAGTCCCATGTTGCAATTGATGTCATATATTTATACAAACCACTTTGCAGAGCATCTAGAGAATAATAACAATCGGAGAGGCTGAGTGATATTCCAAGAAATGATGTCTAAACTTTTAAGTAGTTTGGCACAAAGAATGGCAGGGGACAGAAATAAACAATGTACAAAAGCTCTCACACTTCCAGGAAAGGAAGTATTGAATTTACATCAGGTTTATTATTTTTAATTCTGTGGTTTAATCTTGAAAGTACTCAATATCTATGAGAGAAGTTGCTCAAAGAGTGATGAGGAGGGGGTTCTCAGAAAAAGACAGAATTACCTTATGACAAATACAGGGATTGTGGTCTACCTTCACTTAAGGCGGTGCTGCGCCATCCCGAGTTTGCTCAATCTCGAGATTTTAGACCGATCAGCCCTCTTAGCGATTAATCTCGAAATTCAAGAAACCCTGTTTCCACCATCGCAAGACGAGCAATTCCTGCTCTAGCGAGGCTTCGATGCATTATGGTCTGACATCATGAACAAATAATCCGGAGTGCGTGATAATTGCGTCTCCGTTGCAAATAATCTCAAGTTTGTTCAGATCGAGATAATTTGCCGGATCAGAAATAGCGCGCTTATTTGAAAACTCAAGATTGTGCAGACGGCTCTCAAGAAACTGAAGAAAACTCACATTTTTTTATCAGTAATTTGTTCTGATCAATGTGGTTTCAAGGTAGCAGTCAATTTCCTGACTGCGAAAATATCAGCAATGTTTTCATGTGTTAAGATAAAGTCAGAGAGAAAGAAAGGTGAATAACAATCATGACACATAATATCCCCCCTAAAAAGGGGCGAAAACAAAAACAAAATTGCATCTTTTAGAATTGTGATTAATAAATACATCATTCATAAACATTCTCACAACAATTAATGTTTGATTGTGGTATGAATTTTGATCTATTTTCATGCTCTGAGAGGGGATAACGAAGAGAAACACCTTTCTGGACAATGTCCACTAATAGCCGCTGACTCAAGCACTCAATTAGAATGTTTAATTAGGAAGAAGGAAATTGTTAAAGTGATCCGATAAATATGGATTTCACACCTGACTTAAGCCCGTATTAATCCCCTCACCCTCATGTTAAGCTCTGAACCCCCTGTTAATCCTATACACTCATACGGGGCCTCTTAACCTACTTGTGGTCATTCTCATGATCAAAACCCACCTGTGTCTTGGATATTGGAAATTCTATTACCTCCTTCATCCTACATTTTTATCATCCTTCATGTTCTTACAGCAAAACAAAATACTATATCAGGGGAATGTTTCATCAACATTTTTCATCCAACCAGTTGTCACATCCAACAACTTTCCTTCATTTTGATTGGTTGAGACTTGATAAGCACTGTCGCTATGGTAACTGTTAAATAAAACATCCATCAAGTCGTTTCATGAAACACCTCCCCCCCCCCCCCTGATTTTTGTATGGCAGCAGAGATAAAGCAGTGATGCATGCAATTTTGAATAGCATTCATTTAGATCAAATATGTACTTCAAGAATTAACCCATACTTCCTATTTCATCAAGAGCACTTGACATTACTACTCGTAATCACAAAGCACTAAAAACTTGTAAGCAATGGATTGGTATCAGAAGGAATACATGAAAAGTGCATTCATTTATTAGGCTAATGAATATTCAACATCATTCATGGGTGCATTATGGAGTTCCACAGGGATATCTTAGTAGATGCCAATAATAGAATAATGCCCTGGGTAAATATACCTATATTATTACTATTATTACTATTATTATGATGTGGAGCGTGATGGCTCAGTGGATTAGTCTTCTGACTTTGAAACAGAGGGTCGTGGGTTCGAATCCCAGCCATGACGTAATTTCCTTCAGCAAGAAACTCATCCACATTGTGCTGCACTCAACCCAGTTGAGGTGAATGGGCACCCGGTAGGAAGAAATTCCTTGAATGTTTGAGCACCTTGGCAGCTCAGCTAAAGCCGGGGTAATAATGATAGCAGGGCCCGCTGGTAGAACAGTTTTCGATACTGAAGTGGCTACCCTGGGTAAATATGCCTATATTATTATTATCATTATTATTATTATAATGTCAAAACTCATGAAATAGACCAATGCTACCTTATCAGCAGAGAGAGAATAAATAGCCCCATACTCATTAAAGTCCTTTCATCACTTAACATGAGGAATGGGGGTCATCAGGGAAGCCTTGTTGGCCCTCTTTTATTCATAACTATACATCTTCAACAGTGAAAATTTCACAAAGAATTTAAGCATGTAAACATAAATAGGTCCTACAAAACGATGATGCACACATTTGGCATGCTTTTCAAATGGCATTTCTTAGAGGCCTTTGAAGCGGAGGGAAAATAACAATAAATATGAGTAAAAAAGAAAAGACAAGGAAACAATAAGAAAAGGGGAGGGGGATGGTGAGGAAGTTAAAGAGAGATGAAGAAAAACAAATAGAATAAAAGCAAGATGAGCAGATGCCGAACCGCAATTAGGTAAGTAAAACTAAAAATAATCTCACCCCCTTCCAAGAAATAAAACAATGAAAAACATACTTAAGGTGAGCTTTCACTGGACCTCTAATAATGAATCATTATCCTTGCAGTGCCAAACAGGTACAGACCTTGTCAGATACTGCTCCATAATGATACCACAGAGCAATATGTGACAGGGCCTTTAATATTAGCTTACAAGGAAAGATGTTAATGTCTACTCACTCTGCTGTTTACGATTCCTCCTTTTTGGTTCATATTTTTCTCCCTTTTTACTCATTTATTTATCTATTTATTTCTTGTTATCATTTTTCATCAATATCCTACTTTTGACTTTCTATTTTCATTCATTTATATTTTTTTCTATTTTGTACACTATTATTATCTTTCAATCCAATCATTATTTTTCATTTCTCAGTTCAATTTATTTTATTCATCTATTATTTCTTTTTAATCTTTAATTCTATTTATTCATTTAGTATTACATTTGTATTTTTTTAATTTCAAAATTGCATTTTTTATTCTACCATTATTTCACTTAATTATTTTAATCATTATTTATCAATTATAATTATTTTGAAAGAAAGGGGTGTCTGATATCATAATGTATATTCCTACATCAACCATTGCAGGAAAATAGGACCAGAAACGAAGGATTACGAGGGCAGAGATGTAGTCACTTTAAAATCAAATAAAAGTTTAAATATACACTGATGTACATCATCTTGCAATCACCCTCTAAATTGTCTTTTCTTTAACCCTAAATAGACCGAGTTATTTCAACACCTAAGAAGCCCCCCCCCCTTATGATCTCAGCCACTGATCGTGCGATAGGCACACTTCATTGCCCATGGCATAACTTCTAATTAATTATGCTAATTTATGTATAAAATCAAAAGTTTGCTCTATAAGGCCCCTAAAAAAATGTTCACAGACTCTTCATAGGACTCTGATCAAATCATTTAAAAATATTTTAATATCATAATTATTTATACATATATATTTTATTGTTTTTAGAATTTCTTATGTATTTCTTAGATTTGTTTTCTATGGAAATCGTCTGGAACTTTATTCTTACAATAAACAAGATAAAATCAATTAAATTTAATCAGTAAAAGGAGAAATAATAATACATTGATGAATTTTGGCTAAGAACACTATTTACAATGGATTTGTGCACAAATTCATATTTTTGAGCAATTTTGATTCTGCAAGCACTTACAAAATTTTGCGTAATTTCAAAACTATATACATGGGGGTCACAATTTTGATCTCAAATGCTGCATGAGACTTGAAAGTAAAAAGTCAATAGGTGAGGCCATCAACAAATTTTGTGCGGCGGATGTATAACAAGAAATATAGAGGGGGCTGAATCACCCCCCCCCCCATTAGGGTTAACTCTTCAAAGGCACGCCAACATGTTCGATGCAAGTAAGAGTATGTCATTAACATTGGATGGGTTTATAATTACATTGAATGAAGCTCTATACAGAGAATGCAATACTTCCCAGAGGAATGGTAATAGATGAGCTGCCCTCGGGAACAAAGACCCTGATTCAACTTGGAAGATAATGGTCATTTCCTCTTCACTGTCATATATCATCAAACATGATGTCCTAGACACAAGACTAATCATGTCACAAGCGCAAGGAGAGAAGCGAAGGGAGGATCATTGTAGTGTTCTGAATAGGTTTAAATGCATGAGTACCATTCATGAAATTGTCATCTTTTTAATCACTAAAATTGCTAAATTGGCAACATGGTTGAATCCTCATGATCAAAATGGATGTTTTTACTTGCCAATTTGCAAGCATGTAAAGACATTTTCTATCGATCGCAGAAGAGATTTACAGTACACCAAGTGGAAAACTCCAGAAAGGACTTGGTAAGAAAAATTGAATAAAGGTAGAAGTAAAATTGTAGTTGTTAAAATTGTGTTAGCACTGTAGAAAAATGACTGTCCATACCACAATGTAAACCTTTGAAAATCATCTGGTTTTCTATCCTTTTCCTATTTCTATAGAGCATATACTTTACAAGGAAAAGGTAAACAATTAAATAAAAAATCATGTTACCAATTTTAAGAATAAAAGGTGATCAAATACTGCTACAACTACTAAAGTCATGAATGTTCTAAGACAGGAAGGGTTAATATCCGGTTAGCCAATTTGAAGAATTTAAAGTGATAAAGCTACAAATACTCCAATGTCATGAATGGACTAATACAAGAGTTACTGATGAAGGCATGAATATGAGGTTGCAAAATTGAAGAATAAAAAGTGATGAAAATAAAACAATATCGGGCTAAGATGGGAGTTACCGTTAACGGGGTGAATATTAGTTCACCTTCCTTTGCCCAACTAAGATATTTTTTCTTATGGTAGCAAAATCATTCACAAAAATGAGCTGAGAAGAGAGATTACTTTCCAAACCACACCCTTCCTCGGCCGTCACAGGCAATCAAAAGAATGTCATTTCACTCCGACTGTCTTGTCTTGTTAGTGGTTAGACTGCACAGACTTTCACACATTAAAATCATTGACCTGTTTGATATCAGGCCTCTAAAGAGAGAGATTTTCCCCCTTCATATCCAAGTGTGTAAACCTCATGGTCTAGTGGTTCTGACTCCTGTCCTTCAATCAAGAGGTCATGGGTTCAAATCCTACTCCAGTTATTTAATTCCTTCAGCAATAAAATCATTCATATCATGCTGTACTCAACACAGGTGAAGAAAATTGGGCCAGGCAAGAAAATAATTTGTTGAAACAAAAATTGATTAATGGTATACAAATAATGAATGTTTATGAGTGCAATGGACAGAATACTTCATGAGGTGAAAGATGAAATGATCCATTCAACGAGGCGTAGCCGAGTTGAATGGATCATTATTTCATCTTTCACCGAATGAAGTATTCTGTCCATTGCACGAATGAAAAAACATTCATTATTTGGTTTATATGACACATAAAAATTGATTTTTTTTTCATGAGAAATTTATGAATTTAGATGCAAAACATGCTCATGCAGTGCGAGTTCGGTCTGTTGATTGTTACGTCATTACAACATGCGTATTTATTTGTCTATGAGCTGTCTCGGTGCGCGCGTGCAATGGACAAAATCGTATGGATCCAAAATTGCACGATGAATGGATACAAAATTGCACGGTTGATGACGTCATTGCAAAATGGGCTGAATGAACGATATCAAACAACCAATCAAATCGCAAGGATCTATCTAGGTGTCATATAATAGAAACTATTAAATAGTGCATTGAAGTATAGTGCTTGGGCACACTGATAAAGGAAGTGTTAGGTGTTAAACAAGCAAGAATATTGATCACATTTATGACTATTCTGAAGCAAGGAGCAATATAGTTGATTTCAAATTCTCCAGGCCATCTCTCTTTTAAATGATTTTTTTTCAATCTTTATCACTTTAAACTTCCCTAGTTAACAAGACACCATATTGCTTTTGTGATATCAAGTCTCAAAATTACAAGATGGCTTGGTTAGTATGAACAAAGATAATCTATTCTTAATCCTAATCTTACTTGGTTTACAAGTTACCATGTCTCTTCTTAGATGATATCCAGTCCTCACAATTACAGATTGCTTGATTAGTTTGAACAAAGATAATTTCATTTAATCTTAATCTTACCTGGTTCGCAAGTCACTAAAGGTGGTTTAAAACCGCCTCAAAGTTTGTCAGTTCCAGGTATTTTGATAATGTGAAAGCAAATTACGTGTAATCTCCCCTAAAGAAAATACCCGCTTAATAGTAGATACTTGGCAAAATTACGAGAACTTTCGCGGGGATTTTTCCAAGGTCGCAGGTATTTTGGCAATGTAAAAGCAATTTACGGGAACTTTTAGCCCATGTGCGTATAGTTGGGTGCGGGCGCCGTGGGTGGCTGCTGAGCTAGTGATTTGACTCTCACGCCTTGCTTGCTTATCAGACCATAACTGCGCATGCTCGTAACTTCAGGAACTTATCCCGAAGGGTATGTTTCAGGGCGGTGTGAATGCAGGAATGATTAATGGGTATTTTTTAGCCTAAAAAAGTTCTCGTAATTTAACGGGGATTCTTATGATCGAGGCGGTTTGAAACCACCTTCTGTCTCTCCTAAGATGATATCCAGTCTCAAAAATTACAGATTGCTTTGCTTGGTATGAGCAAAGATAATCTTAATCTTAATCCTACCTGGTTCACAAGTCACTCTGTCTCTCCTAAGATGATATCCAGTCTCACAATTACAGATTGCTTGGTTGGTATGAGCGTAGATACAGATCTGTTCGCAACCGCCGTTAAACACTTGGCAAGGGTCAATGTCTGGAAACACATTAGATAATCAACACAAATCAGACACTAATTAATTCAAACACTTGGTTAAGTAGTGGGAGAGGTAGCACTTTGGATATGTAAGACTATTTGTCAGCTGAAATGAAAATGACTATAATTATATTACTGAAATCGAATCAGATAGGATGATAAGATAATCATAGTGATTTTCATTCAACTTTTAAAAATTCACAATAGAAGAGTTGACTCTAGCAATTTTTAATTTTTTACATCATTATTATTGTTGATTTATTCAGCAAAAGAAATACAAGATAGAAGTAAAAATGAATGACAATGAGATAATGAATTATCATATTATGTAGCTATTTACTAGATTTGATGTGATAGAAGGATAATCTTTCCAAAAGAAAATGAGCCAACATAAGATGTACTAGTACTGGTAGAAAATTGGATTAATTGTTTCTATAGATGGCGCTGTCCAAGTCCAAAGAAGAGGACAGATTGGAGGTGAATCAGAGCTAAACTTTGGGTAGTCATGGTGGTAATAATTTATTCTTGTATCACAACTCTACATCTAAAGGTGCGAGGCAAAGATTAAAAGGGGCTGGGTTTTTTAATATGACTAGTTCACTTTTATGAAAAAGTCTAGAGCGAGTGAGACAAGCAATCCAAAAGCTTGATGTATATATTTTTTTATAAATTAACAATTTATATTGATCTCAAAAGTAAAACAAATTGGATATGAAGTGAAATTTGAAAAAATTAGAATACAAATAATTATTTATCAAAAAAGCCTGCTACTGTATTACCACTACAGCCATCAGTGGCATAATGGTGTACAGGAGGTTTTTTTAAGCTGCGAGCGAGTGAAGCAAGTGAGTAAAAAATTACCTTTATTAATCAAATTTGTTACTGATTTCAATGATATAATAACCAGAAAATATCACATTTCATCCTTTTTCCTTTCCTTTTTGATCCTTACCTCATCTTTCTTGGTAAAGAAACTCTTGGGGGTGGGGGGAGGGTTATGACCCCCAGCCCCCCCCACCCTGTATACCAGTGACAGCCGTAATCATCATCATTATGATCCTTACTAACCTCCTATAACTCTCCTTCCGCTGTGAATCAAATGAACATCCACAGGTATGATCCAGTCCCCGCTGAACGAGACCCGCTTCTCTCCACTGTTCCGGTCCAGGGCTAGGACTTCCCGCTGCTCGGAGTCCGTAGACCACATTAGCTCTCCATACAGGGCTAGGCCAAAAGGATGGTGCATTTCTGTGGAATGAATAGGAGCATGTATTGGTTTTTCATCTAATTTTTTTTCATTTTTAGTTCTCTAGCGATTAAGCTACAATTATATAATATTGACTGGCCTTAAGGGAAACATCAAATATGTCACCCCCAACAGAAAACGTATTGGCCCAAGTCTTTAGACAAGGGCAATATGGCTCTTTCAAGGGCGACATATTTGATGTTTCCCAAAAGAATAGCCAGTCAACATTGTTATAATTACCTAAGGCTGTACAATGTGCAATTCAAGCTACTATTTGGAACAATTCATATGCCTGTTTGCTTAACACTACTTCTGAATTCAGCTTCTTCACGACCTTGGCGAAGTAACCCTGTAAGCGATTGTGACGTAATTGTTACCTTGCAGTCGCAACATGGCAATGTTTACCTCATTGGTCTTGGATTGAAAGTAGAGAGCGAAATATGACTTTTATTTATCTCCTAAAATGCCTTGTATAGGTAATAATTTAGATTATTTTTTATTTACAAGTTATTCACATCATTACCCACAGGAAATATATACATTGAAGACTTGTTTCTCAGAGGCAACATTTTTCAAATATTTCTCTTAATATATACATGTATCTAAATAATAAACAGGAATTCATGTTTGCACTTATAAGCAATGATGGTTTCATCTGTTTTAGTCATTATTCAGGCAAAGAAATTGGAATTCATTTCCTACAAACTTCAGTTCTTCCTCTTTAATATTTCAGTGCAAAATTAATTCCAAACCTGCTGTACTGAGATGGCATAGGCATGGGATGGGGTCTATGGAAAGTATGTATTACAGCATTATCTGTCAGTGTCCAAAGGGTCCAGACATTTTTCACCCCAGGATTGAAATAAACTGTACTTGGGGAATCAGCTGGCAACAAGTGCTCCATTAGCAGAAGCACTTCTAGACCAAACTTTAGACCAAGCAGCTATAGACTACCTCAATAACAGTCTTACCCCCTCTGTTGATGACCCTATGACTGGTCCCGTCGAGGTCAGCTTCGTTGATGGTACTAAGACCTGCATCGATCCAAAGAACCTTGTTGTGTGTATAGTCTATGGCCAGTTTGGTGGGTCGCACCGGTGACGCTGCTACCGTGACACGGTTACTCCCATCATGCCTTGCGGCTTCGATCTTAGGAGACTCCCCCCAAGAACTCCAGTAGATGATGCTGCAAAAGAAAAGCATAGCTGGCACCATAAGCATAGCGTCTCTGGGCTGTTAAAATCTTGTTATCTCAAAACTAAAATATTTTGATGAGGGCTCAGAAAAAACTTGATTTTAGAATTATAACATGGGTAGCAACCTTCTGATCCCTCGAAAGAGTTTTTCAAAGGTATCAGGAGAATGTTTTCACACAATATAAGATTGCAATCATTGACATATTTCAAAAATACAGCTTTTCTAAGCTACCCACAATTTTTTTTATAGATATTACAAATATGACCCCTTTATTTTCTTTTCACAAGAGCAGGAAATCACCATGTAAATATTTGATTGAGGATGATGAGGCTAATAAGAATCTTCTTTCATATTCTACATTTCTATAAATCCCATCACCTACTGCATGTTTATCCAATATGTTGGTCTCATTGCCATCAATTTGAAGAACTCATAGTTCTAATAACCTTACCATCACTACCCATTATTTTTGTCTTTCCAAATTACAAATTAGAATCATCAACTAAAACACAATATCACCAAAGCAAAACTTCTAGTAATACTGTATACTCACTTCAGAGCAGGATGAACTGCTATACCATGTGGCTCATCCAATGATGACATGAGTATCGTGTGTCGACTACCAGGGTACAAGCTCTGAGTAGCAATATAGCTCCCTCTAACAAATAGAATAATACAAAACCATGCAATAGTAATAATATTCCTTTTTATGATATATTAGTGTGGTGCATTTCTCCCTTTTTTCTACATATTGTACACAGTTGAAAATTTGTACTTTTAATTGTGTACAAGGGCAGATTTGTGATTTCAATAAATGTTGGGAGTCAAACTTGGACTAAGAGACTGGTCAGGAGAAAAGCAAAAATTGGGAGAAATACAAAAAAGCTAAGGAAATGTGTTTTTATTCAAATAAGAGGACATTGAAAAGGGAAGCTAAAAGAGGACTTACAAGTACTAGTAAAAGATTCAATAAGAATAGTACAAGCTCCAATATAAACTTGCCAAAAAAACTTAAACTCTTTGGAAATTATTATGTTTTATATGGTGTCAATCAGTGATTAAATTATGAGTAATGTTAGGAAACATGGGTACGTTGAACACAATTCAAGAAATCAAATACAATTTAAACCATATTAAGATTGGTTAAAAATCAGGTTGTGTTTGATTATTCGAACTGCGTTTGATTGAACAGGTCCCAGAAGATAGAAAGTAAAAATATCATTGTATTCTCACACTGAATCAACCCAATACAATCTCCGGTGCATCCAATCGACAGCCATGCCTTCCACCGAGTCCACGCCCCTCGTCGACACCACCTCCAGGCCACGCCCATCGGTCCTGACCCTCTCGATCACACCCCTCCCATGATCCGCAAAGTACACCATCTTATGTAAGGGGTCAAACTCGATGGTGGAGATGTTGCTGAGTCCGGCCTTGGCGATGGTCATGTGACCGGATCCGTCCGCGTAGATGCGGTGGATGCTGGTGGTGTTGGCGTAGATGAGGTAGGAGCGGGAGGGGTCAGGGGTCAGGTCGGGGAGGTCAATCTGACAGTCGCTGTGCGTGCTACAGTTGAAAGACCCTGTCAAGAGAAACATTCATAGTGAAAGGGTGAGGGAAAAATATTTCTGACTAAATTTGTAGGGATTGAGTGTCAACATAATAATAAGGAATAGATGAAAGTGCAGTGGATCAAAATATTGCAAAAGGTGAAATAGTAATTGATTTACATTGGCTTCACCTCTTTGAATAGAATGTTTCTGATTCTTTCCAAATTCTATGACTCAAAAGAAATTCCCCCTTACTGTGGCGGACCGTGACCCAGAGGAGACAAAGCATTGGAGTGGCACTATATTGTTTGTGAACAATGCTGTGCCACTTCAATGCTTTGTCTCCTCCGGGTCACCAATTATGAAACATGTATGAATTTGGTTTTCTTTATCTATGAAAAAAGTGGACAATATGGGACAATTAGGAAATGTTTAAAAAACATTTATATGGTCACTTCACACATGTTTACAGCACATAAAGATGGCTGCTCTACAGAAAGCATTGTTAATCGCAGGTCCATGTGATTTATTAATTTACTAAAAGAGTTCATCACCTCATCATCATCATCACCATTATGAGGTGAGGTGATGCAGGCAGGTCGATCAGAATGTTTGACTTACCAGCAATATCAAACGAGGGTTGAGTAGATGGGTGGTTGATGCAGACACCTTTGGGGCTACTTTCTACGAAAATACTCCAATCGACTCTGGACTCCGGACTGTCTCCGTACTTCACGATACTGTGGATGCTGTTCTCCACAGAGTCGGCCCAGTAGACCTTCTGCTCAAAGATGGCCAAGCCAAATGCATTTGGGCTGGAAAACAACAAAAGAAATGCATTTTGAATATTATATACTACTATGAGTCAACTTTTATGCTTATGTCAGGTCATGATGTCCATCTTGTAATGAGAGTGCCCCCCTCCCCCTCCCCCCCAACCTCTCCAGTATGATATCAATTTTATTTCATTAGCAGTCCTCTTCAGAAGTTGAGATGGCGCTATTCCATGTGCCTGCAGTAATCAACAAACAGTAGAGGGGAAGTTCACCACGATGATAAAGTTGCTTCAATAAAAGCAGAAAAATGAGAGAAAAATATTGGTGAAGTGTTTACGGGAATGCATCAATGAAAAGAGTTATCATTTCTTTAGGTTTTGAATTTGTGATATCATATACAAGCAGTACATGTCATATAAATTCCTTAAATACCCATATCTTTATGGTTAAAGGTGAATGAAGATGCTTTCCTCAAATTAGCGGAATATGAAATAACGTGTCTAATGCGACAATGAATGCACAAGTAAAATTTTCTGAGAAAATGGCATTTTTATGGAATTTATAGCAAACAAAAAAATGGGGGATCCCTTTTCATGGGACATCGTAAAATCATCACTTTAGAAATCTGTAACTCCTCTATTCTTTGATGGATTTTAGCAGAACTTTCACAAATATGTCCTTTTTTGTTTTCTGCTTTCATTAAACCCAGTTTACGTCAGTGTGGACTATCTACCTGATTTTTTCCAAGAGTCTATTCCTCTTCTTCCCGATATAGTTGGACGATTCTATCCTCCGCTTTCCAATGTCCAGCCAGTAGACCCTCTTATCGATCACATCTATGGCTAGATTCCTGATGACCTTGAGGTCATTCTTTGAGATTCTCTTGGTGTGTCTGCCATTGGTGGACACTCGCTCCACCTTGTCGGCTTTACCTGACGAACTCCAGAATATAAACCTGAGGAGAGAACATCAAATAATTGTTGTTCTTAGATTTTTGTTTCATACCAGCTCTTCATAACATACACACGACTTTACAAACGACTGGTGACTCTATATTCAGAGCTAAAAACGATCTCACTCTAATGACATACTGTACCTGTCAATCCTGTCAAATAGCAAATATTCTCTATTCAATTTTACTACACTTCGTTGAATAGAGCTTCCTTTTTTTCACATCATGCAAAATCTTATAACATCACACTCGTGCCTATTCACAATTTGTATACTGGCAGGTATAATTGTTATGGACATTTCAGAATTCATTTATGAACACACTCACCCTTCAAATGGATCCAAAGCAATAGCCTTAGGTCTCCTTTTACCGGTGTTGAAGACTACTTCTCTGTTTGAGCCGTTTAAATCGCATCTCTCGATCTGCTTGAGTCTGTAATCTGTCCAGTAGATCTTATTATGAACCCAATCAACGGCTAAGCTCTCTGGGCTGTGCAGATGCCTTGAGACTATATGCTGAGAAAAGATTGGAGGGTGAAAGACACGAGAGAGGTGTGATATTATCTGCGGGATGATCATCAATTTAATAATCATTAGAATTATTCCAATCAAAGTCATATTCCATCCCCACAATCACCATCCATATTGTCATCACCATCATCACATCACACTCATAAATTTTCATAGACATAATCGCTATCACCATCATCAATTCATCATCACCTTCTTCTTCATCATCATCACCATCACATCTTCATCACAATCACTGCCATTATCTTCACATCATTACCATCATTATCATCATCATCATCATAATCACCACCACCATCATCACCATAAACATCATCATTATCATCATCATCACCATGATCATCACCATCATCACCATAAATATCATCATCATCATTCTTTAGGGGCTGTTTAGCAAATCAATGATGTAATCACAATCAATTCTAAAACATAATCCATTGTCACATGACACAGGATACCAAAGTACTCTTCATTAAAATTTCAAACATGGAAGGCACTTCCATACTACTTTTAGAAGAAACATTAAACTGCAAATATAGCATTTATTCTGAATCTACACTAGTAATAGATACCCAAGGCTTAATTAATCCAAGGACATCTTCGGCCATGGCATCTTCCTTAGCTGCCCAACTGCTTGACCTCAATGTCCATTTAATTGGCCATGGATACAACGTGTGCCCTTACTCCCATTTGTACTGTAATATATAACATTTGTCCTATAAAAGTGGTTGAGCCCTCAAAATATTGAAACCAAGACTGTGTTGGTGTTTCTGTTTCATAAAGCTTTATGCATGGTCTATGAAGACTGGAAGAGGTTCTTAGGTGCCCAAGTTTTTTTTTATCTTTGCAGTTTTTATTCGTCATAAAAATGATCAAAGTATACAAAACATATGTTTGCACTTCAATAAAAAAGAACATTGTATAAGTACATACAACAATCTCAATTTACAAGAAAATTGTACCCTAGCGCTACCAACAGGACGATCCCTTAACCGAAGAAGGGGGTACGGTAATACCCAATGGTCCAGTGTCGACCTGGCGGCATCGCCGGGGTATAACGCAACCCAAAAAATAGGTGCCCAAATTCGCTACATAGTAATTCAGCAGAAAGGTTCACCAGTCATGCACAGGGTTGTGAGTACTCAATAATACGAACAGCTTTATGAACTGTTCAACTAGGGCCTGTAACACAAAGCTTAGCAATCACTATAGAACATTTTTTACGACTGATTGCATTGACTACAATGTACAATCAATCATGACAATCATTCAATTAATCATTATGCTTTGTGTTACAGGACCTAGGGCACGCTTTAGCATCTCCTTACCTGAATCTCTCCTCCATCCAATGATTTCCCTTCAATCTTGTTGGTACTCCTGTCAATCCAGAACACCATTCTCTCTCTATGATGGATGTCCAGGGAGAGGACGGTGTTCACGTCGTTTGCGATCCGTCGCCCCGGTAACGCATTCTGGATGTCTGCTTCCGAGATGCTGTCTCTGTGACTGTATATGATTTCTGCTTCAGGTCCTGTAGTAAAAAAAAAGAGATGGAATTAAGAGATAGGCCTATAAATTGATCCTTGTTAGAGATATGGGGGGGGGTAAAACTTTGAATATGAAATGTTTCTTGCTCAAGTAGTAGAATAGGCAGACAACTCCTATTTTTGTACTTTTGGGGAAAAGGATGGCTGTTTAATTTGACTAAGGTGGCTAAAATTATTTCCAAGACTTTTAAAATCAATCACTTGTCAGTAAAATGTTTTATATCATCATCATCCTGTTCTCTGACCAATTAATGTGAGTGTGATCGTCAACATTATCACCAAACAACGTTATCATCTTAATGTCTTCTTGATCATCAAAATCAGTAATCAGAGGTATCATCACCACCATTATCATCATTCTCAGCATCATCATCATCACTGTTGCACTGCATCTTCCAAATTAATTCATCATTTTCATCACCATCACATTTTCCTCAATCATCATCACCATCATATCATCATCACCAATCACAATTACCATATTTTATTAATCATCAGTACAATTCATTTATTTTCTCTTTCGATCTTTTTACATTTACAATGATAGTTCAATATACATATTTACAAAATATAACATTTAAATCATTTTCATAATACAAAAATACTATGAAATCAAAAGAGGAGACCAACTAAAAAGCAGCATCAATCATCATCCTTTTAATCATCATTAATTATCACTGGATCATCATCAGAATAATTATCATCAGACATCACATCATTATATTCATAATCATCATCTTAATCCATAACCTTGTTCAATCATAGAATGAGTGATCTTAATCATCATCATCAATTCATTTTCATTATCATCATCAATTCATCATTATCATCATCATCAATACGTTAAGTATCAGACATTAGACAAACCTCCAGCCGAGCAGGACCATTCGTCAGCCCCAATGGCGTACCCTGGTAGACATGAGCAGTGGTAAGACCCCAGAGTATTGACGCAAAGCTGCCCACATTGTGATACACCACCAACCTTGCATTCGTTGACATCTGCAAAGTAATTGAGAAAATACAACACAATAATGAACACGTGGGACCGAAATGAACATCACGTCATTCTCACTCACCAAACTTAACAATTATTCATTCCTTTCGTAATTTGGGTGACTGGCACAAAGAAAACCTTTGCCCCGAATTTCCATAACTAACCGTGACTATAGTAAGTCTTACCGTGTCACTGGCAAATATATTATCATCAAAGAAGATGAAAACACTGAAGTTTGAGTTTGGACGTCGTCTGCAAGAAAATTTGCTGCAACATTTACTGTTTATTAACCATGAGGGCAGCAAACACATAGTCGGACATTGGTTCACCTAACTTCAATCATGCCAATTAAACTTCCTGATTACAAGCGTTGACCACACTTTTTGTATCCGATACCAAAACTCTTTACATTAAAAAATAACGATGACTTAGAACAAATAATGAAAAAAATCATTTTAATAAAAGAGTTGACCTATAAAATATCTATTGCAAAATACCATTTTTTGATTACAAAAAATAGACCCCTCTCGATAAGCCTAACGATCTCTGTTTTTTGAAAATGAAAGACAGTATCCTAACTTACCTCTGCACCCAAGTCCCTTTTCTCGTTTGAATCCGGGTGGACACGTGACTTGATAGGCACCCTTCCCTCTCCCTCTTCCCCTCCCTCGACCAGCCATCGATGGGGTGAATAAAATCTGCAACACTAGAGTTGAAGAAAAAAGGGAAATAAAGATTTCGTCGAAATATACCAAATACGAAAAAAATGTAACGTCTGTGAATTTTATATATTTGTTTGTTTTGTTTTATTTCTGCGTTCACAATACATTATCAAAAATATTTAAATTGTTTGCAATATACGAAAAAATCCATGATGTTTACATAAGAACAAAAAAGAGGTGTGGGCAAATACTTCAAATTCTATAGTAAAAAACAACATTGACAAATAAACGCAGGAGACCGCCAACGTGAGCGGTTAAGCTTGTATTGATGGCGGCCTCATTATGTTAGCTGCCGTTATGTATTTTGTTCATTATGTGATGTACTATTTCATGTAAATGTACTTAACAGAGAGATTTGGTAGTAAGTTCAACCAATTTGGATTCGAGAAATTGCTAGGGTTCGCATACCTACAACAATGAGGTTTTTATCGTCATCATCATTTTTTTCTTCTGTCTTGCGCAACATATCCTTTACAACGAAGACCTCCGTGTGGAAAGCTTTGCATCATTTCAGTAATTATGTTTGCATCAATATGATTTCTTTTGTTTTCATTTTCTTTCCTGTAATACATGCATGTATACGCATATAAGAATAAGTCAACTATAATTTCATCATTTCCAAGGGGGATCCACATTTAAAAGCTTTGCTTTTTAGTGGATCTCCCTTATTTCCATTTATGCTCTATATCATACTGTTTTTCTGTTTTACGAAGTAAGAATGCCCTATAAAATTGTACTTGATTTTTATTGCTTTATATTACTTTGTATTATGTTTTGAATGGAAATGAAATAAAAGAATTGAATTGGATTGAAATGAATCGTCGTCGTCATTATGATTTCTATTATCATTCATCACAATCATCATCATCATCTTAATTATCGTAATTTTCAACATGATTATGCATCACTATCATCATCACTATTATGCATCGCTATCATCATCACTATTATGCATCACTATCATCATCACTATTATGCATCACTATCATCATCACTATTATGCATCACTATCATCATCACTATTATGCATCACTATCATCATCACCAGCTCGACCATCACAATCACGTAGGGAAAAAAAAAAAAAGCAAATCGGTCATAAGTTCTGTTTTGATAAGCCTATATTGAAATTGTACATTACTGTGAAAAACAAATAAGAATGTATTTCATATTTGTAAAATACATCGGGGGGATATAATATGCCCTTGATTTTGTTCTTTGAATGTTTTAAAGTTATTACAGGCCCCTGCACAATTTCTCAATCGGGGGTGACACCCCCCTTCCCCCTCTTCAATCGTACCGTTGCCACGATGGGCATCTATTTTTTCAGTATTTGTGGAGCCCCCCCCCCCTTAAAATACACTGGTGCCGCCCCTTATCGCTATTGAAGAAACAGTTAGAAATAATGCACTTGGCCCATCCTTGACAGTAGTTAGACATTTCCTAAACATTGTTTTATGAAGTAATCATTTTTTTATGACTAAGATTCACGAAGGACATAATAATAACTCAATCTAGGCCTATGTACTTATTCTAATTTACCGACTATTATAAGATTACCTTAAGTTTAAAGATGCCAGAATGATCGTAAGAGGGAATGATCATGATTATAAAGAAAGTGGGGGTACCATTCATATTTCCGGCCTGCCGGGGGTTCATTACTGAATGCCTATTACCAATTCGAGTCCGTTCACCGTAAAAGTCACTCTTAATTAAGCCATTCACCTCGATTTGCATGGGTTTAGACACTTAGAACTGTTCCAGTTTACATTTCAAGGAGGGAACATAGTTTAGGGTCGTGATTAGGGGTTCAGGTCTGTAGATGTAACTGGAAATATGAGATGCCCTTGCCCCCGGCCCTCCCAATGAGGGAGGGAGGGGCAGACATACCCAACCCTCCCGGCCATGAGAGTATAACACTTGAGCAACCAAAAAAAAAGAAAAAATATCTTTAAGACAGAGACAGTCTGACAGAAGGAAAAAACCTCATCTCACCCCCTAAAAGAAGCTGTAAACCAGCTATGCCAGTGTTATTTCTATTTTTAAAATATGAGGAATCGTATCTACATAAAGAGAAAGATATGCGGGAAAGGGGAAGAGTGACTGGAATGTGAGTCTAGTGAGGGCAGAGCCATGGAAATTGTTTAAGGGACAAGATGTATCGACACGATGACTTCATTTTTTTTTCTTTCTTCACATTTTTAAAAATGATAAGGGTATCAAAATTCATAATATTCACACGACCGTGCATCCCACCTACCAGTGGTTACGACTGTCATCTTTAAATCAGAAGGGCGTGGGTTCGAATCCAAGCCATGGCGTGTTTTCCTTCAACATGAAAGTTACCCACATTGTGCTGCACTCGACCCAGGTGAGTTGAATGGGAACCTGGAAGAAATCATTCCTTGAATGCTCGAGCCCCCGATCAAGGTAGCCGTGCTAATGCCGGGATACTAAATAACAGTATCATGTTGACCTGGGGAGCGTTTCATGAAAGGACTTGTCGGACGTTTTATCCGACAGTTTCTATAGTAACAGTGCCTCTCAGCCAATCAGAATCAAGGAAAGATGTCAGATCTGACAACTTGTCAGACAAAAATGTTCATAAAACGCCCCCCTGGGCCCGCTGGAAGAACCGGTAGTTTTCAGAAATAAAGTGGCTACCCTGGGTGAAATATGACAGTAGTAGTAGTATATAGTAGTAGTAGTAGTAGTAGTAGTAGTAGTAGTAGTAGTAGTAGTAGTAGTAGTAGTAGTAGTAGTAGTAGTAGTAGTAGTAGTAGTAGTAGTAGTAGTAGTAGTAGTAGTAGTAGTAGTAGTAGTAGTAGTAGTAGTAGTAGTAGTAGTAGTAGTAGTAGTAGAAGTAGTAGTAGTAGTAGTAGTAGCAGAAGTAGTAGTAGTAGTAGTAGTAGTAGTAGTAGTAGTAGTAGTAGTAGTAGTAGTAGTAGTAGTAGTAGTAGTAGTAGTAGTAGTAGTAGTAGTGGTTTTAATCTCATTTCAGCCCCTCCCTCACTGAACCACCTAATGTACACCCCCCCCCCCCCCCCCTCCTCACAAGGACCCACACTAGCAATTTGCAGCTTGATGCGTTTAAAAAATGGATCAAACAGATTAATGACAAAATAACATAAATGGCCATCAATCATGATCACAACCAAGAACCCATGTCAACACTTGCCTTCAGAAAATCAAGTATAGAGAATCAATCTTTTTGTTGAAACCGAGAATGTCGGATTTTGCAAAGAAACATTTAAATAACTATTTCCTTGATTTCATCATGGAGCTATAAAACACATAGCTCCATGATTTCATTGACAGAATTCTCACATTAACACCTACATGACATCGCACCAGTGTCTCTCGTGAAAAACCTCAATATTTCTGACAGGCAAAAAACAAACAAACAAAACAAACAGGTCATAAAAAAATAGTCCCTTATACCCCTAAAGTTGAGGGAAACGGACCCCCCCCCCTAAAATTTGTGTTGATAACTTTTTTCGTTTTTTTTTTGCTTGTGAAGTTTGTTTCCTGTGCCCCCCTAAATATTTTGTGGTCCCCCTAAAATTTTGATTGATAACCCTTTTTTGTCCAATTTTTTTTACCTGTTTCCATCCCAAAATTTCAGGTGGATCCCCCCTGATTTTTTTGGCTTCAGCCGCCAATGCCTTCAGGGTACGCGAGTGCATGTGACTCGGGTTTTTTTAGTAGTCTTCAAAAATAGGTAAAATCAACTACATGTATTTTCTCATACAAAATAATGGGAACAGCTTGAATGTGCTCAGAACGGTATAGGTCCAACGCATTTGCTTCGGTATATCACACTTTGCCGGAAGAGTTTTATTGACAGAGGTAATACCAAACCATACTATCCACAGCTGATGAACAGGTTGATTTCTTTCCAGTTCTGAAAGGAAAGGTCGAGATCTATGATAGAAGAAATGCCGATGAAATGTCATTGACATTGGCCTCTTGTGTCTGGCATCCCGTTCACATTAACCTCAATGCTGATTCACACTCTATATTCTTCTCCCCGTCACAGAAATAAGTCCTTTTCTCTATTTTTTTCCAACACGGGGATTTCAAAATGCACCATAGGGGCATGGAGATGAATGCCCCCCTAGTTAGAACTTAAGCTACTTGCGTACAGATGACAGGGGGGCATGGATTCCCCCTTACGTTTTACGACCAAGAATAAAAAAGAAGAAAAGGGAATAAATGGAATGATAAAAGGTAAAATATATTGCTCTATGATTTTACGTTATTGAAATATAACATGAAATTAGATTTTTGTATTGAAAGGGTCAAAATATTTACACGCTCGTTTCGAATTCTCGCAGCATTTTTTCAGAAATTTTGACCCATAGACCACGTCTGCCATGCACCCTCAAAATATTTGGTTCATGACGCCATTATTATTGTTCTCCATTCGCCCCTCCTTCTGCTTTAAAAATCTTGGTTCGCCAATGGGTTTATTATTTTTACTTCATTTAATAGCATCGTAATCACATGATTGATTTACTAGAATGAGTTAAATTTTGTTTGAAATAAATGTAGATATGTATTTCAAATAACTCCTGTCATGGAATCCTGTAATATTACTCTGGCATCAGCATATTTACATAGCTACCAAAACGAAAAGACGCCAGCACCTCAAATAAAAATAATTTTCTAGTTTTTACCCAATCCTCATTCCTCGCTAAGGTCGAGTACGTGTGGCAAATGGACAACAAAGTCTTGTCAAAAGACATTATAATAGTGTTGTATCGGATTTGAATCCCTTATCTTCTTCTATAGTCTGTGACACCTCTTAACAGGGGCCGCGGAAGCGGGTTGGCAAGGGGGGGGGCTTCTGCCCCCACTTTTTTTTCCAAAACCGTGTACAAAAACGTAAAAAACACCATACGATTGTGATTTTTTGCATGGTCAGCCCCTCCCCCCCAACGTGAAAACCGTTCCGCTGTCCCTAAAACAATAATAAAAATGTTAAACATGTTGAGCCAAAGTTTTCATCAATGTTCCAATCAAAATATGATCAAGGCATATCTTGAAGGGTACCGGAAGTTAGACGGATATCTCTTGGGTTTGATCTCTTGTCCATGCCCTACTAACACCATAACCGCTCAATGTAAACATTGAACTTCCTAAAAGAATTATGGAAATATGTTTATGACAGGCTTAGCAGGATAGTGACAGTAAGTATCCCGGAGGTGAGCGACGAGTTCATGCTTTCCAATTTATCCATAATTATTTGTTTCACCTAATTTCAACATTGACAGCCAAAACCATTGCAAAATAATTACGGCAAATATTATTTATTATATCAATTGAATTATCAATTCATTACAATAGAAAGTACTTAATAACCGAGCAC
This sequence comes from Lytechinus variegatus, assembly GCF_018143015.1. Classification (NCBI taxonomy): domain Eukaryota; kingdom Metazoa; phylum Echinodermata; class Echinoidea; order Temnopleuroida; family Toxopneustidae; genus Lytechinus; species Lytechinus variegatus. The sequence continues at coordinate 12,290,516 of NC_054757.1, forward strand.
TTAATATAACAAAAAAAATAATGTGAAAATTTTCCATCGACCACTTAAGGCAAACGGTATCAAACGGATTTCATTCAGAAAATAAAAGTTTTGAATATCAAAAGAAAATCAAAGCAGATATCTAGTCAAAAATCACAATGCCCACTTCTGGATATTTGAAGTACCAGTTTGCAGGGGCGTCGATCCATTTTTCAGATGGGGGGGTCAAAATTATGAACCAACGTTCCAAAGGCTCTCGATCACACAAAACAAACAAAATCACCCATACACACACATAGGCATATAGATAACTCATAAGGGGATACATATCTCACTACACAGATAATGCGAGTGCCGAGAGCGAGCTGATATTTCTTTATATTCTGACCTGAAAGCTTGATATTTCAAGCATTTTTGGTACCAATGATTATGATGGGTATCTGAAAGAACAATAGATGCGAGCGCGAAGCGCGAGCTGAAAATTTTGATATTTCGATCTGAAAAATTGACACTTTAATGGACGTTTTTAATAAAGGACTAGATATATATCCAACAAAAGATTATTGCAAATCGAAGCGGGAGTTCTTTTGAGGTTTAGAACTGAATACGGGACGTTCTATTCACCTATACTTAATCATGAAAAGTATGGGTTTTTGCTACAGAAATGATGCGAGCGCGAAGCGCGAGCTGAACATTATTATATTCCAATCTGAAAAGCGGTCATATTGATCACGATTTTGAATAAAAAATGAGTTGTGTATTTCAATCTCGCTTGCTGATTTCTGTGAAACATTACAATCTTATCTTATTTTTGCACATGCGGAATTATTGGGGGCGAAACGATATGTTTGCCCCACAATATTTCCACTGATGGGGCGATCGCCCATCCCCCCCCCCCCCAGGATCGACGCCTCTGCCAGTTTGGTTCAAATTCAGGGGGATTAGCCCTAAACCCTTCCCCCACCACAGCGTCACTTTTCCAGATTTTGTACCCGGTATATTTCTAGATCACACCTGTTGGTATTTCATTTCGGAATGAAAATAAGATATCAAACAAACTCATGACCCAAAACAAGGTCAATGGGACACAATGAAACTTTGCGGACTTCTCTCGCTATTGTTGTAAAAAAAAGTTCGAAAACACACCATAATTCGTTCTCTATTTATAGTATAAACATGATAAATATAAAAATTCACATGCAGAAAAATGGTTCAAGTTCCCAAATGGTCATACGATGTCAGTTATGCCAGGAATGCTATTGTCAGATTGTGTATGCTTTCACTCAACACAATTTGAAAAAAAAAACTTGCCCGATGTAATTGCCAAACACGCAAACACAATTAGGCCTACATTTTGAAGATTTTTTTGGTAAAATGTATAATGACTTATCATGCAGAAGATACTTAAATGCAAATTTCATGCAATTCAACTCGTATTGAATATAATTGATGAGATATACCTGAAAAAGGTGTATTTCTTATTCCTTTTCATTCTCTGACGCGAAAAGAGGCTTCATTTCTTAATTTGACATAAAAGTAGTAGTGGTAGTAGTAGAAGTAGTTGTAGTAGTAGTAGTAGTAGTTGCTGTAGTAGTAGTAGTAGTAGTAGTAGTAGTAGTTGTAGTAGTAGTAGTAGTAGTAGTAGTAGTAGTAGTTGTTGTAGTTGTAGTAGTAGTAGTAGTAGTAGTAGTAGTAGTAGTAGTAGTAGTAGTAGTAGTAGTTGTTGTTGTAGTTGTAGTAGTAGTAGAAGTAGTAGTAGTAGTATAGTAGTAGTGGAAGTTGTAGTAATCGAAAAGTAGAAGTAGCATACTAGTAGTATTGTAGTAGTGTAGTAGAATAGTAGCAGTATTGTTTTTGTTTTTCAGCAAAATTACATTCTAATCGATATACTGTATATTGATAACATATTTATAACAAATAAAAGTACGAATGAGATGTGAAGAGTGTTCGTCATGAATAGGTCTTTGTTTATTTTTACAGAGTATAACCCCTCCCTCCCTCACCCCCCCCCCCCCTCTCCCTTCCATGAATAGGCCGTCATTCCGTCATGAATAGGCCTTCCGTCATGAATAGGCCTTTATTTATTTTTACAGAGCACAACCCCCCTCCCTCCCTCACCCCCCCCCCCCTCCCTTCCATGAATAGGCCGTCATTCCGTCACGAATAGGCCTTCCGTCATGAATAGGCCTTTATCTATTTTTACAGAGTACAACCCCCTCCCTCCTCCCTCCTCCCTTCCCCCCCCCCCCTCTCTCTCTATCCCTTCTTCTGTCTTCCCCTCCTCTCCCCACACCTATCCCTCTTCGTTCATCAGTGACAGATCACCCATGGATTCCGTTTTTTATCTGATAGATGATCATGATGATGATCGATGATCCTAGCTCTGTCTGTCTGCTAACACCGTCTGAATCGGAACAATTCAGTCTTACGAATTTCCGTTACCAGATTACTCCCGCATTTTTTCGATTTTCTTTCGGGTTTTTTTCCAATGTGGTCGGAGAGGGAGAGAGATGGGAAGAAAAAGATGAAACAAGGAGAGAAGGGGTAGAAAGAAGCAGGAGCGGGAAAAGAGTGATTATTTTAAGAGTGTATATAGTAACCATATAAAAAAGACAAAATGTGGTGTGTGTGGTGTTTTTTTTTTGGGGGGGGTAATGAATAGGAAAAGTAAGAGAAAGAGTTAAAGAAAGTACCCAGCAAAATAAGAAATATGAAAGAAAATACATAATAGTAAGAAAAGAACCAAAAGGGTAAGAGAAGAGAGAGGGAGAGGGGGGAAAATGCGGATAAAATGGGGAAATACATTGGATTATACACAAACAGATTGACAATGATTAGATTGGATTAAGTTATGAGGCTTAACATGTAAAGAGTATGGGGACTGACTTTGGAATTTATGGAAGAAGAAACTGAATGACAGCGAACAAAATGCAAAAAAAAAATAGCTGGGAGGAGGGGTCGGCACAGGGCTCTTAATTTCATTTCATAATAGAATAACCATAACAGGATAGTGACTGGGTGTTCATGGCCTTGTTAATGTCCCAAGACGAAGCACATTCTTTATCTAGATCAAGATGACACAAAAAGATTAGACACTTTGTCTGGAACATGCTAAAATATATTCTTTTGATGTTGAATTAAAAGAAAAGCAGAGTGAGTGAAGTAACGGGAACGTCAAAACATTGTGACCTCCGAGTAGAATAGGATCTGTAGCCTTGTGGATGTGACATTAGCACGTGTCTTACATTATGGAAAACAGTCAAAACATTAAGACGTTAATCTCATGGTTATGAAGAAAAAACAGATTATAAAGTGTCCTAACAATTTATTTTTGTGACGTTGAGTTATAACCAGTACGAAAGAAACAAAAAAAGAACATCTTTAATGGATTTAACACCCTCTAAAATAATTTATAAGGTTTTTTTTACACATCTAAGTCTTTTGACACTACATGGACTTTGCTATTTAATCATTGCGGATGACTTTAGGGTAAAATTGAAGCCCTGAAAAATAACTTTAAAAGCACGATTGAGTGCTTTAAAAACGAAAAAAAGAATATCAAAGTGACCAAGGGAGTGTCATGAAAGGACTTGTCGGGTGTTTTGTTTTATCCGTTACCATAGCAACAGTCTGACACCTGTGCTTCTCGACCAATTACAATCAATGAAAGTTGTCATCCATCTGACAAAGTTATCAGACGACAAATATGACGATACGCTCTCCATAATTTTATATTATGGCGTTATCATTGGCATTCTATGATATTGGCTAAGCGGCGAATCCATGGGCGGGGGCCGGACACCCCCCCCCCCCTCCCCTCCCATCCCCAGGGAAAAAAATGTTTAAATTGGGGGGGGGGAATACTTTAGGGAAGTTTTAATGTGACTTGAGTGATGAATTTTGATGTTGTTGTTGTTTGTCACAAAATTTGAAAGAAAATCCTTACTTGGTCATTGCGATAGACCTGTCGCTATGTTATTCTGTACTCTAGAGGCGATTATTCTATACCAATAAAGGTCCGTGGTTTCACGTATGCCATTATTCAGTCTTTGCTATTTTGATCAAAAGCATCATTCATTTTAAAAAAAAAATCAATTTTCCTGGATATTTATTCATCCGTCCTCTCATACCGATTAAGGGGATTAAGGGTACCTTTTAAGAAAATATGGTTCTTATCTAATGAATGGAGAATATTGAGATGATGAGAGAAATGTATTTAGCAAGGTTTGGTAGGGACATCTCCCTATAGCAGTTTCTTCCCCCTTTTCGGTGTGGGGAAAGGAAAGGGGGTGGGTGTATAAATGGGAGACAACTATGGGCATAATCTTGAATATCAGTGAAGCTATTGATAAGGAAGCAGATAAGTAAACAGGGGAGGAGAGAAACTGAGAATAGGGGCGACTGCGTATTGAGTGAAAATGTGGGGGCGTCGTGATCTAGTGGTTAAGACTACCGTCTTTCAATCTCAGGGACGGGGGTTCAATTCCCAGCCATGGCGTGTATTCCTTCGGCAAGAAATTTACCCACATTGTGCTGCACTCAACCCAGGTGAGGTAAGTGGGTACCGACAGGAAGTCATTTCTCAAAAAGTTGCGAGCACCGGAATCGGTAGACTAGCTTGGCCGGGGTAATATAGGAGTGCCTTGAGCACCTAACAAGGTAGAAAGGTGCGCTGAAAAAATATCATTATCTATTTTTAAGAAACGTTTAAGGGAACTATCTGAAGCCTTGGGTTCAAAGTTTGGAGATTGATGAACCATGAACAAGCAGTGGGCCCTCACGCTAAACGATTGTTCACAGAAAAAAAAACTGTTAACCGGTGTACATAGAGGACCACACCTGTTATTTTACATCGGTGTTAAATTGACAGTGTTAGTTTAACACCTATAGGTGTAATTACAACACCTTTGGTTGTTACATTTACACTCTTTAGTGTTAAGTTCAATCTCTAGGGTGTCTAGGGTACAGTTTTAACACCCCAGTGACATGTATGGTCCTCTATTAACACCAAATAGTGTCAGTTTTAACACCACATATGTTACAGTGTTCTATAATTATGAATACTGATTTGGAAGATAATTTCTCTTAAATCAATTTTGCTGTTTTAATTGAAATAGAAATTAGAAATCAATGTATCATTATTTTCACCTCCATTAAATCACAATACAAAGTATAATATTGATCAGATACAAAGTAACTGATTGACAAAATAGAGACTATGGAAATGAGAAATTTAGAAATTGTGATGTTTGTGGGGGCTCAGCAACCCCACCCCGCCATGATCAAGAAACCATGTGGCACCGGGAGGGGTGGGCGATGGGATGGGGCAAGACTAGGCAGTATGTAGCATGGGCGATGGGAGGAATACGTAGATGAATATAGACACAAGTGTGGAAAAACTGCAAGTTTAGGCCTAAATATGAAACCATAAAGAGCTGACAGGGGTGAGGATAATAGGTTATACGAGGGAGGTATAGGGGGTAACTCGGAAGTTCATAAAATGAGAAAGGGGAACATTGCCACGCATACAGTCACATTATGGAGACCGCCTCCAGACCGATCAAGGTTATTACGTTATTCCAATGACATACCGTCGGTCGGTTTGGAGTCGGTTTCGATGGTGTGACTGAGCATGAGTGAGGAACTTGGGTAATCGCGGAAAGTGACGTTTTGCTGTCCATGGGGAAACTTATGAGGGAGTTAATGTCGCAATGCAGGTAGCATAAGCAAATACATAAAGTGTATTTAGTACATGATTGATGTTTTATGCTATGAAGGTAGGTAACAATTTAAAAGTGTTTAATCGATCAATTCAATAATAAAATGGAGGTGCCGTGGCCGAGTGGTCTAAGGCGCCTGGCTATAAAGTCCGGGGTTCGATCCCAGGCCGCGGCACCTATGCCCGTGAGCAAGGCATTTAATCTACACTATGCTCTTATCTTGCTTTCAATGGAAATGCTACATGCATTATAAGTCACAAGGTGTGCACTTGTTTTTTTTAAGAAAAAAACAACAAAATAATGATAATAATTTTTTTTAAAAGAAAAAAAACAACAAAATAATGAAATTGATTGAAAAAAAATATTCCTTAACATTGAATCCTATGATTGTTGTTTTCCGGGGGGGGGGTGAGACCTGGGGCCTGTTGCATAAAACTTTTTACCTGAGAAAACTCGGCATAAAAACTGAAAACTAAGTTTAGTCTGATTTCTGCCATTGACTTTAACACAGGGCAAAAACTCCGGTAAAAACAACCTGAGTGTTCTCAGGTAAAAAGTTTTATGCAACGGGCCCCTGGGACCCTTTGTCATGTAATGGTTATATGGAGTCCTTGATTCTGATTGGCTGTTGATCATCGTTACCACGTTAGTCACCATTGGATGACAAAATTACCATAAAAGTAACTTTTATTTAACGGGGCCCTGGGCCTGAATACTGTGAAAATAATTGTATTATCTAATATTGTTATATTATCTTACTAACCCAATTTCTCTCTCCCTTGTAGTTATTTTTTCAGGGATGCCCCTCGGCATTATTGCCGAATGTTCAAAGGAATGTCTACAGATTATCATTTATTGAATTTATCCGAATTCGAAATGACAGAGCCAAGCAAAGACAATGCAAAGAATAATGAATTGTATCTTTATTAGAACATGATGCCAGGAAATAAGATGATTCTTTCAAGCTTGTCCCTGGCAAAGTACCAACTTTCAAAACTGAGGTATGGTCTAGAAGAACATTCCGACTTTCATACTCCTGGGAATCTATTTTCGTAGATGGTAATCTCAATGAACGAAAAAATTATCTATACTTGTCTAGTAACGGATATATCAATGCAAAATAAATAATTCAAGGATACAGAACGGATGAAATCATCTGGTTACGATTAGCATAAAACTAATTAAAACAAAAATATTAATGATTCAAAATTTCAGAAATAATCAAGAGAGCAATTTTGTGTAATCACCCTAAAGTCAAGTTTCGCTCTGATTTTGCAATTATGCACATTCGTACAATTAAATTAAACAATTGTAATAATTAGTTTTCTCCTCTACATATCAGAGAAGCTTATAAACTACAATAGTTCTTGGATAATAACAATCAAAAGTATGAATGGTGCAATATAGAAATCTTCAATCAAAGGAAATTCAAATTCAAATTCATTTATTTCACATCGCTAAAAAATATACAAGATACAATACATCGAGATCAATCAAAATGATCCTGTAGTAAAGGAGTAATGAATATTTTAAAATGACAAAATAACAAAAATAACAAAATACATAGGGTAATGAATGCGATGAGGGAGAATAGCAAAAGCCAAATAGACCTATCTAGGCTACTCCCTGGTTAACATTCATTACCGAAAAAAAACTATCCTGCAATCAATTTATTAGATTTATAATAACATGGAAACAATTGTCATTATCATCCCACCAAAAATAATTCAGCGTGCAAAGAGTTAAATGAAAATAAAAACGTTAATTAAAGAATATTCACAATTTGATAGAAATAGAATTAAAAATAGTACATGCATGAGATAACATCCATACAGTTTTCTTTTGACATGGATTCCTGCTTCTTCTTTTTTTTACCTAACAAGCGTGGAATATCGAAGAAGTATATTCTCATTTTTCATTCTGAATTATCACAATTTAGTTATCATTCTTTCGTCACGTTTCGTCATGCATATAATTATGAGCAGTGGGTTTTAGGTGCTGACTATAGGCCTATATAACCATGTTAACCACATTCAGACTGTACACATCATAAACATTGACCTGTATATTCCATTGTAGTATAAACCTAATATTGGTCTAGATTAATTACGTATGAATGTTGATAGGCCCCAGTGGCGTAATAAGCCCAAAATATGAGGGGGTTGGATATTGCGTATCGGATTGCTGAAGGAAATTACGCCATGGCTGGGATTCGAACCCACGACCCTCTGTTTCAGAGTCCGAAGACTAATCTACTGGGCCACAACGCTCCACAACGCTCGCTAGTTGCGAGTGAGCGAAGAGAGGGAGCCAAAAATTAAGACATTTTTATTATAAAAATCATTTTTTTAATAGATTTTGACATAATATTCAGAAAATAGTACATTCCACCCTCTCTCTTTCCATTTCTGTTTTTATTTCTTGGTTGTGATTGTTTTGAGGGGCGGCAAGCGCCCCAGCCCCCCCTCCATCTTTACGCCACTGATATGCCCATATCAAAACAATAATGTCGTTCAACAAGATATTCACTCAGTTGACACTCTGCAGGAGAAAGGGTGACCTGGTAGAATATTTAAGTTAAAACCAATTTGTGAACTTGGGCCCAATTTCCAAATATTTGGGGAAACGAATCGAGTGGAACCCCCCGCCCCCAAAATAATGAATGAATGAATAGAACAATTAATAAATACAAACATGAGTAAATAAACCAATAAATTATTAAACAAATAGAAAAGAGATAATGTAAAAAACAAATAAAATAAAAACAGGGTTAGTGCCCCCCAACATGACCCAGCACCGTCCTTCTTCACACACAAACTTGTAAACAAGTGATTAAATACTTCCATGGATTGATAAATACCTTGTTAACAAAAACTTTGGCTTAAAACAGGGGAATATTTTGCAACAAACATGATCATCTTCGCATTATCACCGTTATTGATGTCGGTTTGACGTGTCCTAATGGTCAACATCGCGAGGACAATATGGCGTCGAAGCTTGTTGAAATTATAAACAAATATCCGGATATTTCAGGGATTATCACCCAAATAGCAAACTTTTCTTGGTCGAATATCGGATATCAATGAATTTATGACCGGTAGTTGCTGGTGTCAAATATGCGCCGCCTCAGGTCTACACGGAAGTGTCATAATGATATACAAATGCGGGGGGTGGGATATGATAAGATTCAGACACAAAAATATGTCAATTTTTCAGCTCTCCACCATTTGAGATTCAAATGCTATGGGGAGATTTCTATTTCGTGAATTTCAAATAATGCCGGAAACGAAGGAGCTAAAATAGACATCCAATTATATCAAATCTTCAAAATCTGCTTTGCATCAATATGTATCTATATGGGTGCTTCGTAAGAGTAAAAATCTCTAAAACTAATTTTTAATGCCTCTAACTGCATGGAAAGGAAAAAATATGATGACTTTATTGTAAGAAAAATTGACTAGTTGTGTCTTAACTCGAGGTCTAATGGTGAAAAGTGCGTTGGTCAAAAAATAGTACTTTATATTGCATGATTTAAAATAAATCCAGGTAGACTGTCAGTATAGGGATCAATATAGGTATAGATTTAATTTGAATCCTAAATCTTCCATCTTAAATATTTCATTCAGTACACAATCGCTCACCTAAAATAAAACATTTATTTTTTATGGGGATGTAGTTTTAAGCTGGAATTTTACTTCAGATTGCATACTAGTTTTTTTTTTTTTTTTTTTTTTGGGGGGGGGGCCTTCTGAAATTTAATTTCCTAGTTCCCGCCCTTACAATTTTTGAATGACACTACCCCCCCCCCCCTGTTTAGCTCATCCCACAGGCAATTTCGACCACCATCCTTTCAACCACGGCAATATGTCATACATACGCGAGACAACGCCCATCAAAGGATATACACTGGAGTCAGTCATTGACACTTGAGGCCCATATACCTATTATGGTAAGCGACATCGCCCGTGGATTATGAGGTGGCGAATGATGTCCTGTCATCTATCTTCCTTCTACAGATCGATGTCGACGCCGAATGAATTCCTTTGAGCAGTCAAGTAGCCTATGGTATAGAGGTCGAAACCTTATCAAGATCCATCAGTCATGTCAATAGACTATTAAAGAAGAAGATGCAACAAGTTGAGTCCAAGATACATGGTGTTAACGTGGAAATGTCATGGTGCAGCGGTTCAGACTCTCGCCTTGTAATCAGAGGGTCGTGGGTTCGAATCCCAATAAGACACTTGCGTCCTTGGGCAAGGCATCATTCCACACTAGGCCACACTCCACCCAGGTGATGAATGGGTACTCGGCATGATGTGAACGTCAATGTTGTTGCCTCCAACATGTCCAAGCCCAGAATCCTATGACTGGGGTAATAATATATCTGTAAAGTGCTTACAGAGACGTCGTTCTGAAGTATTAAGCGCAATATAATTAAAAGTGGAACATCATTATTGTTGATTTATTGATGTCCCTTGATGTCCCTATCTGGGGTCCGTTTCATAAAGAGTTACAACTATGGCAACTTTGCCATTATGGAAATTACCATAGAAACCTTGATTGTGATTGGCTGCTGAGCCTTGTTACCATGGTAGTTTCCATGATAGTTATAACAATTGATTTATGAAGTCCTTTATGAAACGGGGCCCCATACCGCACTCACATCAACGAAATCGACTCTTAACAGATCGATTGTATGTCACTGAAAGTTAAATAAACAAAATTTGATCGATCTGGGCTTGGTTTCGTATGTATGACTGCGACTTTAAACAAGGAATTGACCCAACATAATTCCAGAAATTTAAAAGCAACAGAAAATATGAAACACAAGATTTAGGATTTACATAGTTTTACATAGTTATGTTTGCGATTTCATTGTCCTAATTAAAAAAGGAAAAAATAGGTATGAATATATGAAGACGGTAACTGTAGAAAGTTTGCGACTTAAAACTTTGTGCATTTTTACGAAATTTGTTTACAGTTTCGGTGAGTTTGGAACAACCTTGGCAGTTTTGTGTATCTGTGTATCAAAGTAAAACGGGACATATAGATTACGGTTATAAATGACACACGGATTAGTTAGTTGAAACGAACCGCTCTTTCACATGGTAAAAAAATCGTAAATTGAATGATTCTAGTGAAAAATAAGGCTAATGACGAATTTCATTTAGCACGTGTGAAACCAAACTAGAACATGATTCTAATCACGAGCGCTAATCACAGTCACGATTACAATAGCAATCATGATTATAATGATGATTCAAGATTCACGAGTGAAAAGGCCCTATGCCATTGTTGAATTCATCTAAACATTTCAAAAATTATTTTTATAACTAATAAAATATTTTAAAACACATGAACGACACGATCGCGTCACATGCATTGTAAACCCTTATGCACCATTAAATTGATTTTCACTTTAATTCAGTCTGAAAACTACCTGATGCTCAGTCACACCAGCGAAACTGACTCCAGACCGTTCGAATCTTTTACGTTATTACCAATGGCATACAATCGGTCGGTTTGGTGTCGGTTTCGGTGGTCTGACTGAAGCATTGCTCTCTTTGAGCGGAACATGTTTCAATATAGTACATTCTCACAAACAGAACCCATCGTAATTGCTTCCTTTCAAAACATGGAAGCTTATTTTAGCTGCAGCAGGTATATCTATGTTGTTGGGGGTGAAGACCTGATAGTAAGAGGGCGGCGCAAGACATGGCATTTCGATTGGGGTGCAGACATAGGCCCGTATTCTGAACTCAGGTTTAACTTAGACCATGGTCTAACTCTGTGCTAAAATTATGGGAAGCCGAAAGTGTCAAAAATTTTATTAAGATGTATGTTTTTTTTATATTTACCGTGCTCTTTCCTGATTCATCGACGGTGAAGACAATCATCTATTTATAATTCCTAGATAATTATGAATGATTTGAGGGCCAAATGAGCCGAACTATGATATATATACTGTTAGTGATTTATGTAACAATTGGCTATCCATACTTAAACCACAACTTTAAACCTGAGTTTAAGTTAAACCCGACTTCAGAATACGGGCCATCGAGTTAAATACGTGCAGACGGCCCCAAACAGTGTGAAATTATTTGTATTTTATCACAAAAATATTAAAGGGTGTTGTACGTGTGAAGAAAAAAAAATAGCCCCCCCCCCCCACTTTAATCTTCTCTTCTTTGCTAAAAAGAATAGTGTCCCACATTTCAGGCCTATATGCCACAGTGTATTCACAGTGTGGCACACAATGTATTTTAAGACTGTTAAATTCTAACATTATCATGATTATTTTAACAATGTCAATATTATCTTCGTCTATATATAACTCACTTTGTGAACACATGTGATGACACTGAGTGATACTGTGTTTTTCCCAGTGTGTGCCACAGTGTGGTGTTCACAGTGTGGAACGCAATGTAAAATCATCTTAAATTTGAACATTTTAACAGTGTAAATCACATCTTCACATGCATAGTTCATTATTTGAACAGACTGTTGATAACACACTTTGTGAGCGAAAGTGTTTTTTTAGGGAGCGGCTACTCCCCCCCCCCCCCCGGTTACCACGAACCGGATACTATTGGGTCCGATGTATGATTGCATGGATAGTGCATTTGGATTAATTTTAGCGGAGACTGTAGCTCTACGTGTCTTCCTCTTCTCGCTCAAGATTCCAAAGGGAATTGTAAGAAGACAGTTTCTTGTAAATATATTTTGAATAAAATCATTGAAATTAGAGGAGACGGTACTTGTCCTCTAAGGACAGGTCATGTTCTTTCGTCAATAATGTTCAAAGGACAATCCAATGAACTTCCAAATGTTCTATCCGGCTCTGCCGCTGATTGCTTGAATTTCGTTGTCCACCATTTCATCTGTTGCTCACATTCATGATTATGCTGAGGTTGGGTGGAGAATGAGATGTTTAAATGGGGGAGGGATAGAAAGAGAAAGAAAGAGTTGCGTTTGATCACAATACGAAAAAAAACAATCAAACACAAATAAAAAAATGTGCGGTTCTTATTGGTTGCAAAAAAAGGTTTGTGTTTAATTTCGTGAGTAGCGTTTTTCTGCAATGGGTCCCTTAAGAAGAAAATAAGAAGAAATGAAGTGGAGGTCAAGAAGAAGAAGAAGGTGGAGGGGATTAAGTGCCGAATAAAATAATAATATCAATAATAATAAAAGAAGATCAACGACAGCGACAATCAGCTGAAGAACAACGACAGCGACAATCAGCTAAAGCCGGGGTAATAGTATGCAGCGCTTAGTAACATTTTTATTGAGCGCTATTTAAATGTTGCATATTATTATTATTATTATTATCATTATTATTATTATTATTATTATTATTATTATTATCAGTTGAAGAACAATAGAGGAAATGGAGGAAAAATTAAAAGAGAATTAAGAGCAGAAAATTTCAGGAAAAATGAGAATAAGGAAGGAGAGGATAGAGATGGGGAACAGAGAATGACCATCAGGACAAAGGAGGAAAATAATGAGGGGAGGCAAGGGCACGTTGCATGCAGAGAGAGAGTTCCGTTCGATCTCAACACACGAAACTCCAAAATGTAACTCTTTCTGCAAATGGGCCACAAATCTACTGGTTCGGTCATTCACCGGTGTGCTTTCAAACCTGTATACATTACCCATACAAGCTATCCAACGATCATTCTTTGCTTACAAGCTTTCATATAGAAATGAGATACGAGTTCTATTCATAGTCCATTAATCACTGGTGTAATCAAGTATCATTCCAAGCTACCCATCATCGAGTGAAGTGATACCCCTCGCCGGATGAGAAGGGTAAGGTAGACAACCTGACTGGGACCCAGACCCCGTTCATTCATCCCCATCCCCTTCACCAAGCTTCGAGCCAAATCTTGCTATCGATACCCTTCCATAGTGTTTTGGATCAGTGGTTGGGTATCCGGACTTTAAACCACAATTAAGGTCCGGTGTTCGAATCATGTTGCATCATCAAGCATCGATCATTTTGGCAAAATGCCTAATTTTGCCCTTGCAAGCCAGGAGCACGCTCCATGAAACTTACAATCATGGACGTACGGTAACTTTCTCCATTTTTGGTAACTAGCTTAATGGGAACTTGGGCTCAGTAACGGAAGTCAATCAAAATCAAGATTTGCCTAGACATGATAGAAATTTACAAATTTAATTATGCAAAAGATTAGATTGTCATCCTAAAAATATTCTTCAATAATCATGGAGAGACACGATGAACCAAGATATGACCCTCGATGATAACCATGAGAACCAATTCAATAGATCTCTCTAACAGTAACACGCTGCTCTGAATCACTACATTGACATTTTCCCAATTACACTGTCTGGAAGAAAAAAAGGCAGATCATAATGGAAGACAAATGAAAGAAAAAGGGATGGAGAACATAACAAGGAGGCGGAATGAGTAGGAGGGGGGCCTCGATCCTCGAAAATTACCAGGGTATAATGTCAACCGCTTGGATAGACATCATATGAAAAGGAAGTCCGCTATTTAGTTTTAGGATACCCCCCACCCTCCAACTAGTGGCATTTTGCTATTAATGATGTTGATTGCAAACGTTTGTGTTACCGGATCCAATAGAACAGTGAAGGTCTAACGGAAGATCTGTGCGTTTTGAAAGGGTAAATTAGAAATTTGGACATGTATACATCAATCCAGGTCATGAAAATATTACTGTTGAACCAGATCATGAAAAAAGATCACTCTTGATGACTGTTCTGTCCGTTATCATGGTTATACAATAGGTCTAGCCAAAGATCTGCAAGAATTGGATGGGTGACACGATGTAGCAGACTGGTAGGAATACTCTGGATACTTGACGAATACTCTCAAAATGCAAAACTTATGTTCCGAAGTCATCAGATATGCCAGATATGAGCTCATAAGAGGTCTACCTAAAGATCTGCAAGGTTTTGGAAGGGATACTAAATCCGGAAGACTGGTACAAGACGCTCGGGCAAACTAACATGCAGGAACTGTCATCAGGCAAAGGACGTAATGATTCATCATGTTCATGGTCAGATAATACAGACAGAAGATCTTCCTGGAAGAATGTCCTGTCTGGTAATTAGATGGTATAGCCAAAGATCCGCAGGGTTCTGGGAGGGGGATAGCGATATCTGGTAGACTGGAAGAAGACACCAAGGCTGTTCGATGGGTACTGCCAGACTGTGGAGGTAGTGTTACATTGCCAGATTACAAACTCATGCATGGTCTGATCGAAGATCTGAAAGGTTTTGGAACGGTCACCAATTAATAACAGACTGTTAGAGGAAAGTCGAGCTACATGGCAGATGCTGTTATGTCAAGGAGGAAGTTCATCGATGGCCAGATTTTGCGGATATTAACTCATTGTCGACAAGAATTCTATCTGGCGCACATGAAGTCAATGAGAGGATCCCCAGTATTTTGGAATGGTCGCCGACTAATATTTGCCTTACATGATCTGGTAGACTGAAGATAATGAGGTTGGACTATACAATGAGATCATGGAGGTATTACCAAGGAGCCCAATCATGCAGATAGTACATAAATGTAATCGGTCACTGCCATACATTCATGTTACATATAATAATGTGGTCGCATCGAGCAAATGAATCCTTCGGGACATTGAAAATGGTTTAAACATAAAAACTGAGACAAGAAACAAACTATGCAAAAAGTTTAATAGTGTGGTCTTAGGTAAAAGTGCCTATTTGGAATTTTAAAAATGAAGACTTTGGGAGGGGTAGAAACTGACGGAAGTGGATTTCATTGGTAAAATTCGCGGGGTGGGGGTCAAGTAAAGTGGAATTGATTGCTCTAAAGTGATTATTCCTAAGCATTACTGGTTGCAAAAATTTACGACTGACAGAACTATAAGAAGTTCCGAGTTAGTTCTGTTGATTCACTTTAATATTTATAGTTGAGGGGCTGGTATATTCTGAGAAAAGGGGA
Source organism: Lytechinus variegatus (assembly GCF_018143015.1). Classification (NCBI taxonomy): domain Eukaryota; kingdom Metazoa; phylum Echinodermata; class Echinoidea; order Temnopleuroida; family Toxopneustidae; genus Lytechinus; species Lytechinus variegatus. Next base: position 12,306,182 of record NC_054757.1, read on the forward strand.
TCTGCAAGATGGGGAGGGGTAAGAGTTGACACCGATCGGGGCTCTGTCTATGGTTGATGAGAAATAGATTGGCGAGAAATGGATCGGCGGCGGGGTTTTTCAGAATTTATCAGACATTGATGAGTTGCGATGCGTTCACCAGGAAGAATGACTTCTTGAAGCCATGTGGCGAAAACCGTAGTCTGGAACAATGACGCATTCACTTGTCATTTTCATTCATCTCACTCGTAATTTGTGACATTTTCTTGCTCTCTGGGCTGTAAAATAACCTGAACATCATGATTATTTTTTCGGATTTAGTCTGTCGTCGATGGATTTTTTTATTGGCAGTTTTCTAAAGGAATCGTAGCGTTACAAAATAGAAAAATCATACGTGGGAACTGAATGTCAAGCTTTCATTTGCAATGAATATGAGGCTTAAAACGATGAATATGGTTAAAATGTTTTGGGATTTTCAATTGGGTTTCCTTAATCCAAACTACAAAACGTTCACGGGGTTGCCGGTTAAAAGAACCATGGTAACAAAGGGCGTTTACCCCCCCCCCCCCCACACCCACACACCAAGTTTTTTTTATCTGTTTGGTGGTGCCTACGTCTTGTGAGGCATTCTTTCACTTTCATCCAATATCATATTAGTTTATTAAATTCAGATAACTCTTTTTAAAACTTTATTGGAGTCAATTTCGTCGGTTTCATTCTCATTACTAACATTTATTAGATAGTTTGTTGCGGTCAAAGAAAACCACTCAGGTTGCCTTTGAAAATTTCCAAACTGTTCTAAGTGCTCACCTTATTGACCAGGTGAGAAAAGTAATGAAATCCACCCTGGCTGAAATGACGTTTCCATTAAAAATTTGTTTTCCAAAGGACGTATCAAAATGTCTTCTTCCCTTGATCAGCAGGACTTGATTTCTTTCATTTCTGTGGCTACCAATTTGGTCTTTTTCTGAAATATATATTGTGTTTTCTCCATTTGATGCCCCTGAAGAAATGATACAAGAGATAATTGTGCGTTGGTTTCCAATTTAAAACACTGTTGGATATCAATGTAGATATTTCCCATCCCAGAGTAAAAAGGAATGTTCTCCAGCATTCTCGACAATCTCGTTTACATACTCCTGACTACGCAAGCGGGGGCATAACATTGATTCAATTTCAAATTGAATTTAATGGCATTATTGAGCGAAAGTACAACATCCTGTTAGTAGAAATCCTTCCACATTTGCGTTGTTTTATAGTTTCAAAACAGCAGACATTTATCTTCTTGTTAAGTCACATTTGGTTGCGTTGACATTACTACAGACCATGAAGAATGTGGAATGAAGAAGAAGCAAGAGAATATATAGGGAGAATGATATTGGTGAGAATTGTGGAAAAGGGAGACATAATGATATTGATGTAAGAGATAATTAGGATGAAAAGGGAAATCTGAATGGAAAGACATACGGAGCATTGGGGGTTTTACAGAGCTACCGGGGTTAGGGGCGACTGGCCCTGTGATTTTCGTACAGAATAGGAGGGAAATGAGGGGAGACGAAGAAATAATGTAGAGATGCGACATGAACAAGAGATCGCAAGTACATTATTGGTCAAGCCCTCCTTCAATTTATCCCATCTCGTGCGAGGGAAATATGACTATGGAATTATAAGAAAACAAAATATTGTGGAGTTTGGATTAATGGCGCTTTACAAACTCTTTCCAGTGCAACCCCTCCCCCCCAAAAAAAAAAGGCGTTTAAGTCATAATGTTTGACGTTTGACTTCTGCATATCAGAGATGTATATCACTTAAGCCCGTGCGAGAGAGAGGGAGAGAAGAGAGAGGGAAAGAGGCAAAAAATAAAATACAGATGTAGGAGGGGAGGGCAGCAGTAAAGCAAGGGGAAGATAGAAATGGAATACAGGGAGAGGAGGAAAGGGCGAAAGAGGAAGGGTGAAAGGGAGAGGGGGTGTCACAAGAGGCCATTGACATTTCCAGAGAACATGAAACCAAATCAAAACCCCTGGACCAACTCAGGACGGTGGAATCGAACCCCTTCTCTCATATTCCCCGTGAGTCATGTTCATGTTACGTTAAGGGGAATAACTAAGATGATACGATAAAGATCAAGTTCGGGATCGAACTTCTCAAGGCCGAGTTCTTCTTGGGCTTTGACTGCGTTCAATCACCACTTTCACCTGAGAGTCTTGGTGGGTGTGTCATAAAGCTTTAAGATCGTTTGGTGATCCTAATCACCAATGAACATTTCATGGTGATTATCATTTACAAGAAAGGATCATCATTCGTTCTTAAAGTCGCTCTTAACTTACGAACAGCATTAAGAAACGCCCCTGGCCCTATTTTTTTGAACACGTTTAGTTCATTCAAACAATTTTTTTCTTCGCCGATTATATTATATTATACATGAAATACAAAATATTTATCTTTTATATATTTGATCATGTGGATCATAAGATATGGCCCAAATGAGTTTATCATTAACAGAAAATTAGAATGAAATATTGTCATTGGCCTTTATATGTTCCATGAAAAATCATGTATACCAGAGTAATGATTTAATATCAAGAAATATGATATAATATGTGCATGATGTGTGAAACTTCAACTTTCTTAATTGGCACCAGATTGTAATGAAATTATCAGCATTGTGGTTGCTTGACTGATATCTATTTATTGAAATAATTTTTTGTTGTGGTTGAATGAACTAAACGTGTTAAAAAAATAGGGCCAGGGGCGTTTCTTAATGCTGTTCGTAAGTTAAGAGCGCCTTTAAAACACATCCATATCAATGTACTGTCTGAGCACGTTTGGCAGACAAGGTAGTTGCCGGTAGTAGGTCTACCACAAAATATAAACTACCGGTGTTACAGTACAGTGTAAATTGATAAAGGTAATGGAAAACTACGGATGTCATTTAGTCATAATGCAGTTTCAAAAAAAGATACAATTTCTTCACGAAACGAAGCAGATGAACAACTAGAGAGAGATATCGGGAGAAAGAAAGATAGATAGAGAGAGTGTGTATAAGGGAGAGGGAGGGGAAGAGAGGGAGAGAGAGAGTACGATGTGGGAGATCAAACTTCTTCCAAGCAGTTGATAGTGCTATCATTATCCCGTTTAGATGCTTTTCAGAGAGCAATAGAGGACTAGAGGTTGATGAGTTATGTGACAATAAAATTTTGTATGGCGCGTAACGGCGTCTCATCTATATAATAAGCACAAATTCTGTTTGCCTCCAAAATGAAACGGAATCGTGGCATAATATATTCATTGTGGAAATCAGTCCGTTTACCATCTCCCCGACTGGCCTGCTAAATGTAAATTAATCTCACCGTTGTTCGAAAAGGTTTAGCTGTTTATTCTTGGCAAACTCACATAATTACATGTATCCTCGAAACGTTTGAATGAATTATTCGAATTGCGTTCAAAATATTCTTCTCTCTGAAAAAAAAACAGTAAATAGAATCAGGGACATGATAATTTGTGAAATATTTTTTTTTAATCGAAGAAAAGAAAAGGAAAACGAGTTACGCTCTGTATGCTAAGTGGTCAGTTTATAATAGGTCGCATTGTTTACGTAGAAAGCTTGTGATGATACTAAGGGGAACTTACGAATAAAGAAGACATGATGCAATTTATTTCACATCATTGTACTGAAATAGGCTTCTTTTATCGTTTTGTTAAATAAATAACATATTTTCTCACACATCTCTGATTGTGCTCTTCAGAGATCATAATAATAAGTGGTTTCATCGAGAAGCTTTATAAAAGTATAGTCCACAAAACACCCAGGTCAACAAGGCTAATCTTGTAACAAAAAGTATACAAAGTATCAACATGTATTCAGGGTGTACCAATTATCTTCCACGGAACGTCAATTCACTGACCACTCTTGATAGGAGGGGTACAAGGTTGCACCCCATTGGCACCGATGGATTACCCCTTCATCAAGGGCGTGGCTCCTTAAGGGACTCTTCGGATTCCCTTAACCCCTCAAACATTATATGAATTCTCCTTAGTCATGACATGGGCCAAACTTTGGCCAAGTGTTTCATTTGTAGCGTGTTGATACCGATGTAGCTAGCGAGACGTTTCTCTGCTTATAAAATGACTGGAATGTCCAGCGAGCAGCTGAGCTCTTTTAAATCCTCGTTACAAGTCCATTACTTATCGAAAAAGATGTAGGGCACATATTCCCCGGCATATTCACGATGTTAAGGCAATGCCAACTGTATATGTTGTGAGTCAAGAATTGGAATAATGGGAATTATTGAAGCATAATTTGTGAAGAACCTAAATGTCTTTAAAAAAAAAACCCATAAAATTACAGGGGCCGCGGAACGGGGGGCGGGGGGCTTCAGCCCCCCCCCCCCCACTTTTTCCAAAACCGTGTACAAAAACTAAAAAATGACCATACAATTGATATTTTTTGCGTGGTCAGCCCCCCCCCCCCCTTTGAAAACCGTTCCGCGGCCCCTGAATTATACAACTGTGGTCAGTGGTAATGGTATCATTATATAGATGAACTATCAAGATGCCTTACTATAATCATGATAGGTCCATGCTATAATAGAGCCCGATACAATTTCAATAGGTAATATCAGTAATATAGTTAGCCAATATAGTTTTGAGGAGACTGAATGAGCTAAATTCCTGACAAGTCGCGAGAGCGCAAAGCGAAGCGAGCAAAACGAGCTATTATAATTTCATCTTTAATCAAAATCGAAGATTTTGATAACTTTTGATATGATATGGATATAATATTTCACCATTTTCTATTCTAATCCTTCTGTTCCTATTTCTCTCTCTATTTGTTCCCCTTTGTCGTGAAACTTTTTTTTTGGGGGGGGGGGTCAATTACCCCCAAGCTCCCCATCCTATCTACACGTCAGTGCTAAAAATAAATCGTCAAGCTCCTGGCTCCCACGAAAGGGCGATGGCCGGAGAGAAATCACTTCGATGATTGACCAGTGGTCAATATGACGATGACCGTGAAGAAGAGGGGTGTGTCCTCCCAGACGTCCACTCTTCATTAGACCTATGAAGGTCAGCATACGTGTGGAAGCGTCGGGCAATGAATTTGAATCATGGTATTTTACATTTCTTTTATTAGCAAACATACTTTTTATACACTGCAAAAACTCCGGTGTTGATTTAACACTAGCACGGAATCGATATCTGCCCACACCAGAGAAGCATTGAAATAACACCAGTTTGGAATCAAACCGATGTTGTTGTATCAACACATATCTGGTGTTCGACCAAAACCAAACTGGTGTAGTTTAACACTTCTCTGGTGTGGACAGATATAGATTCCGGGCTGGTGTTAAATCAACACCGGAGTTTGTGCAGTGTAGTAAAATATGCCGTCATGTTCTCGCCTTCCCTTGATTCTGTCCGCCCCCACCCCTTCCCTCCACCCCCCCCCCCCCCTCTACCTAACCTATACACACCGCCATTCACATCCGACATTCATCTACGTCAATCTATCTATCCCTCTATTCATCCATCTCTCTGCCGTCTGCCTGTCTGTCTATCAATCTTTATATTTCTTGATGCATGATAAAGGCATGTAGTCTATACATATTTATATATATTTATCTATCTGTATTCATATTCTAAATCTATATTCTACATTCAACATGTTCAATTGGTGTTTCAATGAGGTTAATGAAAATATATCAGCTTGGAATTGCGAAGAACTGACCAATATTGCCGTCAAATAGATTTTGTAGAACAGGCCTTTGGGCGCTGAGATTTTCCTACGTTTAAATAAAGCTGAATTAATAATGACATAAAATTATACACTCCATAAATCAAAGTAAACTTATGATTCTCAGATTGACATAGAACTGTCTACTTTTTTTGTCTCTCTCGAGAAGCAACTATACAGTTTCATGTGTCTTGCATGGCAGTAACGCAATGTTCCTGCAGCGAACATGTCCAATTCAATTTGCAGACCTGCTGCGCTAAAAATTTATATGTTCTGGATGAATTTTTGTGACGACGTGACCTACTTTCTATCCTCCTTAACATCCCTCGGAATATTTGAAAGTATACAAACGTATTTTAAAGAGTGGCGTAGCGAAGGTCAAGACGTTCTGGGTGGGGCGGGGGCGGCAGACGTAGGAGCCGCAGTGTTCGCAAGGTCGTGCATCTTCTAGGGATCACGATTTTCTTTATTGTTGTTGTTGAATTTTTTTATGAGTTACTAAAATATAAATTACTCTCAATAAATTGGGGCAGGACCCTCCCCCCCCCCCCCCAATATGCCCATCGGAGCCAATCTACTACTTATAATGCATGAGCGTACCTGGAAAATGTCGAGGGCACCTAGAGGAGAATTAGGGGGGCGCAAATACCTTCTCTTATTTCTTTCTCTCCGTAACCGGCTTTTTGTCCATTTTACACTCGTCAGGGGCAGTCTGAATTCCCTCATCCTGTCCCCCCCCCCCCTTCATAAGCCCGTGTATTCAAGACAGACATTTAAAAAAAACACGAGTGTAGGCAGGCGTAAACAAAATCGGAAGCATCGAACGACTCGGTTGCTACGTCAACAGTTTATTCCGGAGTCGTAGAAATAGCTTTCTACGAGTCCTTCTTTTAAAGCTCTGTTTAGCATGACAAAAACATCTTGACAGGTATTCCTCTTGACATAGAAACCAATCATGTTAACCTTGATATTTAATCATCTGGGAAGTCAGAGGGTAGTTGCAGTTAAAGGGGGGGTTGAGGTAGGTCTGACTGTGTATTGGGGTTAGAGCACTGTTGACCAGGGGCGGCGCCCGTACATTTTTTTACAGGGGGTCTAAATATAACGTCTCATTCTTATTCTCAATTTTATATCATAGGGGTATTGTAGAGTTAGTAGACGCAGCAACTCGTTTTGTGTTTCGAAGTCGTCTTTCTTTTCCTTCCTCAATACCATTGTCTCTCTTTTTAACTTCTTGAAAAATCATATAAGGCGCCCCTCCCCCCTCCCCGCTCACCACTGACAAAAATGCGCAAATGAGTGAACGGGACAGGGACTGTTTTTTTCCCCTAAAATTAAAATGATCAAGAACATATGCAAGCGAGTGAGCATTTACTTTTTTATCATTTTGAAAAATACAGTCCAAGCAACTGGTGCACACTTTCAATATGATTTTTTTTTTCGAATTCCAAGGACCCCCCGCCCCCCTCATCTGTTCCTCTCCTCCCCTGCTTGTGACCGTAGTTAAAAAATAGAGGCAGGACACGGTGATACAATTCGTTGTTCATCAACATGGTGTTAATAAAGAAAGGCATCTTGGTGTACGAAAAACTTGAAGGTTATATCCATAGACGAGCAGTTAATTGGGGGCAATAAGGGGACTGGGGCCTTGACGCTATTTTCAGGGGTCCAAACTCATTTCGATTTACTAAGGGGGGGGAGAAAATAAAGAATTGAATAAAAAGCCCACTAAATCACTCAAACTCACAACGTAAGATTACAGTGAAAGTCTCTGGCTGCAAATGTTAAAAATTGTGCAAGTTTTTACCAAATTTCATGGTTGAGAAGTGGTGCCCTATCAAAAAGAAAAGTATATGCATTGTTATTATCGTCGGAAATTTACCTTTTTCATTATCAAGACATTTCAATGGCAAATCTTACATATCAAACATTATATCGCATCATTGACATCGCTTTACTAAATTCTATTTCATTGACTACGAATTCAAACATTGAAACTGAATGATCTTTACAATTACCAGAATTTAAGAAGGGTTAAGCTTCTTCATGTTTGTTAAATGTAGTGCATAATCGCAACAAGTCAATTTAAAGCCCTTTGTGTGCAGAAAAAAGGGAAAAATAGAACACAAGCCACCCTATACAAATTCTCCAGGGTGGCAGCTTCGGGTCACTGGTTCATAGTCCTTCTTGAAGCTGTCGCTGGGTTGACCTGCATGTGATTTTGCAATTAAACTTTCAACTAGCTCACACTTCGTGGGTTATTCGACTCTTATTGAATTTTATGAGTTGTTTCTGGTGGTGTTATTTTCACTTGTTATAAACTCAAGGTTTGGAAAGTGTGAAGGTATTAAAGAGAATTTCATCACATGTGGTCTTCGCCCCCCCCCCCTCCCTCCCCTCCACCCCCACCCCCTCTCTCTCTCTCCCTCTCTTTCGAGATCTCTCTCTCCGTCAAAAGTAAATTTGTTTTGAGTTAAAGGAGAATGAAACCATTGGAACAAGATAGCTTGTGTGAAAACAGAAAAATCAAAGAAACAGATCAACAAAAGTTTGAGAAAAATCGGACAAATAATGAGAAAGTTATGAGCATTTGAATATTGCGATCACTAATGCTGTGGAGATAGCAAATTGGCAATGCGACAAAGATGTGTGAAGTCACTGATGAACAACTCTCCCCATTACTTTAGTATATATTTCACTTGAATTGCCTCTTTTATCACATCTATCCATAGATCATGTGTTCTTTCTACATGAGGGCATGTAATACATATTTTTTAAGAATACATCATGGATAAAGAGTTTGCATCATCATAAGAAAAAGCAAAAAGAGACATTTTAAGGGTATTTTATAGTCCACCAAAGGGAAAGTTGTTCATCAGTGACATCACACATCCTTGTCGCATTGCCAATGTGAGGATCTCCATAGCATTAGTGATTGCAATATTCAAATGCTCATAACTTTCTCATTATTTGTCCGATTTTTCTCAAACTTTTTTATTCTTATTCTTTGATTTTTCTGTTTCTACACAAGCCTATTTGTTCCAAAGGTTTCATTCCCCTTTAATATCGCTTGGAGTGCAAGCGTACAGGTGCAGGAGGCATGGGGTGGCGAGTCGGAACCCCCAAATACCTTAATGATATATTTTTTTATTATTATTGAAGCCTAAAAATGATAATCAAATACCTGTAATATCTTACCAATTGTACTTTTACATGCCAAATTAATGACAGGCGTGAGGATGAATTACTTATATTCTAAAATGCTATCTATTTTCTCGCTCAATCGCTTCTCTCACACGCAATCATTCAAAAGACTGTAATACACTCACCTCCTAAATAACCTTTGCCCCGTTCTACCAATGATATGTCGTAGAATTAATGGTGTCAGTTGATTAAACAGCATTTAGGTCCATACTAGGCCAAACATGCATTGATATTACACACAATTAACAATATTTTTTTAATCAATGCCCCCTTTTTAAAGTCCCGTTTGTCAAAATATGTTTGCGTAAATACCAATCGAATATAATTATGTTAGTTAGTTTATTAAGGGACTATTTACAATTATGCTCAAAGACGATCTATGAGCCAATGATATTAATACTACAATAAGCAATGTATTGTATGGAAACTTAATAACACGGAGAAACAATTTTTGAGGGTTACGGGGGGGGGGTTAGAGTCGGGAAATCACTTTTATTTTATTGAGCAATATCAGATGTAACTTGGTGCCAAAAGTGACCACTGGAAATCGTAAATTAACGCCACTAAAGAAATTTCCTCTTCTGACTTAAACCCGTGACCATGATGACGTCGGCTGCAAGATAGTTGAAAATATCAAGAAAAATTATCGAATTTTTGTATAAGTAACTATATTTATTTTAAAAGACAAGTATTTGCATAGTGAACACGAAAAAATGAATATAAGTGTAGTAAGCGATTTTTTTTCGATTAAATGAAATTGAGTTAATTTGATGTCGGTCTGTATTTCCAATTCACCATCCATTCCCCCCCCCCCCCCCCCCTCCCCTTCAAAAACTAAGTAGAAAAAAATAAGGGCGGCGGTTACTCATGAATTCCTGGAGAGAAAAATACCCTCAAATGTTATGAAGGAAATCAAATCTCGATATGAATGTTTGTGCACAGGTAGCCAGGCTTCACAACAACATCCTAAGTTATTTATAGGACAAGAGGGGGTAAGGTGTTCCCTCAGGTATACCCTACCTACCGTCATATAGGTGCACCCTTAAATCACGCATCACGTTTTTCTTTATTTAGTACCTCAGTTCTACGCATTCAGGTATATGGTTTATAGAGGCCTGCCAGCGTTGGGAGATTAAAACATCTGTATGATATCTGCCATTTGTCCTTGAGCGTTGTCATTAGGACATACTGTAACCATTATTTTCTAGTCACATGTCATGGGTCAAATTCTTTCCTCTTCTTTCTATATTCTTCTTTGTCTATATATACATATCTCACCTTACGCGTTCCTTTCTCTGTCTTTTTCTATTTCATTCCATTCTGTCTCTTATTTTCTAATGTAAATTCCAAGATCTAATCGATCATTTACTCAACCGCTGTTACCCTCCCCCATCTACCTCCCTCCTCCCCCCCCCTCGCTCTCTCTTTCCCGTCTTCTATTTTTTTATTAGAACTATTAATTTTCCTTCCTCCTTATTTTTCCGCATGCAACTTCTGCAGATACACGCTCACACAACAATAGCAATTCAAATGATGTAATGCAACTTTACGAAACTTTTGCAGATCCACGTTAATTTGAATACCTTTAAAAAAAATCACCAAAATATGAGTAATATGTACGTTAATTACTGGACAACGCAAGTCTTGTTTATTGACTGCCAACTTTGGGAGGTTTACATTATGACACAAGCAATCAAAATTAATGAGCGACGAGGAACTACTCTCTTCGCGCAAGAACTTTAACCAATGAGTAAAGAGGAAGCCACTCGCTTCTTAATTCACTGCGTACTAACCCGCATTGATTGGAGGAGATGATGATGACGTATTACAGTAAGCGGCCAATGAAAAACCGGAATGATAGATCATTCGTACACGTGACCGGGGCTTCAGCCAATGAGCAACTCAGTAATCATCATGGTCAAGTGTCAATAATAAGCCAATGAACGCACAGGAAATCACCGCAAGACTCTTGTCATTTAACACCTAACAATCTGAAGGTAATTCCCCTTTTCTTCATAATCATTATGTAACCATCAATTCGATGTCTCCTGAGCGCAAAGAACACGACTTTACTATTTAATTTCCGTTATTATTCATCAACCATACAAAAAAAATTTATAAGCACGCTTTACATGCAAATAAAAATGGATAAATGAAGTCAGGGGCATATTCCTGGGATATGTACGCTCCAAATTAATGTTTTGATCAGAAACAAACCACAAATGTTACTGAATATTAAGTCCACCATGTAGGTCTACTGTACCAATTTACAAGAATGCGTTGTCGGATTTTGGATATATTCCTTAGTTTTACTTGTAGTTCACACATGATTCTGCAAAGCTCTACTGATCTTAAATTGATTTTTGATTTCATTTATTTATTTCCACATTCCAATAACAAAAGTATATACAATTGTAATCATTTTTTCTTAGCATAACAATAAGTAATTGACATAATGAATAACACATGCATATATACATTCTAATAACTAATTGAAATATATTTATATCTGATAAATTTCTTTCTTTTTTTTATTTAAACAAATAGCGGAATCATTTTTTATATGTATACATATATTGACATAGTACATTTTGAAATGTGGGAGATCTTCATCTTAAGCTCATAGAGCTTGAAATTGATAAAGGCCTCAAAAGGAAAGGGGAAGGAAACCCAGACAAACAGTGCAATAATACCCAAAAATATCAATTTCAAAATGGATTAATCACAGTTTGATTGCTGAATGTTTTTTAGGGGTATTCATCTCAAAAGAGGAAATAATGGGCACATTTATGAAGAATTCAAAATTTTCTATGTTGCCAGAGGACATAGCCTCATTCGACGACCTATTTTATCCAGACCGGACTTCCTGTCCAATTGCAGTACGCACTGATTTTTCCTTAAAAATTTGGACGCACTTTTATGCTCCAGTTCACACCAACGAAACCGACTCCAACCCGACGTATGCTATGCCATTGGAAATAGCGTGATAGGTTTGATCGGTCTGGAGTCGGTTTCACCGGTGTAACCGTGGATTCAAGACGGTCTGGAATGTCTCGAAAATCCGAACTTTCCGGATTCCTTCCTTCCGACATACCGCGGCATTGATGCAGCGCAGTTTGGCAGACATATCGGAAATGATATGCATCCCTCCCTCTTAAATAAATAGGTTATAATCCTATCAAGGACATCGAAAAGAGCATATAGAATTTAACAGTGGAAGTGATGAAATATACATTTCAAAATCTGATTTTATTTATTTCATTAATTTTCTTTTAGGGAGAGAATAAAATGTTTTAATTTAGCCGACTCAATTTGCACAGGCTTCGCTTCGTCGGGTAATGAACTTAGCATGAATTTGACGTCATGATTTAGGATTTAGCCTTTTATGTACGCAGTTAAAACCCTTATACTCTATATCTCAAATAATCTCTGCAAAAAATGTACCTTGACTACTGAACATTGGTTTCAAAAGTTGAATTCGGTCAGAACCTTCATTCCATGTTCTCATTAAAAAAAAATAAAAGAACCGTATTTATACCGTTATGTTTCTAACCAGAGTATAAATACTGAATGCATTTTAATCATTACAATGAAATAATTTCTTTGACTTATTGAATTGGCATCTACCAAAAATTGATTAACCTAGTTTTATCTTTCGGATGGGTATTCGCCAAACCCATTTTTCAGTCATGTCAGATGTGTAGCTGAAAATATTGATATAAAAAAACAGCGTTCTCTTCGAAAAAAACAACCACACAAATTCATGACCGACGAGTAAAAAAAGGGGAATCTTTCTTTTCCAAGAAATATTTTGAAAATTGCAAAGAAGTTCTGCTTCTTTCTCCCTTTCTCTTGAAAGGAGCAGCCAGGACGGGATTTATTTATTTTTATATCCCTTACTTAAGATTGTTGTATTGAGAGTGTACACAAGGAGAAAAACAATAGTTTTACTACGATAAACGTTTGCCGTGATATAGTTCATTTTCCTTGCTGACGTCACGCATAGTCCATTTTTTCCCTAGGGAAAAAGTGAACTATACGTTTTTTTGACCCCCCCCCCCCTACCTCGCGATACGCGAGGTGTGCGGTGCGATGCATGCGAGCAGAGCGCTACTCAGCCAAACGGTACTCTCCACTGCATGCCACGGGAAACTTTCGGCGAGCTGCACTAACCAGGTGCGCTCGCTGAACAGACGATCCATTATTATTTTCTCAACTTCTCGACGATTGTTCTATATCAACTTATTAAAAATCGTTTCGCTGTAAATGGTATAAGTGGAAGGGATATAAAACAAATATACAATGACATATTCTCGGAACCGGCTAAAAGTATTCGCACTCAGGAACATCACATAGTACTATTCTCCCTCGGGCCGATGGCCCTCGGGAGAATAGTACTATGTGATGTTCCTTCGATGCGAATAGTTTTAGCCAGATCCTCGAGTGTCATTGCATATTTGTATAATATATTCAGGGACAGCCCTATTTACATATTCCCATATGAACTGCAAGTGCAAATATGTGAGTATTCACGAACTTATTAAACTTTTGTTTAAAATTTAGGGAACTGGAGAGAAAAATGAAGAAGGATAAAAAAAAATAGGGGTTCACTATGTAAGCAGCCTTTTAAGAATGGAAAGAACTCCAAAATGCTTGGATTTAACAGCCAGCTACAGAAGGGAAGATGAGGTGAGAGATTTGCCGTGACACATCACCTATACGTTATTCGCTTCATCGAATTAAAAATACTAAAAACGTCTGGAATTTTCAGCATCCTATAACTTTAAGGTTCACCATTATTAAACAGTGTCATTCCGCATGAATGAACACGACAATGAAATACTAAATGTTGACCTATTTTCTTGCAGGAACCGATAATTTTAGATACCTTCTGACTTTCAAACTGACACACTTGCCACTTGCCAACATGACCAGACAGACAGGCGGATATACGCCCACGCATCATCATTATGGTGTCAATCAAGGACAAATGAAAAAGGAAAAGGATTGGATTTTGATGGTGGTATTTTATGAATGAAATGTTTGATCACCTGGGCATGAACACGGACCTGGGTCCAGTATGACGGGCAATAATTGGATGTGAAGATTTTATTGATTTTCCCCTTTTTTCCGCTTTGATATAAGATTCTGTATTCAAACTTTAATCCATTACTTGCACATTCTTCCACGGATCTGTTCACATATACATGCAAATTTATCTTCATTTTGCCAAATTTCGATGTATTTTAATGTATTTTGATGGACACGATGGATATCGTACATGTATTTTTGTTTCGATAAGACAAATAAAAATTGTATTTGACCCAACAAAAATCTGGTGTCAAGGTTTCATCTTCCTTGGTATGAGCTTGCGTGACATAGACCTTTTACAGTGGTGTATCCAGATATTTTTTCTCACTTTCTTTACAAGCAAGTAAAAAAGAGGTCTCCCTCCTCCTAACGGACATAACTTAAAACAACCCCCTCAAAATCAAAAGAGAAGATAAAAGCGTTAAGGGTGGGCAATTTCATAAAACAAGAAACACAAGGAAACTTTTGCGAGGGGCAACCTCAACCCACCCCCACCCCCTTCCGGTGATTCTGCACCTGGACACGTGACCATGAAACCACTGATATAACTCTGTCATTGGACTTGATAAACATGCAACAAACTTGGTCAGACCAGTAGGCGGTACATGCAGCTGTTTCTCATAAAGGAAAACGGTTAACCTATCTCGTTGGCCTATACTCTTCAGTCTCAAAAGTCGGTCTTTTTCTTTTCAAAAAGTGGTGGACACGGTGAGAATGATTATGATAATTATCATGATTGAAATATACACTTTAAAAGCATGGCCGATGGTGAATCTATCAACTAAATCAATTTCAAAATCGATTCTAAGATGTTGGCACAGTTCAATAGTTATAAATAGTGGCATACTCTTGAAAGATCATAAAATGGGGACTGAATTTGACACGTCAGTTCTCTTATGACTAAAATTATTTGTAAAATCGTAGTAACTAAATGAACAGCTTAAAAAATACAGTCTTGCTCCATCGTAGACCCTTTCCATGGTTGCAAAAGGAGTTGTGTTTAAATGCAACTAAAAGTTAATCGCAAGTCCAAAATAAACCATTCTGATTCGTTGAAAATAAATATAACGTTAGATTTCAACTCTTTATTCAACATGCCCCTGTTAGAGTTGATCTTCCTTGACCTACGGTAGGCCCAGGTCTAATTACTCTAGAAACCAATAAATATATATAGAGCACCGGACATACTACCATGTCAAAGTAGATCTTACAATAATTCTGGAGACAATTACTCATTTTGTAGATGTCTAATGATATCTTTGAACCTTACAATGAAGTAGCCATACGACCAGAATGGGCCGGAATGGAAACCCCTATTTTGTTTAAATGCGTCCCTCAAATATTTTATACAATATCGAACATTCAATACACTGCACTAAACTCTTTTAACTTAAAATTTCAGTAATTGATTTCATTTCTTCTGATGCTTTCAGGCGATGATGACAATGATGATATAACGACAGCAATTATGTTATTTACATGTACATCATTAGGTTACCACTTAGCTGAATCCCCAACAGGATTGGTGCATAGCTGCACCCATTCCTTACCAGGTGAGCGCCCGACAAGATATGACTCGACCGGGTTTCGAACCCACGATCTCCCGTAGTAACTATTGCATGTTTTTAATGGCCGAATAAATAATAATAATAATAATATGGTGATCTGTCACTGATTATGCATGCTACACACAAGGCGCTTATAGTACCATCTTTATTTTCTCAAAACAACTAGGCCTCAATGATATTACTGATATGATATTTTGAAAAAACAAAAAAAATGACTGTTAGTCACTAATACCTTGGTCACATTTGTACTACGGCGGCCGTACGGCGAGTCGAAACCAGCCGTTTTAACCTTTTTTTTGTACCAGCTACATGTCGGTGGTTATAATAAAAATGAATAAAACGACTGTTTCCGACTCGCCGAACGGCCGCCGTAGAGCAAATGTGACCATGGTATAAACATGCTAAATGTACTGTATATCCTAACTGATACACCCGGGGGGCCACTTCCATTCACGAGTGGATACCATGCGCGACCATGGGGTCTCGAAAAGCCCCCTAAACACGTAATTTTCCTAGCGAAATAGATACCCTTTTTCATTATTTTTGTGTTTTTGACACCCTTATCACGTTACGTACGTAACGTGCCCTATCGTGAAAAGGACATCCTTTTTACGTGTTTTTTTGGTCGCGCATGGTATCCACTCGTCAATGTAAGTCCCCCCCCCCCCCGGGCTGATACAGCTTCCAGGTAAACAGCCCGAGAATCACCAGTAGGACAGGTTTCTTCTACAGTTACATCAATGAAACCGACTCCAAACAGACTTATGATGTGCCATTCGAAATACTTTTATAGATTTGATCGGTCTGAAGTTAGCTTCGTTCGTGTGGCTGGGGCATTGGCCATTGCATTTCCTTAGACAGATGAACGGCAAGTGACCCATGCGAGGTAAACGATAGTACAGGTCCACACTTATCCGGCCAGTCTCGCACCAACTTACTAATTCAGATGTTAGAAACGATTAGTGATATTTGATCTATGATCTTCGGTTCTAGCATGACAACTCTAACAATATCTTGCCGGGTCAATACTCAGATGTTTATTTCACTCGATGTGGAGTATGCTCATTCATATACTTACTTCTCAACTGAGATATGAGGGGACATCCTAACTTAATGAAAAGTTGACGGGCAAATGGGTAAAGGTCATGGAATTTTTAAAATGTAAAAATTCGATGGATATTTGCGTTTATTTGGATGGTGTGGATTCAAATGCCTGCCATTTCGGTGGCAGGGGTGGGGAAAGGCTTTCGATAGCATGGATTAAAATGCTACTGCTGCCACCAAAATGGCAGTGTACTAAAACAGCCTTAGTTACAGCATCATTCATGTCATTTGGGTGGCAGCGGTGGGACTTTGAATCCTCACAACGTCAGTGGCAGCGGTGGGACTTTGAATCCTTACACCGTCATTTGGGTGGCAGCGGTGGGACTTTAGATTTAGATTAGATTTAGATTAGATTTAGATTTATTTCCGTTCAACAATTTTTTTTCTTCAAAATACAATCAAAGTAACAATACATATTCAATATAATAGATATTACAGACAAATCAATGACATTTCGTAACAAATGTTGAATATAAATTAAACAAAACTACAATTTGTTGCAGTAATTTGTTGCAGTAATTTGTTGCAGTAACTTTGAATCCTTATACCGTCATTTGGGTGGCAGCGGTGGGATTTTGAATCCTTATACCGTCAATTGGGTTGCAGTGGTGGTACTTTGAATCCTTACACCATCATTTGGGTGGCAGCCGTGGGACTTTGAATCCTTATACCGTCATTTCGGTGGCAGTGCTGGTGGTACTTTGAATCCTCATAACGTCAGTGGCAGTGGTGGGATTTTGAATCCTTACACTGTCATTTCGGGGAGTCTGGCAGTGGTGGTACTTTGAATCCTCATAACGTCAGTGGCAGCGGTGGGATTTTGAATCTTATTTGGGTGGCAGCGGTGGGATTTTGAATCTTTATAACACCATTTGGGTTGCAGCGGCGGGACTTTGAATCCTCACAACGTCAGTGGCAGCGGTGGGATTTTGAATCCTTATACCATCATTTGGGTGGCAGCGGTGGGACTTTGAAACCTCACAACGTCAGTGGCAGTGGTGGGATTTTGAATTCTATTTTGGTGGCAGCGGTGGAATTTTGAATCCTTATACCGTCATTTGGGTGGCAGCGGTGGTACTTTGAATCCTCATAACGTCAGTGGCAGTGGTGGGATTTTTAATCCTTACACTGTCATTTGGGTGGCAGCGGTGGGATTTTGAATCCTTATACCGTCATTTGGATGGCAGCGGTGGGATTGTGAATCCTTATACCGTCATTTGGGTTGCAGTGGTGGTACTTTGAATCCTCATAACGTCAGTGGCAGTGGTGGGATTTTGAATCCTTACACCATCATTTGGTTGGCAGAGGTGAGACTTTAATAATAAATAATAATAATAACGTTTTATTTACCCAGGGTAGCCACTTCAATCATAACACTGCTCTTCCAGTGGGTCCTGCATAACATAATATTTTATTATTACCCTTCTCCAGTCTGAATGCTGAGCGCCAAGCAAGAAGGCAGAAGGTCCCATTTTTATAAGTCTTTGGTATGACTCGACCGGGGATCGAACCCACGACCTCCCGTTCATGAGGCGGACGCTCTACCGCTGAGCCACCATTTTGAATCCTTACACCATCATTTGGGTGGCAGCGGTTGGACTTTGAATCCGTACACCATCATTTGGGTGGCAGCCGTGGGACTTTGAATCCTTATACCGTCATTTTGGTGGCAGTGGTGGTACTTTGAATCATCATAACGTCAGTGGCAGTGGTGGGATTTTGAATCCTTATACCGTCATTTGGGTGGCAGCGGTGGGACTTTGAATCCTCTTACCGTCATTAAGATGGGAGTGGTGTGATTTTGAATCCATAAACGACTTTTTGGTGGCAGCGATGGGATTCTGAATCCTTACCCTCCATTTCGGTGGCAGCGGTGGGATTTTGAATATTTACACCATCATTAGGGTGGCAGTGGTGGGATTTTGAATCCTTATTTTTATTTCGGATGCAGCATTCGGATTTATACGTCTTAATTTCTATAGGGCTTACCCCCAAATATTAAATAGCTCAATTTGACGGACGGCCTAGGTCTATTTGATTGTCGTAACGTTCATATTTATATTTCCTCCTCTGTTTTTGATCAAGTAGAATCGTGTTATATTTTGGCATGATTTAAAATACTTCCGGGGAATTCAACGAGTGTTTACCCGACAAACTTTTTACCCACATTTCGAGAGATTTTGTGATTTAATGAAGAACAAAAATCAACTTATCCCTTAGCAGAGGCAGTAGAGAGCTGGTATATTTAGTCTCCGGTATCATAAGACTGAAGACATATCAAAATATTAAATACAATCTTAATCTCATCAGAATCAAAAAAAATTATTGGATTTGCATTGAAAATCCACATCAAAATCAGGCTTGTCACGAAACATACAAGCAAACATGAGCAAAGCGCAAGAGAATTGAGACTATAAATGTCCAAGGCCAAGAACCATTGAACTTGATCAATCTGCTCAAGGGTGAAAATAATTTTCTAAATAACAAACCACCCCCTCCGATCAGCATGTGATAATATCACAGGTGTACCGTGGTGTAGAGGATAATGTTCAGGATGCAGATTAGATTGAAATCTTTATGGCACATGATTACAATTTTACCTAAAGAAAAATGATGATGATAAAAGTGATGATAAAAAGTGGTGTGTATGACGTAGAGGGGACTACACACTACAGTTTCTGCTTTTTAGTAGATTCCTCCATTTTCTCTGATTTTTATGTTTATGATATTTTGCTTTTATATAATACTTTGTTTTACTTATGAAAAATATATATTTTACCTATTTTAATTTATTGTTTGTATGAGTTTCATTTTAAAATGTCAATGTAATTATTTACGACCATTCTATTTTGTTCCGTTGAAAATTAAATAAAACAAATTTGATCTGAATATGATTTGAACAAATTTTTCATGTTTGTAGCACAGCATGTCTTTGTTGATTTTATCATTTTTATGGTTATCAAATGAACAGATTTTCAAATTCTATGCTTTGCGAAAAAATGTAGCAAGAACTTATACACAAAGAGCGTTGACAAACATTTGAAACATGAAAGCCGAATCAGGAGCACTATCCTATACGTCTATATAATTTTTGTTTCTGATAGGCGTAGACAATTTCCAAACAAAATATTCCTATAAAATAACGGGTAGGATATATATTGGTAATGTGTACAGCCGCAGCGCTTCCCCTTCGGCTCTTTAATCATGTTAATCATACGTTTCCCATTCAAGAATATTATATTCCAACCAAATTCTGGCCCAAAACGTAATTAGTTTGATTGCTTCGCTCCCTCGACGGTGTACATTCATACAACATTTTACCCGCTTTTCCCGCGCATGCCGGACATAACTTATCTTTGGAAATATAAACTCAATCGTTTACCTTTTAGATTAAAGCATTGCTTCCTCTATTGAACATGACTTTGCGAAAACATGAGTTATCAAAAATTTCCGTGAGGACTTTCTGAAACCTGCCAAGTTTGGAGAAACTCCCTCGGCGAAATTTTATAGAACAACCAAGCGGTGTCACGATAGAAAATCCCTTTTAAACAGGCAACTATTAACTTCCTGCTATATTACCTACAACACACGTGAGCTCAATAAGAGAGGTTATGGTTTTAAGATAAGAAATGTCAAAGGAAAAGGGTATATTCATTCATAAATCGCTTAAAACAAAAGTTGCCGTGGTTTTGTCTAAGATGGAATGATAATTGTTCAGGGTTCGGCGGAGGAAACGTGGGTAAGACGAAACTCTGATTTTCTTTTTTAAACACAAAAATAACACGTGATTTCAAGATAAGAAATGTCAAAGGAAATTGGTATTTTCATTCATAAAATCTTTTAAAACACTCAAAAGTGAATCTTCTTGGATAGAAAAGTCATATGAAAAAGAGATAATTGTTCAGGATTCGGCGGAGGAAATGTGGGTAAGCCGAGACTCTGATTTTCATTTTGAAACAGAAAAATGACACGTGTTTCCAATCGATGTAATTATGATTTTAGAGTTTGATAAGGTGTCAGGGGTAGCAATATTTTCATTCATAAAAGTAAACATCTGTACGGGTGGTTGCAAGATATTAATACCAATAATTTTGATTCCGACCCAACGCCACATCGGAAACACGCAACTACCACGAGATACGATTTGTGTATTGAGACAGACCGAATATCACAGATGTTTTGAATATTCCAATCACATTATGTTATTGTAAAACAAAGTGATATTGACATGGAATGCAAAAGTAATTATTTTCACTACGTATTATAATAAAGGTGTTGGATATATTAATCTCGAATAATTTTATATTGACGGAAAATCAAATGTTATAGATATCATATGATAATATATGACGGTATGGTTAAAATCTAGTTTTCACTCAAACAGAATATAATCTGGACAATTTTTTTCAAGGAAATAAAAGATTGAAATGTCCTCATTTGAAAAAGGAAAAATATTGACAATATTTTTCCTTTTTTAAATGAGGACGTTTGATCTTTTGAATAGATTTGACAAGACTATTGCTTGTTCGGAATAAATTAGATCTTGGGTTTTCTCAAAAGATTAGTGGTCAGGTCATAGAGCAAAATCGAAATTTAATGACAAGTTTTAACCTTAAAAAAACTTAGGAATCAATCGTAATAATGACTATATTTAGCTTTGTTCCAACATTTATTCCTATTTTTCATTTATGTTTTTTTAGCCTAATAGAGAGCAATGATTGTACGTTGTTTTGACAGAAGTGAATACTGATATTTCTTTTAATTTGTATTAATCTTATAAGTGAGAATTCTCGAGTACACGAAGCAAAAAGACAAAAAAAATATAAAAAAACAAACTTTTCAAAGGAGATAATCTGTCATTATGTTCATTTATGTCATGACGGTGCAGCAAGAGGAAATCCCAAGCCAAGGTTTTTGTGTCAAATGTAATTAGAAGATTTCAGACAGAGATTCCCAAAAGGATTAAGCTACAAATATAATCTTTAATTACAATTGGAAATCAATATTAGCGATGATTAGAATAAGTATGGTTTGTCTCAAATATATATTTGGGTATCCTCAGAGAGCAGAATGCAGTGTGTTTTCGTGTTTTTCGTCAAGCGTGACTACATTTTTTTTTGGGGGGGGGTTACTATATGAGATTCTGAAGCACATGCAGTAAGAAGACGAGAAAGATGAAAGCTCAGACATGTTAAGGGAGATATTTGTCATCATGTTCATTTATTCCATGGCCATGCAAAAGAAGGAAACCCCTAGGTTTTCGTGCCAAAGATAATTAGACGTTTTAAGACGAAAACACTCCCCTAGGACTACTCTAAAACTCACGGATGCCAAGCACTAACCATCCGTTTAATTATCCCACAACCTACGGGTTCCTTAATCTCACTTCCCGCTAAAAAATCAAAAGAGCCCAGAGGTATTTACAATAGACAAATATTTTGTCAGAAAGGTGTGTGTGTGTGGGGGGGGGTATGTTAAGCATACACCCATCCCTCTCATAGATGCATGTGTTTAATATCAGAAATATAATCAATACAAGGAGAAAGGGTGTTACTGACAAACACCCTTCCATCATATTTTACCTGCTGAATACTCATGAACTGCCTGGAAAGCGAAATGGAGGGGGACTCTAGCAGGGGGATGACGATATGGTAGACGGGGAAGGGAGACTATAGGGGAAGGGTAAGAGGTATTCACAAGAAAATTCATGACATCTCTTTGCTTTATAAATGTATATTTTTCATTTAGAAATATTTGGAAATTTTAGAAATTAACTTTGCAAATCAAATAAGTAAATTTATTTCCACATTATTACTCATAAATATCTTAATTCCAGCTCGTCTGTAATCTTTCCTCATTTTGCATAAAATATTTCGAATTCTCGCTCTATTACTACATAAAACAAATGAATCTTACAAAAGTGATAGCTTAGTGCTTTTTTGTACTTTGAGTGCCCCCGCACTTCCTTCCTATTCCGTAACACCTACCACGCCCCTCCTTCGCCGGCGGGACAGGGCTCCTAGATGATAGGAAATGGTCGAAAAGCAAGCAAGTTCAACAGTTTTGAAGACACTGAACTGTTCGAATCTTCCTTCTGTCTGAGGTTGTCAAAACAGGGGCCACCTGCGGTACATGGGGGCACGGGTGGACGCCCCTCTATAATCGATCAAGGAATCCGAGAGAGGGCAATGCAAACTAGAAGAATAAAAAAAATGTGTGTGTGTGTGTGTGTGTGTATTTGAATTTTGTCAGGCGTGTATCAATCAGATATGATTATTTACGTCTGGGACCGACCTTTAACGTCACCATCCGAAAGACGTGACCAGGGCTCGAATCTCTGCATCAATATGTAACTTCCCCCACATAGCTTGGATTACAGGCGCACGCCACAACCATGACAACGCCCGGTTGTGGCGTAAGAAAGAATAGCATTAAACATTCCTATAATACTGCATAAAAATACATTATCCCACAACGTGATCACAGAGAGTTCACATCGTGGAGTATATGAAAATATTATTCACGCTGTTAAAATGCTCAAATTCAACAGAAAGGCAAGAGAGAGAGAGAGAGAGCATTGGAATTGGTCATCTGGCCAATACAAGACTCAACGACTCCCAGTTATTTTAGTATCGGAAACTGAAAATTCCTTAAAGGTCAGAACTTACCCCCACAAACGAACTAAACAGTGAAAAATCAATCGAGTTAAACAATGAAAATTACACCAAAGTCTGATGTAAAATAAGAAAGTTATGACATGTTCAGGTTTCGCCTGAAAATTTAGGGAATCTCTACATATCCCCCCCCCCCCAATAAAAAGTAGTTCGCCATTGAGCCCCCCCCCCCCGGCCAATATCAATGACACAGTAAGGTGACATCCAATATTCATTGTATTCTACCAAGGAGCTTCAAGCTCCTTGATTCTACCCTCTTTTTAAAGGAATTACATTTTTACTATATAGTTTTGACCACCATTCTTTATCGTCGTACGCCAAACTTGAAGTTCAACATAAATCGTTCAACAAAAGCTTATTACACGAGAGGACATGTACATCCCTAGACTGTCGTAGCTCAAATCAAACCCGGCCATTATCATCACTGAACATATCGCATCTCTTTACATGCTTGCCGAGATGCTTGCACAGCATCGGAAGCCATCGGATGAGGCCATCTTTAGTAGGAATATGAAGTGGTAACCTGAATATTTGACCATGGACCTACTTCTCTGAATAGTAGGCCCATACTTTGACTAAACTCAAGTTTGGGCCCTTTTTAACTGGCCCAAGTGGCCACATGCAGCAGATAGGCCCCGGCAGACGCCCATATTTGCATATACTACATTCATTTCTATATGCTCTAATGGTCAGACGTTGTTGGTACCTTGTTCGTTTGATCAAAATGCACCTGGCTCCGGGTTATAAAGGCCCTTTTACCTAGTCGATCCTTTGTTTAATCTTATAGAATGAAGCTACATTGGTATTTACCATTAAAATAGACTTAATAATTATCTACCACCAAACTCATTTCACAGCCGATTTCTAAACTATTTCTTTTAATTTATAGTTTATGTCCACATTGGGCCCTCCTTTCTTCTGCCCCCAACCAAAAAAGGCAAAAAAAAAAAATGTTTGTGGATCCCATGAGGTCTTAGGGTGCAGACGAAGAATAATACACCCCCACCCCACCCCCCCCCCCCCCCCTCTCTCTCTCTCTCTCTCTCTCTCTCTCTCTCTCTCTCTCTCTCTCTCTCTCTCCCGTCCATAACCCACCACTGTTTAGTGAGTTACGACAGGTCGTAAGACGTTTTAATCCTGTAAGTGTGCCATGGGATGAGATTTAGTGCTGTGTGGTTGAGACCTACATCAGCAACAACCGTCGACGAATTGAGGTCATGCCACCGGGCTATGCCGGGCCAGGCTTCCATCAATGACCCGATTGTCTCATCACGGAGAGTGACGTCGCCGGCCGAACTGACTCCTTTTTGAAGTCTCCTCAGTGACTCTTAACATATCCCTTGGATGAGATCATGGACCCTATACTGATGAGATATAGGATTCTCTGTCGTGGGGTGGCATTTAAAGGTTAGGTCTTGGTTGTATGGTAATAAGGCAAGGTTTATGAGTAAGTAAGAGTGACGTGTACTTGAAAATTTACCACAGGCATGCTACTTACTTACGAGTGAAGAGTCGAGCAAAATTTTGACAATTTTGATACCCCCCAAAATTCTAATTTTGTAATGAATTTTTATATAAATTCGTAAAATGATGTCATATATATTACACCCCAAGCCCCAATCTATATCTTGAATGACAAGCACTCTGCGTAAAACAAATTGGAGTAAAGGAGGGGGGAGTGGAAGAGATGGAGAAGAGAGAGAAGAATACGCAGTAAAAACGCTTTTTACTATATGAACCTTACAGTATTTGTTTAACCGTTTAAACAATCATGTTCAATTTATTGAAGATTAGATATTGAAAATTAAACTTTGTTGCTTAAGATTTAAACACCTGTTTAAACTGTTTAAACAATTGCTGTAAGGTTCATATAGTAAACAGCGATGAATAATTTTTTCACTGCGTAGGTGGCGAAATGCTATGAATCATTGCATCATTTCCATGGTTAGATATCTGTATCTAAAGTCTAACACTACCTACATTACCAAGTAACTGAAGTAAGCAAGCACTTTCAGCTTCATTCCTGAATTATCACACCAGAATCATTGAATGACATATCCTTGTACATTTTGGAGGTGTATAATATACAACAGTGAGTGACCATGTCAACTTTAATTACCGAGGCTCTTATACATCTAAACATAAGATGGCTGGAATCAGACGGCAAGGCTAACACTTCAAAGAAAGTAGAACGACAAAGGTGTCATTTCAAAGGGATGTGTTTATTATATTAAATAAAAGGTGTGTTCTCACAGGCTATCATGCTGTGTTTCTCGACATGCTTCGATCGGGGGAAAGTGTAACGAGAATGGCAAACACAGTAACAAGTTGAATAATTGCAAGATAGGTGTATTTCTTATCTCAAGTGAGTGGCGAGGTCCGAGGGGGCAAAGGGGGTGCGCTCCTCCACCCCTTGAAAGTTTTCTCCTTTTTCCCCAAAATGATAGTAATGATAAGCGAACAGGCAATGGACATGAAGGAAGGGAAGAAGGAGTGCCTGCTTGATTGGTTTATTTCCAATTCGTCTAATGCTAATTCGTCCAATTGCCAACTCGTCTACTACCATTTGGTCTATCATCAGTTCGTCTACTCACCACATGGGCCAAATGGTTGCTAGACGAAATGTTGATGGACGAAATGGCATTAGACTAAATGAAGGTAGACCATGTGGTGAGAGGACGAGTTGGCAGTGGACGAATTGGGAATTTATCGTTTAATTGACCCCAAAGCTTTCATTTCTGCAATGTAAGAAAATAGGGTAGCTATTCTATTTTTTTAAAACATACACGAAAACGCACTGGCGTAAATATTGGGAAAGGGCTTGAGACCATGCCCCATTAACAGATTAAAGTTCCACGACTAAGAAATATAAAAAAGGAGAAAAATTAAGAAAAAAAACGGGTAAAATACCATGTCATTTCTGAATATCAAATTCTATCACAAATATATATTTTCATTTAAAAAGTTCGACTTTTTTTGCTCGCTTGGGAGTTTTAAGAAATTTTGCATATAGCGCCATGCAGCTGCGCCCACTGAAATTTGTTGGCTCACATCGTAAAAAGAAAGTTTACAATATCATAACGTACAGCATTGTTTAGTATTTGCTATTTTTACAGTAATTGTTTCACGGTTTCAACAAGACAGTGTTAAAAATCTTAGAGTTTATACGCTAATGGTAGTGAGTAAGGAGAGGGCCCGCGAGATTTCGTACATGAGTGTGTGAAGTCTGTGGACTCTGGACAAAAATGGATAAATTTTTCTTTTTAAAAAAGAAAAGGAGGTTCTCATCCAAAAGGGACTAATGCTAAAAAAATCCGACAAGAAAAAACGATGATCTGTGGGGCGTTTCATGAAAGGAGTTGTCGGACGTTTTTTCCGATAAGTCTCATTTTATCCGACAGTTACCATATAGGAACAGTGCCTCTCAGCCAATCAAAATCATGGAAAGATGTCAGATCTGAAAACTTGTCGGATGAAAATATTGCTGAAACGCTCCCCTGATAGGCGATTCGGCCCCTCCCCCTGTTTTATTCTGAACTCTGATTTCGCTTAAAACATAAAAAGTATCACTCCTCATAAAATGGCAGACATAATGTCTATTTTGGACAACGGGGGTGCCCCCATTACTCCTCTCTGCATCTGAAACTGGTCACAATCAAAGATCAAAGTTCGGTTCAACTTTTGGTACAGTCGTCTCCATATTTCATTCAGTTTTATGAAAGTTAGAAATTAACTTTTTGAATTGTTTGTTGAGAGATCTTGTGTTCTCTGTATTTTCTCAAAATTCTATTGCATTTCAAAATTATCTATTGATTTGAACTATGAAAACGGTATCACAACAGCGTTATCTCAATCTTTTTTATTCTCCTTGTCTTATTGAAACTATATACTCTTAAACTATTTATCTATTTTTGCTCCCCGGGCATCAAAAAAACATTTTCTGTAAAGGTTAATTCCAATTTTATAACCAGTTCAAAACTTTGTTTTCAAAACCGCGGGAATGCTGGTCTACGGAGGCGTAAAATGTACCAGTCGTCTGATGAATTGGTTATTAGATTACGGGTCGTCCTTCTCCGTCGAAGGATTGAAGAAATAAAATGCCCTGTTTATTCTGGACTTCGGTTTAGCTTAAAACAGGGATTTTAATTTGTAGTCTGACTCTAACTTTTGCTACAGGATTGAAGAAATAAAATGCCCTGTTTATTCTGAACTTCGGTTTAGCTTAAAACAAAGATTTTAATTTGTAGTCTGACTCTCACTTATGCTACAGGATTGAAGAATAAAATGCCCTGTTTATTCTGAACTTCGGCTTAGCTTAAAACAAGGATTTTAATTTGTGGTCTGACTCTAACTTATGCTAGATACGACTCCAGTCTAACAAAAGCTAGTATTTTTACTATCGGTATCGGTTATTTTGGAGTCGGTTGATGTGACTGTGGCATATGCTGAACAATATTATAAGGCAAACGTTTACACCTTCGCTGTCTTGGTTTTATGATTCAATAATATACGAAACTTTCATTGTTTCGGACAGTTTTTGATAGTTTGAGCAGCGATGATAAAACAAATTAATGCTAATAAACATGTAATTTTGAGGATTGTTAACAAATTATGACAAGAGGTATTCAGACTAAAGCATTTGCTATGGTGACATTAACAGAGGTTCTAAAACATCTTTAAAATCTAAAGTATAATATGATTTATGGTTTTAAAGACAATAAAAATTAATTCCGAATGAAATATTTTTTTACTTACTATCTAAAGAAAATAATTGATTTCACTTGTTACCTTTTATTTTGAGGTTGAAGCAATACAGTCTCATATATTTTGACAAACTGGTACGATATGTTTACAATACAGTTTGTCTTAAAAAACATAGGACAACTATAATAGTTTTTGAAAAATTACATTCATCTTTATTATGGACACATTGCAATAGTTACAACTGAATGCGAAGAACGGTTTAATACATCAGCTGTCTGGCTAAGATAGCAACAGGCATGTGACCTCGGATTCCATACATACAAACTCTAGATTGGAAATTAATGACAGAAATGATGGTATCATGACTGGTAATTATTCTCTCTCACGTCAACCTATAAGAGCGCAAGTTAAATCTAAACCTAAGAAATATTATATCAAACCATACCGTTTTCATTGACAACCAATAACACTGATAAGTGGTGGTAGAGATGATGATGGAGATGATGAGAATGATGATGATGATGATGATGGTGGTGGTGGTGGTGGTAGAGATGATGGGTATGATGATGACGGTGATGATGGTGGTGGTGGTGGTAGTAGTGGACAGGTTGAGTTTGATGATGATGATGATGGTGATGATGATAATGATGATGAGGATAATGGTGGTGGTGGTAGAGATGATGGGTATGGTGATGACGATGATGGTGGTGGTCATGTTGAGTTTGATGATGATGATGATGATGGTGAAGATACTGATGATGAATCGGTGATAGTGTTGTTGCTTTTTATAATGTTTATAATTGAGTAAGGCCTTTATATTTCCAGCATTTTTCTTTCTTGAATACAATTAACAGGGACCTGAAAGGCACAGGAAATAGAAAAGGAAAGTTTGGAACCTTAAAATACATTATTGCTCTGAGGCGAGTCTGAGCAGTAGGATTCCCACCATCGCTTTGGGTCATTTCAATAAAGCAAAACCGAGACACCGTCACCTTTCCCCATGTTCACCAAACGTAATTCTGGCTCACAATTTTCATCCACTCCTTAACAAAAGGTACACAGATAGCAGTTCAAGAAACAAATATCAGCATTGGCACTTGCCTTCATATGAAGGGGTCGTGCAAGAGGCGGGGTTATCCCCCCCCCCCTGACACACCTTTACAGTAACCATGTTCAACAAAATCTTGAAAATGACCATCAAATTGTGATCTTATGCAATGTTCAAGCCCACCACTTTCCAAATTGTCCGCGGTTCTTCTTATCTAACAAATACTTAAAATTTTGCCTGAAAGCATGCAATCATATTAGTAATCTGAGCTGTTGTCAGAAATATAGTAAAATAACCGCAAATACTTATAAGCTCATAACTTGAACATTAAAAAAAAGTATCGTAACCGCCACATTACCATCACAATATAATAAATTGATATCGAAATATTGTTCTTCCCATTCACAACATCATCATCAACATCATCGTCGCCGTCATCATCATTACCCTCATCAGCATCATCTTCCTCCTCATCATCATCTGCATCAAACAAACTATCATCACAACGACTGCCACATCAAAAATAAGATATATCATCGCCATAAAATAATGTTTACCTTTAACATGTTCAATTCGACATATTATTTCCAATAGCATAATTTCATGATTAAAAGTAATTGGTAAGTATAGCATCATAGTTCTACTGTAAAATGAAATAAAAATACGTTTTATAAATATTTGTTCACTTACCTATACATATTCCTATCAATGAGACTCTGCTAATATTACATCCATACATCTTGGAGGAATTAATCGTATTCTCCAGAAATGAAATATTAATTCACTCGATAAAGAGCAATCCCTTAATAAAGGTTCTCCTTTCCAAAGTAAAGCTTCCAACAATCATGAAAGATCCACAACTCTAGACAAATATCCGAGATAAAAACGGTCCGTTCGAGTCATAGAAAAGGTCCAATCGCGAAAACATATAAAATCTAGAAATGTTTCTGAAGATAAGAAATCAGGTTTAAACCACGACTGTCATGTTCTTCCTCTTTTGCACATCATCTCAGCAGATTTGAACGGGAGGCCGCTGGAGATAAAGTGTGGCTTTTTGGCGCGAAATGTTTGTGGAAATGTTCGTCTGATATTGAACCACTGCTAACGACTAGGATTCTTCCTGATCATGAAATAATGTCCGTTAACTGTCATCTTGATCGTATCAGTCGAACCTCAAATATTTTCTTTTTCAAACTAAAAAATGTCAGATTTTTCACACGCTAGACAGAATACCCTCAAAGGTTTAGGCTTCAGCTACCAAATCGAACATTGCTTTTACACGGTATCCAATCAAAGATTAAGAAGGCGAATTGCAATTCCACAACGATGCAAATTTCGACATCACAGCCGAACGGAGATTTTGTTCAAGTGAATGTTGATCACGTTCCTTCACTTTAGTAATCCTTGATAATTTTTTTTATCAAATCCGAATGGGCTGAACTGTGGATGGGATGTCCTTATATTGTCGGCTGTCCTGAAAAGCTCAATCGAAGACGAATTCGCCGATTAATTCTCAGAACCGTAGAACATGTAAAATAAAGACTGGGTCCGAGACTGGAAATGAATCACTTGCACACATTCAAAACGCGACCGCCTGTATGTTGTGCATTCTCTCCTACTCCTAAAGAGACAGGTTTAATTTGGATCAAGTCCTGGTAAACTCGAGATTTCCTTGATTTGTCCCATACGCTGCGCTTGAAATAAATGCCCGATCAGCCTCCGCAGACCTATATATAATCGCGAAGACAAATACAGGCGATTAAATTTTACGGTGTGCGATATGAAAATGATATCGCGATCAATCAGAGAAAATATTTTCCCGCGTCGGATGAATGGGAGAAATAATGCACTCATGAAGTGGGAAAAATAATTCGCTGAACTGAATTCCAAGACGTCTGAAAAGAGCTTCTTGTTTACTCCGCTCACAATAGAGAAGTCTGGTCGGGGGAAAAAAATCAAATTAACCAGGTCAATATTTAAAGGATCAGAGATCCCCAAAGTGGCGGGTCAACCAAGGTTGGAAAAGTCTTATCCGAAAAAAAATTAGAGAATGGAGAAAAAGTTTTGATCGATGAATAAAGATGAGAAGGGTGACTTCCACACCGGCTTTCAAATCTGGCTCCCGCTCAAATCGTCTGTCTCTAATTTCTGACCAGAGCGACGGGTCAGTTGTGGACGCATTAAGATTTCCACATCATCCAGTTAAATATTGCATTGAACTTGTCAAATTTTTCCTCAGACGATGACAGAAGGCCACATACTGGGCTGGCTCGGTTTTTTTTTTTTTTTTACCTCGATGGAATGACTGAGAGGAAGTCAATTCTAGCGGACTTTTGAGAGGAAGACACGCCACCGGATTCCGGTTGCCCAAGCAAGCACAGCTCCGGCTGATCGACTCCTCTTGGCCACAAACCAGACAGCAAGGAAAGTTGGTTTGTAAAAAAAATGTGTGAGGGCAGCAGACAACATTTGCAGGTGCTCGTTTGAAAATGCAAACTAGTACTGGGAATCATATCAAAGATTTTAATGTAATTTAGATATTCATCTCCACATATTATTTTACACCTAAACAATGAGAATGTCAAAACAACGCCCAAATGGACTGCAATAATGCTTTTAAAGTACTGCTCACATACATGATATACTTCTAATATGGAGATCGAGATCTGTAAAATATATTAGAGGGGGGTGAAGTAAATTAGTTTTGAAAAAATAAAAAAAAAGTAAAGGCATAGTTCATTCCACACACCACCGCCATCGTCGTCGTCAATGCTTTCATCATCATTACCATCTACACCAAACTCACCAACATGTCATCACATTCGTCATTATCTCGACCACTACCACCACTACCATCGCCACGTCTTCAGGGACATCATATTGCATCATCACCAGGCATCATCATCATCGTCATAATCATCATCACAATCATCATCATCGTCATAATAATCATCACCATCATCATCAGGCACCTTTATCATTACTATCATCATGACCATCATCAGCATTATTGTCATCGTCACCGCCATCATCTTCATTGCCATCATCATCGTCATCACCATCATGGCCATCATTATCACCATCATGATCATCATCAGTGTCATCATTATCACCATCATCATCATTGTCATCATCATGGTCACCGTCATCATCATCATCACCATCGGCATAACTATTACAACCTCAATTTCTATCATCGTCTTCATTATCCTCACCAATACCACCACTGTCAGCATCAACATCATTGTTGCTCCTGCCCATTAGCGTACCTACGGGGGGCAGACTGCCCCCCCCCCCCTGACGAGTTACAACCCATGCAAGGGACGTATCCCTGCCCCACCCCCCCCCCCTGAAGACCTTTTTTTTGCTTGTCAATTTTTTTTTCTGGTACGAAATCCTGCTCCCGCCTTAACCACTATCATTGCCGTCATTATTCGGTCCACCTCTAAAAAATTAATATAATTATATAACATAAAATAAAAACGAAGACATTTTGGTAAAAGAACATTGTGAGCCTACTGGCATTTGAAGTGGATATGGTTAAACGTTAAGCGACCACGAGTTGACGGCGGGCACGGTGGGAATAATTATCAGCGCGCCTTTTGGGAAAAGTGGTATAGATTTCAGTTACGATCTTCAAAAAAGTACTATTTAAAACCTGTTTACGAACACGAAATGGAAGTTGGGAAATCATTATGAAGCCCTGTGACCTATCATAGTCATAAACAAAGACTTCCCCCACAGACAATGTATCTAGAGAGAAAATGAAGAAGATAATATTCGGACATCATCATAACACGAACCTGACCGGGAAAATGAGACTAGGATGTCGGCAATAAACCGAGATAACGAAAGGATGTTGGGTTGTACTATTCAGGTATTATCATTTTTTTTTAACTATGGGAATAGTCTGGTGGGAACGACTCATTAATTATTATTTGCAGATCAAAAGGGCAATTTTGTCGTCCTGCAAGCAACAACACAAAAAAACCTACCAAAACATCATTATCAAAAACATATAGAAAATGTGGGCGAAATGTTCCATGCAGGACTGCACGTAATCCCTTATTAACATCATGAAACTAAAAGAACGCTTTGTTTGACCCCCCCCCCCCCCCCCTCCAAAAATGAAAGAAAGGAATGAAGTATCACAATGCATGTACAGATTCATTAGGGGTTAGTAGAAGACATCATTACATCTATGAATTTCAGAGTTTGTACATAAAGTTTGGGTTAATAATAAAGGAAGGGGTTTCAGGTAAGTATAATGGTGCACGTATTACTTTTGTATTGTAAATGCGCCATCATATGTGTTTTCCAGAAAAAAAAATTATTCGTTTTGATTATTGTTCTTTCAGTGTAACACAACATTTGATTTTTGTATGACTACTGCTTCCGTTTTGAAATGAAAATTAAAAAAAACAAAAACACATAATTTCATTTCGAATTTTAATACATTGACGTATGTATGCATGAGTCCCCCCCCCCCACACACACACACCCTCTGGCATTGCCCGTATTCGATAACGGATAGCTCGGGTAACTCAAGTAAATATTTCGTGTGTAGATACGATCAATAAGGGAATATTGCTAAATTATATGAAAAATTTTCCCAAAGAAAATTATATGTTCAAACAGACCAACAAAGAATTTAAAAATGATAAGTTTGAGGGTCAAGAATCAATAAAAACCAGATAAATTAAACTTTAAGGAAAACTTGAGATCAAGTTTGAAATCTTTTAACTGGCCAGTTTTACCTCGGGTGTTGATGATGTGTGAGATCTGATGATAAGACAGTAATTTAGTAATCAATTGCATCTGTTCTGTTTTCATGTCGGTTGCCAAAGTTTCAAGGCAATGGGAAGCGGCTTTAGAAGTGGTCATTTAAAACAAATTAAAGGCCAAGAACCCGGGCCAAGAATTCCAACTCAACACCAACATCTGATCAAGTTAATTTGAATAAAAATAATACAAATGAAGAAAAGGAAATTACACTGACAGTGTCATCGAAATGGGATGTAAGAAAGCAATTTACCAAACTTTCAAAGACTTAGATTTTTCCCAAGAAACAGCGATGAGGGAGTCGATAGTCCTGTTAAGGCACATGCAATTTATTTTTGTTGTTGTTGTTGTTGGTCCAACAGTGTAAATCAGTGACTCCGCAAAGAACATTATATTATTGAAACTTATTGTGATTCAATGATGAAACTTTTTTATCAAATAGTTGAAAAATGGAAATACTTCAATTATTAATATAGCAAAAAATGAAATCATCCATCGTCGCTCTCATCTGCACACCACCTCCTTATACAAAGTCATTATTTTATCTCATCCAAATGCTACTTGCTTTGTTTACATCATATTTTGACATGTTTTCACCGGGGTTTTATGTGTCATGCTTGTTCAAAATGTAATGTTAAATACATTTTTTTTTCATTTCATTTACTCTATTTTCAACAAGATTCAAAATACAAATAATAATAATGATAATAATGGTAATGTGAATAATGACGATGAAAGTAAAATAGTGTTGATGGTGATAAAAGTAGAGATGAAAATCCTAGATTGTAAAATTCTCTTATTATTGTATAGAAAGAGAATTGTTATCTCATTTGAGGGGAATGTTGAAATGCATGTGATTACGCAACATGCTATTGTTGCTATGTTAGGTGGAAGGGAGATTTCGGGTTAGCTTTCATTCGCGGTCATCACACCATACAGGGCAGTAGCATATTTTTTCCCCCAAGAATTCTTTTATCACAGAGATTTATAAACCATATTTTTAGGGGTCAAAGATTTATTTCCGTACAAAAATCGGAAAGGGTTAGTAAAAATGTAGGATGACCTTGGAGCTATTTTCTTTGTTTGTGTGAAGAAAGGAGACTGAAATGAGATTGTTGGTGATAATAAGTTGAACAATGAATTGTATTAGGGATGATGGGGGGGGGGGGTGATGGCATTATGATGCTTGATTCCACCATACCTTAATACCATGGTCACATTTGTTCTACGGCAACCGTACGGCGAGTCGAAAGCAGCCGTTTTTACATTTTTGTCCAACTACATATAGGTGGTTTAAATCAAAATTAATAAAACGGCTGTTTTCGACTCGCCGTACGGCCGCCGTAGAGCAAATGTGACCAAGGTATAACTTGCCTCAAGCATGTCAGGTTTATTTCATTATGTGTTTTGAAATTGTGTTGCCGTTTTTCATTGTGCTGCGTTCTCGTGTGATTTCGAGGTATACCCGTTTTTATGAATGAAAAACATGTTACTATTCGGCCTTTGGAACGCAAATGATTCTTGTGCAATGAACCATTTCTATTTCTACCTGTTAGAAAATTACAGTGTGGTAATATGAATTAAGTCAATGCGATAAACAAGACTGCACCATATACTTGACATATATGATGATCATAGATAACAAAGGAATTATGACACTATTACAAACTATTTCTATCAATGGAGAGACCTACTACCTACCAACCCCCCCCCCCCCCTCCCCCAAGTCTTGTAATTTGTGGGCTCCTCAAAAGTAATTCAGTCACGTCTATATGTGAACAAGTTAAATGTTGGAGTGGACATGGTGGACCTTTAATATCTTCAATTAATTTGTGTGAAATTAAATGTCCCCACGGAGGAAGAAATAGTGGAAGTGTTGGGATTGAAAAGATGCGATTTGTCACGGAAGGTTTTAGCGGTTGAGACTGAGGAGTTCGTTGACTTGATAGGCTATGGTCAAGAGATTGTCTGAGATGGCTGAAGAAGTACCCTAAGAGTGTGTGCGGCACTCAAAGTGAAGATCTTAATGGCAAATGATAAAACTGTTAGGATTATTTTGAGAAAATAGTTCCCATCGTAAGCTAATATGGCTTTTTTACGAAGCTGTTTTTCGTTAAAGCAATTCTCATTATAAAAGTAAAACATGACATATTCATAATTTACAATCATTTCACATAGAGAATATGTAAGATGTAGTCATATATAAATGCTTAACAACAAATATCGGCCACATTTAAGAAAAACAGGGTTAGGAGTTATCACGTCTTTCGCAAACAGTTTTCCGTCAAAAATGGTAATATAAGGAAATAGAGGAGAATAGATAAGTCCTCAAAAAGAGGGGAAAACATTTCCTCCCCCCCCCCCGGCTTCTCTTCGGATTCGCGCATGGACATGACTTTGACCAGTCTTTTGATGTAGCTTGTAAATCACCGAGAACAAGATGTTTTGGGGGTTTTTTTGCGTGCTGGTTTTAATTCAATGGTCAAGTTCGTTGGATCGCAAAGGTCAAGGTCTTCTCTTGATGGTTAGAGGTCAAGAATAATGTCGGGACAATCAAAGGAAAACTTCAACATGTGGAATGACTCAACGACGTTTTAAGTGAGGAAACTAACGTTCACTTGCAAATCAAAAGGCAGGTCCTGAAATAAAGCGTAATATTACAATGAAGTTGAGTTGCAACTGAACACAAAATCGTCTATAAACATGATAAATTTGCATTTAATTAAAGGAATTTAGCTTGATTACTAATTTGGAATTTAACACAAGTTCTTGCAACACCCTATTAATGGCACACAGCACACATACAAAAAGAGAACACAAATATTGGCGTATCTGACGTTTATTACCTTATCTACATATACATGACATGAAAATTAAATACTTCAGTATTTCCATTTTTTTTCGAGTTAACATACTTGAAATAGGTAGGATTCATCGTTTGATAGAAAAGTGAATATAGTACAAAACCCCGTGTTTTGCAAGATAACTTGTACCTATGCCGTGTTTTCTTGCTACAGAAACTTGCCAAACTATATAACACTAAATTGTGAGACACTGGGTGAATCAATAACATATCTTTGAAAGAAGTTTACATCACCAATAAACTATAAATCTGAGAATAATTACAGTAAAAATGTGCAAATTATCAATACATTACAATGCACATAAATGATTATTGTATTTCTTCTTTCTGAGTGAAAAAAAATTATGGAATGCACACATCTTAAAGGGGTAATCAACCAGGATACCAAGAAAGAAAAAAAAAACAAATGAAACTAATAATTCCATCAACTTCAGATAGAAAATAAGTTACATTTTTCTGTAAGTTTGCATATAATACATGTGGGTTGCACGCATATTAAAGAGCCAACAATGTCATAAGATTACCTTTTTCTTATATTATGAGAAAAATGAAATATTTGTTAATTCATTTTTATGAAATACGTAAGAAAAGGTAACCATGACATCACATCAGCATCTCCATAATTCTTGTTCACTTTTTGGATTGCAAAATCAATGCAAACTTAAACTATGCACTGTAATATGTTATTATTCATTCACTTTGTATGAATTTACCTGTGTTAGTGGCCACCTGTCTATAGTGGCTAACTGCCTATAGAGACCACTAAAACTGATTCCCATGGTGGCAGAATGTGTGTATAAGAGCCTGTCTACAGCAGCCACCCGTCTGTAGTGACCACTAAAATTGACTCCCATGGAGGCAGACTGTGTGTATAAGAACTTGTCTATAGCAGCGAAACAGCCACTGTCCATAGTGACCACTTAAACTGATTCCTATGGAGGTATATTATGTGTATAAGAACCTATCTATAGCAGCCACCTGTCTATAAAGGCCAAATTTTGTGTTTCCCTTGAGTGGTCATTATAGGCAGGTTTCACTGAACATTCATTTAACCTGGGTCGACTACCCCTTTAAACTATGCTTTTTCCCCAAATCCTATTTTCTGTCAAATCATCTACAATGTGAATATCTAGTCATCTTCTTCACAGCATGTGTATACAAAGTGAAATGATTTGAATTGTGAAGACAGCATATAACTCACACCATGAATGCCCTACAGCGCGTTTGTGCTTCAACAGAATCCTTTAACAATCTAAAAACATTTCCTAGCTAAAGAGAAAAAAGTTGCTTTTCAGAATCGGCATTAGATAGTGACATGTTCTATACCTGTTCTTAGTTTAAATATACATATATTGCATACATATCTGAATCTCCTTATAAGTTAACATACATCGAAAGGAAAGCAAGGAAAATTAGATTACAGTTGCAAACAAACATAAGTTGGAAAGCTTTAAATTCATTGGTCAAATAATAAGCAAATTAAGAGCTTCTTCAGGGTGAAGGATCCCCAAATCAATGTGAATCTCAAATCGGTGGTTTGGTCCAGTTTATCATGTACAAAAATATTGATAATGTATATGTACGTCTTATCCCTGAAAGTGCGTTTTCTCTTGTGGCACTTGTGTCCAGATGAAAATAATGTCTCCATAAGTGTAAAGTAGTCATATTTTACAGAGACATCATCTATAGTCCAGGCCCCTGTTGTGTAAAAGTTACTATCATGGTAACATGGTATCATGGTCATTACCATGGTAACAATGCTTAACAGCCAATGTGAATCAAGGATTCCATCGTAGTTACCGTTGGATGGCAAAGTTACTATAATGGTTAACTTTTATGCAACGGGTCACTGATATGTCTCTCTAAGAGTACCATAGCCATACCTCAGGGTGACATTTACTGAAGTCTTGCATTGTCTCTTTAAATGTAACATAGCAATGGAGACATTTTGTGTTTAGTCTACATTTTATATAGCCCTTTAATGTCTCCTTCAGTGTACCATAATCATACTTTTTATGAGATATTTTGTACAGTGTCCATGTTCAGTTGGAACAGATATACACTTTGCATTTGAAATATTATATACAGCCCCTTGGTATGATACAAGTTGGTATAATGCCACAATGGCTGTGACCATAGGTGTGGTCCAAACTTTGTTTAGTCTAACTTGGTCTAGTCCCAACTTTTCCCAATCGGTCATCTCAAGGCGTGATAACTCGGTTGGGAGAGTGGTGGGTTCACGATACTTCTACCCGGGTTTGAAACCCAGTTCCTCATTACCAGGTCCCTCAGATAGGACCTTTAAGCCATCTGTCATTTGTTTGTTTTTGTAA
Organism: Lytechinus variegatus; assembly: GCF_018143015.1. Classification (NCBI taxonomy): domain Eukaryota; kingdom Metazoa; phylum Echinodermata; class Echinoidea; order Temnopleuroida; family Toxopneustidae; genus Lytechinus; species Lytechinus variegatus. The sequence goes on from NC_054757.1 coordinate 12,345,266, forward strand.
TAACAAACATTCATGCTTTATTTCAGGGATGAAACCCGGTGAGTGCACCTTTGATGAAGTTGTTACCAGGTCCCTCAGATAGGACCTTAAGCCATCTGTCTGCTTACTAACAGGCATTCAGGTAAACTAACCACCACTTTTGATTTTGATTTGATTTACTCTGTCTGGTGACCACTCCCACTACAGGTGTTTGTGTATTGTGGTCTTACACAAATAGATCATTTAGACCAAGTGGGTTCTAAACACAATGGACCGAGCCTGACCGGAATTAGAATAGTAAATTGGTTTAATCACAGTGGGTAAAATACTAGAAACATAATTATGAAGAGAGTAGTTAGATAATGCTGGATTAGACCAATGGGAATAGGCCTCCTAGAATAAAGTTACAATAAGATTACATTGCATTGGTAGATCCTGCCAACGTAACTGTTTATGAGGAATATTATCTCTCTGTTGTACATGGTAGGTACAGACTAAGCCATCAGATATTATAGATTTAACTCTGTAGTTTGAGGAAAGGAATCTATAGGAATTATGCTCATAGATTACAAAGAAAAGAAAATGGATTGCAATGTCTTAGGCAAAGCTGAACAAAGAACTCTCTTTCCCTCTCTCACCCCTCCCCCCCCTCCCCACACTCTCTTACTCTCCCCTCCTTTCCTACCCCCCCCCCCCCTCTCTCCCTCTCTAACTCACACACATACCAACACCATCCATGCATAATTGGTGGTTTACTGAAAGGTAAGTTTAGGAAATCATTTGCCAAAGAAATAATTTATATAAAATCCATGCAGAAAGTTAAATGCAGGTAGAATTGATATCACATAATCTGACCAAATAGAATGTGATGCAAGTATTGAATGATGAACAAAAAGTATTCCTTAGCTGTACGTAAATTTGCATCAAGTCATCATCCACTAGTGCCAACTGCCAAATATGTGAGATGTGCAAGATGTTATTGACTTCTTTACTTCTTTGTTTCTTTTTTTTTGCTCGAGTCTAATATCTAGCAATTCTCATTTCTTTGATTTTAAAAATGTTCAACATCAATGGCAAATAACTTCGGTGTGAAAGAAACAAATACGTATTCCTACAATTGAAGATTTGTTTAAAACAGAACATCAAATTAGTGCAATTTAACCAGTAATTTGACATTAAAATCAAGAATTTAAGGAGAATCCTGCACTTGTATCTTTCCCCGAGTAGGTATAATGATGCTGTTTTTTTTTCTTACCTGCGTGGAGGGTAAAAATAATCCTTTCAAAATTCACACATTTCGACAATCATTTACTTCACTCTCTTCATATTACAATAAATACATTTACAAAATAGCAAAACCTCTTTACAGACAAACTACAAGGTGCCATTGAAACAAGCGACAATCCCCAAGCCGAGAGTATCTGCTTGGGGGGACAAATTTGCAAACACTCCAGGGTCCCGTAACACAAAGGTTAGTGATTAATCTTACGCTTGATTTCCATGATTATTTATACATTGTAGTCAATGTAATCAATCGTAAAAAAAAGGTCTATTATGATTGCTCAGCTTTGTGCAACGGACCCCATTTCTTACAAATCCTGACAGTCAAGCGTGTACTAGCATACTGTTTTCGTGCTTCTTGCAAACTTACAAATACACATTTCATGTTTCCTTATCAATGACATTTTGGTGTTAGCACTTTAGACCCTGGATTATAGAAATCAAAAGTATATTAGATTTTTGTGCTTAAAAGGAAAAGTGTTGTATCCCATCTGGTATCAGGCTACACCAATCAATGACACAGAAGGGCTGAATGAGTTAAAGACAAAGCCATAATGATTACATTAATCCAGTTAGCTTTTAATTACTAAGAGTACCTCCGTCACATCTGCTGTAAAGCGAGTCGATAAAGGCCGTTTAATTCATTTTCATTCAAACCACCTACATGTAGCTGGTACAAAAATGTTAAAACAGTTCCCTGTACGACCGCCGTAGAGCAAATATGACCGAGGTATTAAATTATAAACAGTGGTACTTGTCTTTTCTTTTCAAATTCATTCACCTGAATATGTGGTCTGAAGTTAGGAATTTAATGCTTTGCATGGAAAGGGAGGGATTTGAACAAAATGTCAGTTGAATTTGAGGTTGAACGTAATGGGTGCATTCAGCTTCCTTGGCATAATGCAACTTTACAAGACGTGATTTGATTGCAGCCATGCCATCATTCCAGTCGAAGCACCAAGCACAAGAATGGTGGAAATGAAATGACAGATCACATTCAACCAATGACCATCAAAGTGCATTTGAATGAAAGCATTTGCAATCAACTGAGAATAGTTGCATTCATTTGCATTTGATTTCGCATGATGGCAAACAAAGGGACCAATAATTCATTCGTGCTACATTGCATGGGATCTGCCACATCGGGCATGAAATGCATTCAATTCCGAGAACCTGCAATAACACAAATTCAAATGCAATCAAGTTTGCATTCAAATTAGGTTTGATTGCATTTCAAAGTGATAGATTACATGGGGTGGTGTGGGGGACTGATTCTTCATTTGATTCAGATAAATATATTGTTCACTGAGATCAAATGGATTTTTACCCCAAAAAACTCTTTATAATAGGGGCCTAACGTATTCAAAGGACAATAACCATGAGGTACATACTACATGAATACTTTATAATACAAACTCATTCCGATAAAAAAAATATATATATAGAACTACAAGATAGTGGGTGTTTCAAAAGGATACTCAAGCTAATATCATGGTGATAAAAATGTTTTTAATTCCTTTACAAATCACAAGTTTATATTGGACTTTAAATACTAACAATTGCATCAGTAAACCACTTTAAACATCACAAATGTTCATGTTTCTACAATAAATGTAGAAATAAACAAAAACGTAGTACCATTTCAAAAGCAAACTGAATGTGATCAATATGTTCCTAGTTTGTTTTCCCACCATGAAACAGTTTGCAATTTTTTTTAAATTATGAATTATATTTTATATTTTGAATTTTTTAAAATAAAACATGATGGCATGAAAATAAGTCCTTTTGCAAACTTATAACCGATGTTTGACTAGTTTGAAGAAACACCGAGGTATAACTCTAAATGCCTTGGATGCATAATACAAGTAATATGCCGATGTTAAGTCATTCATGAATGCAATTTTCAGGGAATAATTTGTTGCAAATCTACATGATAAATATTGGAATAATAATGAGTGATTGAATAGACTCGAGAAGAGACAATCGGTCCCCTGTTTATACAAGCTGGTCAGGCATGATATGTAGATGGCGCTCTTTGCAACGCTAGCAACAATTGCACAGGGAAAAGCAACATCTATGAATCTTTACAGGAAATCTTTACAGAATCTTTACAGGATATACATTCTGCCCACGACCAGAATGTGTTACAGTCAGTTGCCCGACAATGTTGATCATTGGGGAGGTCGAGCCATTGTAGTTGATCCCTCTTAAAGTGATCGGTTCACTTTGTTCTGATTTCAAAAACTCTGATTTTGGATCTTGAAAATGGGCTTAACATTAGGATTATAGTGTAAAAATGCAATACCAAAAGTTCAAAGTATCATATCTAAAGGAACTATCTTAAATGTTTGGAGATGTAAACCAAATTTTGAAAATAATTGGGGGTTGGTTTCAATGAATATGAGTATACAGCTAATCTGTGTACCACAACACACAAACTCTAAATGAAACCAGCATGACCTACATAAAGTGTGTTCAAGGTACACTGAATGTACAGTGCAGCTAATAATAGGGTGTGCATCGGTGATACACTAAGCAGAAGGGAGTCAAGACAGCTAACCGACTTTTTGAATTTGGGAAAACTGGGCATAAGCTGAATGCGTCTTACAGACGGTTCTCAAAATCAGGCTAATAAATTGCCACGTGAGTATAATATATGAGTTTTTCATTCTATATTGTGGTCTGTTTCAGGGTTTTTGAGGACAAATACAGGCTCTCACACACGTTTCATCTTTGTTTGAGAATGTTTTAAATCAGCTGCTCACAAAGTGAAACAATCCCTTTAAGCTTTTTCTGATCACTGGTTACATTATTACACATCTCCAGACCAGTCACAAGGTAAATTTAAATTTAAGGTTAAAAAATATCACGCATTGCGATACTGTGTCCCCATCGTGATCGTGCAATGTGTGAGATACTGCAATGCCAGCAAGCCAAGTACCACTACCAGCACAGGCTCTGTAGGCCAACTGTAGGCAGATGCTTTCAAGGAGTAATTAAACACCAGCTATCGCTCTATCTTTCACAGTATTCCAGGTGTACACTTACGTTCTGTTTGTCAAAATTCATGTACGAGTAATGCATTAGCCTATAATCTGGGCGGAGGCTGCAGCTGTTGTCTTTGCCTTAATTAGCCTGATACTGTATGCAAAATGCCAGCAACAGGTCTGATGCAGAGAGACTACACACTTTGCAGCCACCGCCTATACACTCCGGTCTTGCATTGGTAATTGTTTTCTTTTTATCGTCGAATGTCAGGCAGCAGTTTTTATTCATGAAAAAAAACGCACTGAATCCTGGTTGATAAAAAGAAAACATCCAAAAATAAAAAGAAGGGTATAATGTGTATGCGATCGCGACAAAGTGTGTAGTCTTCCGCATCAGACGTATTGCTGACGTTTCACGTAACAGCAAAGATGAAGCGACAGCATCTGCTTAGATTAAAGGCTAGTATTACATTGATTTGGAGAAAGTGTGATAAAGTGCAAAAAATCCAGGAACAAAGTTGCACGTAGCGTTATCCAAAAGGCGTAGCAGGTCCCGATGACTGCTTCGTATCTGTCCACAGATTCAAACTGACTCATTAATTACAACGGTGCTTCCCTGAAATGCATCCATAGATGTTGTGCGAAGTGTAATCTACGGATCACGCCTGACCAGCATTTAAAGAGGAAGGAACATGAATGATACATAGAAATTTGATCACATATGTGTGTGGTGTGTGTGGGTGTTTTGTACAGCCCTCCCCCTCCCTTTGTTTTGGGTTCCCGCACAAAAAGAACAATAAAGACATTGGTAATAAGCATAAATCAATAGAAACTAGAGGACCACAGCCATCAGAATGTTCCCCACAATTCACTTTCCTTTCATCGCCGTTTTTGACTTGCTTTTATCCTTTTCGTCGCTCATGGCGTGTTTCGTCGTCCATTCCTTGGCTATATTGTTATACCTTGACTTGTCGACTTTGTACACTCTGGCGATTTCGGGCACTAACGGGTCGTCTGCGTTTGGGTCATCAAGCATCGAACAAATTGACAATAAGACTGCAAACAAAGGAAAAAGAGATGACAATAATGGCTTAATAACTCTTACAGTTCCACTATACTAGAGTTTGCTAGTTTAAAGATTGTTACCAAACAGTGACTATTACTACAAATCCCAAACGAGGTGTACATAAAAATACAAGGAGCGCCTTGAGCACCTAACAAGGTGGATATGTGCGCAATATAAATACCCTATATTACTATTATTATTATTACATCAATTAAGTGGAGTCAGCTCTAAAGCAGTCACTACTACGAAGAAATTTTATACATACATTATACAGAAAATGTACTGCCTTTTAAAGATGATATCCTGTGTTCCTCTTTTCAGATCAAGTTTCAAACAGGATAATGATCATAACATAGTAATGCACTCAAATTTTGGCCTTTGGTTATTTAGTTTCAATTTCTGTTGTGTTACGCTATGGGGTTAGTGGATGATTTGCACAACTGCAATTTTCTTACAAACTTCCCAGGGTAGCATAAAATGAATGGTAAAATCCGGCCTTGGTTTAAAGGTTCACTATAAATCTGAATAACATTGGAGTATCGTGGAGTACCGCATAACATACATATACCATTCCACTGTTACAAAGTGCAGTGACAACTATACAAACTTTTCCATCCCTTAATTCTTGGCAAATAACAATGACAATTGATCCATAAGCTCACATGGGAAATACAATGAGAGAGTGACATGCAATTTCATCCTCATATTATCGAAAACTGCCCCTAAAATCCCCCAAATTGGATGCTGTGGTGTGACCATCTTTTTGGAGGTCTTCAAAAGATTTGCCACAAACAATATTAAAAAAAGTTAAGAAAATCAATTTTCTATACCGGGCATGTACACCAAAGTAATGAGAAATGTTTTCATAGCAGAATTCCTTGAAATGAAAGAAGTTGCCCCAGATATTCAGCAATCGCCATAATGTGGCAAAAGACCCACGGAACGTAAAAATTATTCCCTACCCTGGTTACACCAGAGGGTGTTTTTTTTTTTATAAAATAAATTTCAACTTCAATCTTAAAATCAATCCTAAGATTGATGAACCACTCTCAGATCACTTACCTTTTGATATTGTTAATGCTGGTGACCATTGTGATCTTAGAATATCGAGACAAATGCTGCCATTGCTATTTATATTGGGATGATATATTTTTGTTGTGAAGTTGACCTGTATAAAAAGCAATAAAAACAAAATTCAGTTTCATTCGGGCGTGGGTCTAGATGAGGAAATAAAGGCCTGAAAGTGGTTGGTATTCTCTGTTTGTTAACAACAAATTTTGTATGTTTCTCTTTATTTCAGCAGTCCACCCCGGCTTCTGGAAGAAAATGCACCGGTGGACCGTGCTGTTTGACTCAGGCCTAATATGAAGTTTTCAAATTTTCTCCTCATTTTGATAGGAACAGTGAGATTCCTCCTTGAAACGTGAAATTGACATTCCTGCGATCTATTGCGATTCAATGAAGAATTTCCTTGTCGTCAAATCTTCAAAATTTGAAATATTGATTCATACAATAAAATAAAAGAGAAATAAAGAGTGGGTGACATCACTGACTCTCTCATCACTATGTTGTGCAGATTACTATTTTGTGGAAAATTAAGCAAAAGTCTAAAATGTCATAATTTTCTTATTTCACATCCGATCTTGAGGAAATTTTTAATGTTACGCCTGTCTGATTTTTGTATCGTCAATCAAATCAACTTTTTGTTGGGGGAGACTTGCCCTTTATACCACTCATATAGGTTTTCATTTTGAATCTCTAACAAATTTAATCTTGGACAAAGTTACTAACTACTTATTGATAGACCGATCTACCAATTCTTGATACTTACTTTAGGTGGTTTGAAAGGATAATCTGTGGGAAATTGGATTGTGAGACAAAATACTCCTCCTTCATACGGACTGTTTTTCTGCAAGATAAAAGATTATCAGTAAAGACAATTAGAGCAAAGAGAGTTGAAAGGAAAGTTAAAATAAAATATAGAAATAGGAAAATTTTTTGTTCATGTTCCAATGAAGTAATTTTCCCTAAATTTGTTTATACCTGTATCTATATCGCAGCAAATTAGGGGTTAAATGTCAAAACCTTGGTAGGGTCAATTTCCTCTTTGTAAGCTGCATTTAAGCTACATGTAAGTGCCATAGTGAATGCATGGGACCGTTAGGATGGAAGAACCCTGACATGAGCTGAAGAGTAAACCAGTGCTCTCCTTTTCTCTTTTAATTGCTAGTGTTTTGCTACCAATGAGGTAGAGAGGGGTTTAATTGTAAGTCTGTCCTGCATCCTTTGGCCCTTGTTCTGAAGCAGGGTTTGATTTTATAAACTCTGGTTTAAAGTTGTGGTTAAACTATGAACAGCCATTAGTGGCATAAATCTGTAATGGATAACTTTGATGTATAGATCTGCTAATTTTTCTCTCAAATCATTCCTAGCGTAAGGATAAATAAGAGAAGTTTTCTTCACCATTCACGTGTAAGGAAAGAGGACATTAGAAACATACAATGTAAGGAAAATGTCGACATTTTTGGCTTTCCATAATTTTAGCACGGCGTTAAACCATGGTCTATAAACCCGACTTCCGAATACGGGCCTTTGTGTACCAATGTATGTAGGCTGTGGTAAGTACATGAGTAATTCATTGTAAATTGTATTATTTGGATTTCATACATTCAGTTAGATCTGCAACATTAAATTGTATTTGCTTGGGTCAACCAGAAAAGGAGTTGCCAAGAAACTGTGACAAATGCCAGATAACTTAGGTTGCTTACTTCACTATGGGTGTTGGGACAAATCTCTACAGGTATACCGAGTCACAAGTTCTAAATATTTATATGTTGAAATAATGACTGAGGCCCACCCACACAAATAGAAACATTAAAAACAGATTAGATACTGAAACTATTTAAGATTGTTTTCTATGGTATATATATCCTTTTAATAAAAGCAAGCTATACCTGAATCTTAACCACATACTATCTGTAACACTCCCATAACTAAAATTCACCCACTCATATGGAATTAAGAGTCATTTAGATTCTGAGAGAGCCTCTTCACAAGTGTGAATGTCACCTAAATACAGCATTTAACCTATGAAGCATTCACACAACTTCAGTTTATGTATTAATTGCATTTACAATAATGTCAATGAACTGCTGAAACAAAATAAAGTCAATCATCATTTACCAAGGACTTAAAACGATTACCTAAAAATGAACTTTCAATCAAAGACCGAGTTGAATTCAATGAAATGAAAGTGGTACTTGAAAAATCAACCCTGAATTTTTGTTGGTTTTAATAAAAGCAGAAAAATTAAGAGAAGTATTTCACTGAAAGTTTGATGAAAATGCCATCAAAGAATATCAGTTATTGATATATAAAGCAGCTGCCCTATTCCATTAATTTCAATGGTATTATCAATGCATTGGTAAAATTCATGGAATTAACACGTGTGGGCAGCTGCTTTCGGAAGACTTCACAGAATTAAAATCTTAAAAATAAGTATTACACTATTCTATGATGGATTTTTGCCAAAACTTCAGCGACATGTTTCTTTCATATTTATCTTTTTATTAGAACCAACTAGAATCGTTTCTTTCATTGTGTGTATGCGGATGGGAGAATTTGTCAATATACTTACAGGACCCATTATTGTGGCTGACCAATGCATAACTGTATAGAAGAAAGAAAATTGAACATTATTAATATCATTATTCTTTAGCAACATTATTATCATTATTATTAATATGATGATGATGATGACGCTAGAATGATTATCATGAATTATTGGCAAAATCAGAAATACTATTACAATTATTATATTAGTATACATGTACACAATGGTGCACTTAAGTTTCAAATAACCAATTGAACTATTGTTAAAAAAACTATTTCATTGAGGAAAGATACCATAATTCAATATTAGATGTGTTTATGCATTGAATGCAGACCTGCTAACCTCTTGGAATGAAAAACTGTATTCTGTGATTAAAAAAAATGTATGTTTCCCCAAAAAAGTGTATTTTATAATAAAGTGCTTGGCGCACTCGCTCATCGCGGCGCTCAATCTGCATGCAAGCTAAAATGCACACTGCTCATGCAGATAAAAAAACAAAAACATTGAAACATGTGTATATCTCACCGTTTTTTTTTTTTACAAAAAACATATTTTTAAAAGAAAAAACGCACTGCCGAATTTTGGTTGCAAAAAACGTACTAAAATATGACTAAAATGTACTGGTTGGCAGGTCTGTGAATGTGTTAGGAAAATAAGCAATTTCCCTCCACTGACTTCAATGCCTAACATAGATGTATTGACTTTGACAAAAGTCAACATATTAGCTTGAAATCAAATGAAATACTGCATCTCTTATACTTGAAACATCAAGATAAAATTTTATCCCACATGCACACAGTTATGTTAGTATATCTAATGTGACATCAACTAAAAACAATTTTTCATAGTCAAGAAGAAAGGAAATAGTTTTCATTTTCATGCTAGTTTCCAGATATCAAAGTAATTTCAAGGAAATGTGGATAATTGATGGCCATTTCATGAATATAAGGATGTGAAATGTGAAAATTTAGCAACATTTGGGAATTTTTTCTTTTTTACCCCTGCCGGTTAACCCTAAACCAGTGACCACCTGTTTATTAAAAGCATTTATAGCGTTTTTCAAAATATACGTACCGTAAGGGCACTAGTATTCAACCCGTTTGGAGAGTTTCCTCAAATATATAGAAACATAGAATTTACCTGAATTTCAGACCCGTCTTATTTCTAAGAGCAAATGCTTGTTATTCTTTTTCCGTTATTTTTTTCTTCAACCAGTCGTCTGTGTGCGCGGGCGATCGAATTATAGGGTGGCGGTTTTTTGCACTAGTATTCAACCCGTCTGCACTAGTATTCAACCTAGCGATGAAAGATGGTCCTGTCTCTCAATCTGCCCTTGTCCCATCCGACTATGGACTAGACCATTTGAGATGAGACCAAACAGGGAATTAATCAAAGCCAGAGACTTACATACATGTAGATCTAGATCTAATTTATCAATATAAACCCTTTTGAGATTTGCTATCTATCCTCACTAGGTTGAATACTAGTGCAATTCAGTGCAAAAGGCCATCGGCGCATAATTCGATCCTACGCGCATACAGTCGACAGATTGATAAAGAAAATACCGACAACAGATTACCCTGGAAATAACAAAGGTATGAAATTAAGATAGTTTCCATATTTCTAAATATTTTTGGAAATATGTCAAAATCTTTGAATTATGCCGGGTTGAATACTAGTGCCCTTACGGTAATACAATACAAGAACCTTTTTCTAGAAGAGATGAAACTGGACCGTTCAATACAGGAAGACTGGGCTATTGAGGTCTATCACATCGTTCCATGCATACCTTGCGTGTGACTTTTATTTGCAACCCGCAGGTTGTCCACATTGGACAGTATCTCGCGCGCATCTCACATGCAGTTGCTCGCAGGAGTGCACGCAATTCTGATTTGCAGGCAGAAAAGAAAGTTTTGAACATGCTCAAAACTGTGTTGCAGGTGAGTTGCGGGCAATCACCGGCAAGACTTGCATTGAACAATGTGACAGGACCTTTATCTTTAGATAGTAGTATACTTACTGTCATTATCCATTCCCGCTGAACAGTTTGCTGGTGGGTCCCTCTGAATGTCTTGTAATTCCTAAAAAAAATAAGGGATTCAGAGCATTTTGAAATTCACGAATAAAAAAATTATTTCTATTTACTCAAAATATACTTGTTAGTTAGAGATCTATGTATGGATGTGCTGTATTTGTGAACTACATGTAGTATCACTACCGGTATTTTATTTCTCAATGTTGATAAATTCATCAAAAAAATAAAAAAATATCTGGGTTGGTATTCTGGAACACTGTCATATAACTTTTGTCATAAATTTTGTCAATGTCATTTCTCTCCGAGATGTGACCAGGTATGATTGTCACAAATCGGTATTCTGAACACTGTCTGTTCCCTGTCATATCTCTCGAAGTTCCCGCCCATCTTTTCGGAAACAAACAAATCAAAATCATTGTTAGTTCCCAGTGGGAGCCCTTTTAGCCAATAGGAAGGCCCCGTGGCAGGTAGGACATATCCCAAAATAGTTGCTGGCATTGCGCAACTACGCGTTTATTGATGCACATAATTACAAAGAGAGACAGGGAGCTTTGAAGGATTTTAGAGAAGTAGAAAAAGCAGGAAAACAGAGAGAAAAGGAATAAATATGCAGGGCCTAATTGTAGCATGAAAAAATCAATTTGAAAATTGTCACAGATGATGAGTGAAACTGATACCACAACCTAATCTAAATAATATCATTTAGTGGTATTGGGATATTTGGCACTGAAAGATATGACAAAATTTATGACTGTTACCCCCGTCATAACTTTTGTCATATCTTTCGCTTGCTTTTAAGCGCATTTAAAGCCACATATTTTTGGTACATGCTAAAAAGAGAAAAAATTTATGACAAAAGTTGTGACATCCACCAGAATACCGATTTTGTCATATCTCTAAGAAAATATAAAATATGGAGAAAAGACAATGTTCAGAATACGATCCCAGGCTTTTAATCAAGGTGGTGTAAAGGATTTTCTGTTCACGAGTCTTATAAAGCCGCAGATTACCATTTCTTTTGGCGATGCGAAATGTGTGAAATGATACATGTAGGTATGCGTATGTGATTATTTTTCTAACATTGTTGTCATCCCGCGTACCCACCCCCCCAAAACAACCCATCCCTTTTTCATGTGTTTTTTCTTGTCAATACTGTCAACTCTTCAATAGAAAAGATCCCCCCCCCCCGCCAATTCCTGGTTCCACAGCACAATGAATACTCTGGCTACTTGACAAATTCATTGTTGTCATCCCGCGTACCCCACCCCCCCCCCAAACAAAAAAAAAACCTTCCCTTTTTCATGTGTTTTTTTTTTCTTGTCAAAGCACAATACTGTCATCTCTTCAATGGAAAGATCCGCTCACCCCAATTCCTAGTTCCACAGCACAGGCCCGGGGGGGGGGGGGAGGGGTCACTTAGTATAAATGTGAAAAGCTTTGGTCTCTGTTTATGATCCGGCACTACAGTCAGAGACTGAAGTTAAGTTGTAACTTGATCTGTACAGGGACTAGATTCAAGTCAATGGCCATATGTTTGTATTAAATTCTTATAAACCATGATGTAGGGAAGTGGGAGTTGCGTGACAGCCGAGGTGAAGTAAGTCACTGTTTTTCCTTTCAAGTTTTATTTTTTTCTGTTTTAGTGCATTTCAGGCCAAAATGGAATAATAATATTTTGGTCCAGTTCTTTTTACATATTTATATGAAATAAAGACAAAAATCTATGAGCCCCCTTCAGGGGATTTGTTAACCCCCTAATTGGCGGCTGCACGATCGATCGAGAGCTGTCTGTAACTCTGTATACTTCGTAGTACGAGTCGAGGTCGAGGAGAAATATTTAAAAAATTAAAATGTTTTAAAACTCCTCGAAATGGACGACTGCCAGCCGTCTAATTCAATTGTCTTATTGATTGAGGGACTTGCTGACATTTGTGAACAATTTCTGGTGGGAAATTTGCTCGAAGTCGGTTGGTGCGAAACTGCATTAGCGCCTATACTCGGACTCAGTGACCATATATTCCATTCATCCTACCACAACATAAACATGCACACACACATCATGACTAACGTGTTGTAATCAATACGATTCATGGCAAGTTCCCATCTACGTCGTTCGCACACATCTGTACACACTTCCGCAATAAACAATATAAAATGAACACGTTATTTCAAATACTATTCCACAATCGCATTTTATGAATACATCACAACACTACGCCTTTTGATTTTTTCCTCACTGACATAAAATTCAATTTTACTTACCTTAATTAATCTTTTATGAGCCATTTTGTGTCAAGTATGTGAGTCTCCGTTGTTCTCGATCGGATGCGCAATATCAACATAATGTAACTTGCGTGCGCGTTCAATGATCCGGCAGCGCACGTACGTACTTACGCATTAAATCTTCAGGTACTTGCTTCCGGTTGCTTCATATGGGTTGCTTTGCTAAATAAATGTGACGTCGACTTATCAAGGTTTAAATTTTGGTTATGTTTACTCTTAAGAGCGAAGCGACTTTTCAAAAAGGCACATTTTATTTTGGCATATATATGAAAGCTTAAAAGTGCCACCGAGATGCATGTTGAGATAATTATCTCATCATGTTGACATCTTGTAGAAGAGATGATGAGATGACAAGATCCCGGATCTCATCATGTTGACATCTTGTAGAAGAGATGATGAGATGACAAGATCCCGGATCTCATCATGTCAACATCTTGTAGAAGAGATGATGAGATGACAAGATCCCGGATCTCATCATGTTGACATCTTTTAGAAGAGATGATGAGATGACAAGATCCCGGATCTCATCATGTCTACATCTTTTAGAAGAGATGATGAGATGACAAGATCCCGGATCTCATCATGTCAACATCTTTTAGAAGAGATGATGAGATGACAAGATCTTGGATCTCGTCATGTCTACATCTTTAAGAAGAGATGTTGAGATGACAAGATCCCGGGATCTCGTCATGTCGTCATCTTTTTATGGAAGCTTAAAAGTGCCACCGAGATGTTGAGATAATTATCTCGGGAAGTCGACATTTTGATAGCAAAAGATAAGATGACGAGATCCCAGATCTCATCATGTTGACATCTTGTAGAAGAGATGATGAGATGACAAGATCCCGGATCTCATCATGTTGACATCTTGTAGAAGAGATGATGAGATGACAAGATCCCGGATCTCATCATGTCAACATCTTAAAGAAGAGATGATGAGATGACAAGATCCTGGATCTCATCATGTTGACATCTTGTAGAAGAGATGATGAGATGACAAGATCCCGGATCTCATCATGTTGACATCTTGTAGAAGAGATGATGAGATGACAAGATCTTGGATCTCGTCATGTCTACATCTTTAAGAAGAGATGATTAGATGACATGATCATGGATCGAAGATCTTGTCATCTGATCATCTCTTCTACAAGATGTTGACATGATGAGATCCTGGATCTTGTCATGTCATCATCTCTTCTACACGTTGTTGACATGATGAGATCCTGGATCTTGTCATCTCATCATCTCTTCTAAAAGATGACGACATGACGAGATCCTGGATCTTGTCATCTCATCATCTCTTCTAAAAGATGTTGACATGATGAGATCCGGGATCTTGTCATCTCAACATCTCTTCTAAAAGATGTCGACATGATGAGATCTGGGATCTCGTCATCTTATCTTTTGCTATCAAGATGTCGACTTTCCGAGATAATTATCTCAATATCTCGGTGGCACTTTTAAGCTTCCATATCTTTTAGTAGAGATGATGAGATGACAAGATCTCGGATCTCGTCATGTCGTCATCTTTTAGTAGAGATGATGAGATGACAAGATCTCGGATCTCGTCATGTCGACATCTTGTAGAAGAGATGATTAGATGACATGATCATGGATCGAAGATCTTGTCATCTGACCATTTCTTCTAAAAGATGTCGACATGACGAGATCCGAGATCTTAATTGTCATCTCATCATCTCTACTAAAAGATGACGACATGACGAGATCCCGGGATCTTGTCATCTCAACATCTCTTCTAAAAGATGTCAACATGATGAGATCCGAGATATTGTCATCTCATCATCTCTTCTAAAAGATGTCAACATGATGAGATCCGGGATCTTAATTGTCATCTCATCATCTCTTCCAAAAGATGTTGACATGATGAGATCCGGGATCTTGTCATCTCAACATCTCTTCTAAAAGATGTCAACATGATGAGATCCGGGATCTTGTCATCTCATCATCTCTTCTAAAAGATGTTGACATGATGAGATCCGGGATCCTGTCATCTCATCATCTCTTCTTAAAGATGTTGACATGATGAGATCCAGGATCTTGTCATCTCATCATCTCTTCTTAAAGATGTCGACATGATGAGATCTGGGATCTCGTCATCTTATCCTTTGCTATCAAGATGTCGACTTCCCGAGATAATTATCTCAACATCTCGGTGGCACTTTTAAGCTTCCATACATATAACATAAATAGGAACAATAATGGAAAGAGGGTACACATGCCATATAGCTACTTATACTGAGTCCTAGATGGCCCCATCAGGTAGGAACAACTCCTAAGGTGGCCCATATGGGCTGTATGGGGTAGCCCAACGTGGGCCTCTTAGACCAGTAGGGTATGGCCATACGGGCATGACACCGGGGCATGACAGTATGGGGCCCATGTCGGAACCTACAATGGAGCCCACACGTGGCCCTTCCATATAAGAACTTCCACTAGCTTGGACGGTGATAGCTGATGGAACCAAGGTCCATAATATGATGGGCGGATCCAGGGTGGGGAGGGGCACATTCAACCCGTGCCCCCCATTTGAGAAGCAAAATTAAAATGTGTAATGAAGTGTTCCTCCCAGTGTTCCTCCTCCCCTTTGGAAAGTGAAGACCTTTTTTTTCTTTTCTTTGAATTCTTTTCTTTTTCTGCTTGTCAAAAAGTTTTGGACGAAATATCCTTGATTTTTGGTTGAAACCCCCTTTTTATTTTGCTTGTCAATTTTTTTCCTGGGAAAAATGTGCCCTCCCCCCTTGGAAAATCCTGGATCCGCCCCTGATCAAAACCTATGTAGACCCAATTACTGATTGGCTGGAATCTATCGTGTGACAAGCTATATACCAGAAAAATCGCATGCCAATGGCGGATGGTTTACAAATAACAAATATCCACATCACTGACTATCAGATAGAAATATTAAAAAAAAAAAACATACATCGATATACTACAAACCTTATAACAAATATTTCAGCGTGTTACACAAGTAGGCCTTTGTAGACGTGTAAATCTGACCAATGCCCTTGATATATATAGCCCTGCATCTTGGTCAATCGAAGTTATAGGCATGGAGCTATTTTAAAGCTCCATGGTATAGGGAACTGGACCTCTATATAAGACCACGAAGTGTTAACATGCAAAAGGGACTAAATCCACTTCCAATTTCACCTAAATCTGTGTTTCCTTTCAGGAAGTTCTTACATTATGTTCAAGATTCATCAACAGGCCTATATAGGTAACCGAAATTACAATTTAAAAAAATCCTGGAGATGTTTCATATTTTATATTATTTTTATTCTTATCATTTTAGGGGTTTGGTCCCTTCTGCATGAAAACTAATTTCAAGTTGTTGCTATGTTAGGCAAACCACACTTACACAAAAAATGATGTAACTAGTAACCATTTCAACATCTAAGCTGACAATAGGAAGGGTAGCTAAGAGAAGAGAATTATATTAATGTTAAACATTTTGTAGAGCTATATACCCCACTGGACTTTTCATACAAAAAAGTGATCCAAAAATATATAAAAATTCATATAAACATGATAAAATAAAAGAAATCAGCAGGATTTTTAACTGTCATTTTTATAACTTATATTTATGATTTTGTTAAACATAGGAACAAAACTTCCTGAATGGAAACATTGATTTAGGTTAAATAGATAATATATGTATATATATTTATACAGTGCGTATCAAAAAAAATTTTACACTTTGAAAAAATCCTGTAAAATTACCCTTTTGTAATATCCTGAAGATTTTTCCACATTTAAACCTTGGTACAGATCCATTTAAGCAAATGACGATATAACTGTCGTAAAATATTTCCGCTTGAGTGAGCACCCCTTATTTTTGAAAAATTGGTGAAAAATGATTTGCGCAGAACTTTGAAATAGTTTAGCAAATAAAAGTAGACCTTAATCATTAAGAACGCTTGGAATTTAGCTAGTAAAATTGATTTAAAGATATTTTTACGTTTTAAAACTTGTTTCCTTGCCCCAAACACTAATAAGCATAGCGCGGCCCCAGTCCAATCTCCCATACACCGAGGGCGCATCGAGACGTTATTTGCTTTACACTGAGCTGTGATCTACATGAAATGGCTTAGGCTTGATTTTCATTTTGTTAATCATTGTCAAGCTTAGAAAAAGTGTGGGGAAACAAGTATTAAATAAAAAATGAAATGTAAACCCACTTTAAATGAAAAAAGGAATTAAAAAGTGCTGGAGATGTCTGATATAACCTTTTGTTCAGATTCAATTATGTCCTTATATCCAGCTGGCACAAAAAGGGTAAAGATTGTGCTTACTAAGTGTTACAATTTCAATTTTGGTGGCAAAATTGTTACAAAATGCTTGAATGTGTCCGTTTTATTTTAATTGACTAAAAGTACCAGGGAAATGTATGAGAAATGTTGTGCAGGGTAAGTTTAATTTCGCCCTTTCCCCTTGACACAGCGTGAAAATTAGCATTTCTGCGCAAACAGATTTCTGCGAGCTTTACAAAAATGGACAGTACTCACTCAAGTGTAACATTCTGTCATAACTTTTACTCTCATTGGATAGATGAGACCCAAACCCAAGATTATATGTGAAAAAATTGCCCACATGTTGTATATTTTTTAATTCCCAGGGCTTTTTCAAAGTGTAAACTTTTTTGATACGCACTGTATATATTGAACCATGAAGATTGAGCAAAGGTGGATTTAATCCCTTTTGCATGAAAACGTATAAAATTTAACGTCCATTTTTAATGAACATCTTCAGTTTAGGGAGTTGTACCGTAAGTTTGATGCACACGGTGAATGCCAATTTAAACATGCAAGTAAATACCAAATGATAAAAAAAATGGATTTAGTCCCAAGTTTGCATGTTATATTAGCTCTTCGATGGAATATTTCAGCCCGGGATTTTCAGGAACCTTGTTCTTAACTTTGACAATGTTCGAATGATTTCATGATTAATATTATTCTTTTACTTGACCATCGGTAAATGACCTTGGCAGGGGCCGCAGAATGGGTGGGGCGACCATGCAAAACATGATAAAATGGTATAAGTTTCATGTTCTTGTAAAATGATAATGTTTACTGAAAAAGGGGCTGCATAGATGATTTCATTCTTTTTGAAAAAAAAAATGTTTTTTTTTTCTTACAATAAGAATATTGTGATGGGCCTGCTCTGCTCCAGGGGGCGAATCCAGGATTTCCCAGGGGGTGAGACATTTTCCAGATGAAAATTTAACAAACAAAGAAAGAAAACAAAAGGTTTTCACCGAAAATTTAATTTCACTTTGTCTGCGAAAAAAATGACGAGCAAAATTATTTTTTAAGTCCTCACTTTGAAAAGGGGGCACACTTGGGTAAAATGGCATATTTACATTAAACAAAAATTATATCCCCCCGGATCTGCCTCTGCTCAGTCTTAAAGGTCAAGTCCATGAAAAAAATGATTTGAATTAAAGATTCATCAAGCATATAATGCTTTAAACTTTATCAAATATAAAAAAGTTGTTCATTTTGAAGAATTGCTTAATTAAAAAAAGGTGATAGGCTATGCAAATGAGAGAGTCATGATACCACCCATTTAGACCTACCAATGATGTTGAGTTGTAGTTCAGCTTACGGATTTGACATAAAATCTGAGTCATTATCCTCTTCGTTCCACAAAATATTAAAACAATGAATTCCATTTTCAGGAATGAATAAAACGTTTTTTCACATGAAAAAGGGGGAAAAATAAAATATTTCATATAATAAACTACAAAAGAAATCTGCGAGTGGATGATGCCACCAATTCAGATGCCCTATCAAGGACCTGGGAACGATTTTTGTGAAATTGAGTGGAACTTTAAAATGACATGCTATTCTCATATCCGATCTTGATGACATGCCATCACTGGCGGATCGGGGGGGGGGGGCAAAGTCGGTCGTGTGCCCCCTTTTGAGAGGCACAATTAAAATTTTAAATGTTGTTAACGAAAACAAAAGTGTGCCCCCCCCCCCTTTGAAAGTGAACAGTGAAAAGACCTTTTTTTGCTTGTCAAATTTTTCCTCGGAAAAATGTCCCCCGCCCCCACTCCTTTGGAAAATCCTGGATGATCCACGTCCCCTGCATGCCATGATGCTTGTTTGATTTTTCTCTGTTACTTCAAATAAACTTGTTGTAGTGGACTTATTGCCCTTTGTGTTTCACCCCCCTTCCCTTAATTGGCGGCGGAAGCCAAAAATAATTGTAGGGGGGAACCACCAAACAAACAAAAAAAGGTTATCAACCAAAAATTTTAGATTTAAGGGGGGACACAGGAAACAAATTGACAAATTAAGGGGGGCACGTCCCCCGCCCACCCACCCCCCCCCCCCCGCTTTCGCTATGCCCCCTTCATAATTTCCCTCTGATTTGTTTGGGGGTCTTATTATTTTATTATAATTTATGCTAATTTCTCTTATTTAATTCTTGATTTGTATAAACACTATAGGCATCAAATTAAATCCTTTCAGTGATAGAAACACCAGCATATAGCCTTTTCAATCTTACCACTTTTCACTATTCACTATAGACATACTTAAAATTTTAGAAAGTATAGATCAGTAAAATATTGCTTGGTATGAATATAAAGTGAAACAATTTTTTTCCGTCTTTTCTGATGAGATTGTGCAATATATTACTGAGACTTTGAATTGCAATTAAAATCTCTGCCACATTTTGATGTGGCGCGCCTGCGCCAAGCCTGGATGAAACCTAGTATTCTTCATTTGGTTTGGTATCATTGAGCCTGAGGTTGAGGCAAACTTGTGCTAAATTAGTAAATATCGCCTTTTGACATGGACGCCGCCAAAAGACGAGAGGCTAGAAGAAAGAAGCTACTTGAGAGTTCTGAGGATCGATTCAAACGAATCGAAAGACTGAAAAACAGATGTAAGTAAATACAATATGTGTTTTTTGTTGATGTTTTTCTCCTGGGCAGGTTAGGACGAGGCTCGAGCGGTAGCGGGGTCCCGTGAAACAGCGAGCGGCTGGACTCGGCGTAATGGTAACTGCAGTTTGGTTCTCGATACATGCCATGAGTCGCACAAGACTGAGCTCAGCGCTCAGAAGTCAACGGCTATAAACGCCAACGCCAGTGGCAGTAGTCAGTACGGGAACTTATGGCAGTGTATCCTATTGCCGGACACCTTTATTTCAGTGCTTTAAAAGTGACAACTATTTGCTATTCCAAATATTCTGGAATTTATGAATATGATGAAATTATTTTATATTTTCCAACCGTTTTCTTTGCACCGCACTTGCCGCATACCTAGTCTTGAGGACGCAATTGCGCAATGATCATGATGATGATGATTTTTTTAAGATATGTCATATACTTCTTCATCATTGACGTCTTGACACTCTCTCCATAGTGTCTAAAGCGAAGGACCAAAACAAAGATGGATTTCCCTAAGAAATCCATCTTTTTAAACCAAAATCACGAGAATTCTATTAATTTTATTCATTCTTACACCTTCCTACGCCTAATGCGTAGGAAGGTTTTAAATATTATTACATAAAAATATAAAAAAATAAAGATTTCTTACCTAACTGATGCCGCGTAGACCCCTCGTTCCACATGTAAACAACGGGAATACAATAGCGTCGACCCTTGAACCGCTTATGTATGACGTACTTCCGGAAAGCAATGCCGTCTTAACGAACAATTTAGAGATATAAATTCTTATTTAACAAAAATAAAAATTTATTTTTCAATCATAAATAATTCATATTAATATACATAAATTATTTATGATCACAAATAAATGTTAATATTTGTTAAATAAGAATTTTTATCTCTAAATTGTTCGTTTTCCATTTAAAAAAAGAATAATTGAACTATCGAAATGGACGGCACTATCTCTCTGACCCCTCATGCTTTCTCATTATAGATAATTAAGCAACATGAAAACAAATTTTTTTATAAGAAATTATGTAAGTAAACAAGCTTTTTTTATACTGTTCAGCAAAAAACAAAAAAAAAGCTATACAAAACTAAGATGTTAAACATGCTAAATCATTATACATGTATCTTTATTTCATTTTCATTATGATTATTATTTTTTAATGAGATTTATTTTAATCACTTAAAATTAATTCTTGGATTTGGGATAACTTGAGATGTGAAACAGTGAAACAACAAAAATTTGTAGTAAAAAATAGCTAATTGAATTTAAGATACAGATTAGGCATATAGCTTACGTATCCATCACAATCGTTCCAAATGGAGATAAGTTCATCAAAGAAAAGATTATGGAAAGTCCATACGAAGAGGCGCATTTTAAATTGTAGGTAGGGATGGTAGGCCCCTTTCGGCTGCTATGTCAAGTTAAAAAAATCACTGTAGTCTCTACTCATTAACTTTGAAATGTTGAACACATAAACCTTATATTCTTATATAAACTTCCATAAATTAATTGATCAACTTTAAATATGACCAACGTATATGATCGTTGTAATTTTTAGCATTATTTTTGTTAATAGTATTTTTTCCATCGCGGATCGCACAACTTTTTCTATGTTTTAATTATTATTGCAAAGCACTACTTTATTCACTCGGACATGTTTGCAGCAATGTTCATATTTTCTTTGTCTTCGGTTACTCATGCAATTTAGGTATGTTTACACGCTAAACACTCACATTTGTATTTCTTGCATTATATCTGACAAATAAAATGAATAAATTAGATTTTTCACACGCAGCCTCTCATATTTTCCTTTTTAGTCTCATACAATCAGACACTGTTGATTTTGTTTACTCCATTCAAACCCTATTTTTACGTCAACAAATAACATATTAACGCATAATTTACAAAATTATCATTATATATGTACATGTATTCTATAAAAATACAGAATATTGAACTATAAAATATCGAAATTACTTGGTTAAATCAATTTTTATATCGGACAAGGGTCTCTTTCGTTGAAATATCAATGAAAGGTGTCTCTAAAAGGACACCGTGTTCTAAATAAGGGAAATAATGAAAATTTAGATTTTATTCAGTTATGTTTGTGAATCTTTAAAGTTTTTTCTCTTTTTACCTCATATAGTAAGCTCCATACATCAATTCTACAATCATTAATGAATAAAATATCATTCGATCTCCTTTTATTGAAATAAATTATTTTATGAAAAGTCGTCATTCTGAAATAAAAGGTTCAGGTGACGATGAAGACTAAATATTTTTCTGATACTATTGATATCAAACGATGTCGCGGACTTGGAAGACAAAATTGCCTTCTTGAAACGGAAAGCGCTGATTTGTCGCCAATCTTCCTATCTTGGAAGAATGGTCCTAGGACGTTCCTACGTATCGCTCATCTCGTCATGCAACAGGCCCCAGGAAGCCTTCTGTTTCGAGGAGTTTTTTAACATTTTTATTTTTCCTGGTACACCACTCGTACACAGAGAGCTCACTATCCTGCAGCCACCATTAGGGGGTAAACAATGCAAAATCCCCCCAACAGGACTCATTGATTTTTGTCTTTATTTCATGAAAAAAAATAAAACCACCATGACCACAGAGCTGAAACCGTGTTCTGATTTTGTTTTTGATATATAAAAACACAAGAATGAGAAATTTAAAAAAAAATGAAAGTATTTCTGATTTCAATTTTCTGTTTTTGATCGACACATCAAGTGACTTTTTGATAACCTTCACTCATGGATGAACAATGAATATTTTTAAGTTAGTCAGAGGAAAGAGAAGATTCTAAGCTTTAAAATGACCGATAGGTCGTTTGTCTATAGTACAACGTATTTGTCATTAAGTTAATGATAAATCAATAATTCTCAGACTCAGTTGCATTTTTTCTAGGATGTATTGAAAAAGAATTAGTTAAAATGGTACAGAGGAAAGAAAGTTTAGCCAAATTGTGTAAGATTGAAATGTCAGATGATACTCAAGTATAATCCTCATTACTTACTCTTTATACCTTGGTCACATTTGCTCTACGGCGGCCGTACGGTGAGTCGAAAACAGCTGTTTTAACATTTTTTGTACCAGCTGCATGTAGGTGGTTTGAATCAAAATTAATAAAATTGCTGTTTTCAACTCGCCGTACGGCTGCCGTAGAGCAAATGTGACCAAGGTATTACCAATATTTCAGACTGAAAACCAATTGAATGCACCCTCATATGATCTTCTTTGCCTCACCCCCCTCCACCCTACTCCACATTCCTGCAGCTCAAGAGCAAGAGATTATTCCCTGTGACTCTGGTAATGTAGGATCATCTGTTCAAAGTACAGTTGAGGAATCTCCAGACCTTTGCCAAGATGCAGCTACATTACAACCCCCAAATTCAGGTAAAGTTAAGTCATAATTTTGTAGTACCGGACCTCTACCAGCCACAATCCTTTAACTCACTAATTACACTATAAAAAGCACAGAACAATAGATTTGGTTTACTGAACCTATTCTATGCTCTCACGGTGTAATAGTGAATGAAAGAAATGTGACTGGTCATAAGTGCAAGTCAACCATAGCCTTTCTCAGTTTGTTTGGAATCTGAAGTCACGTAGTCATGTATTGCCTTTGATGATTTCTGAAGGCCGTTTCCAGGTGGGCGTTTCATGAGCATTTTTGTCTGGCAAGTTGTCAGATCTGACATCTTTCCTTGATTCTGATTGGCTGAACGACATTGTTACTATGGTAACTGTTGGATAAAATGGGACTTGTCGGATAAAACGTCCGACAAGTCCTTTCATGAAACGCTCCCCTGCCAGCTCTGTCAGGCCAAAAAAATATTTTGAAAAAGATGGTTTTCGGGGGCTTTTTTTCACGACCTACCGCATAAGTCTGCTACATCAGAGAAGCTTTAACCTTGCAATGAATGGAAATTTTCCAGGGCTCTTGATCATTTCATGGGTGAAATCCCCCAAGCCCTTGTGAAATTTTCCCCTGGTTCCTGACTGTGATATACTGTTGGCTAGTCCGGGATCAAATTCAATGTGGTCTGAAATCTGAGGGCAGGTCTGGAACGTTGCTGGTATCAATTCGACCATTTCCTAGCAGGAAAAAAAATGAAGAGTTAACGGGACAGTTTTGTGACGGGAATTTGATCCAAGGTAACCACAGTATTTTTTTGTGAAATGAGATTGCAAGGAAATGTGATATTAGATAATTGCTCCCTTCTAAAATATTTGATACAATATCTTCTTGATATTCTTGGTGGCTAGGTTCTACTTCTTCTATTGTGAGTAAAGCCTTGTTCAGATATGATGTGAAAATTTCAAGACAGAGGGTAAAAAAATCAGTCTCATAAACAACAATAATTTGCCTTTGCAAAAAACCCCCCCAAAAAACAGAGAATCTCATTTTCCTTCTTTTTCTTGGAAATGGTTGGTATCTGTCAAATGGCGTGTTGCAAGAAACTTGCTACCAATTGCAAGTCTATTTTTGGTCCCTAAATCAATCATATGTCTTGTAGTTAATTGTGAATTAGTGATTGATTGCTTATCTGCTCCTTGAAACAAGAAGTTTAATCTGATATGCTACTGCTAATGTTGATTTATTAGTTGTAAAATTGCAACAGAATATTTGCAATTGATCGCAAATATTTTCTTGCAACATCCCAAATTCTTCCTTCGTATTGATGATGAGTAACAATCAAATACATATTTTCAAACCAAAAAAAGAAATTTTAATACGAGTACAGGTACATGTGCCATAACAGTACATATATATCCATATTAACCCCTTTCTTATTCCTCTTCTACCCTGTGATAAACTCTAAAATCTGTCTGTTATATTTTTTTGAAGAGCAAAAGGCCTCAACAGGAAAACCAAAAGATGGAGATTCTCATACTCACTCATCCAAGTCATCTTTGCCTTCCCATCATGCATTGGGTTGTCAAACTTGTCATCATACTGATAGGTAGGTCAGAACAATGTATGGTTTTAAATAACTGTTGAATTCATTGATGCTCCTTATATGTTTTATTTTTCCATTCAGTTATTTATTTGTGCATTATTTATCACTCGAAAAAGAGAGAATCTTGCAAATAAACGGCTATACTTATTTCCCTTTGGTCAATTTTTTTTTTTACTTGGTTTGCTATGTTGCTTGATTCTACAATTGATTGAGTCTTCCATAATATTATACCAGGGTACAGACATAATGACCTAATATTTGTTTGGTATTTTGATGATTACCTAGACAAAATAAAATTAAGACTTAACTGGTTTTAATAAGTTACATAGAAAATATTTTAGTAGGCCTGTAAGCATTAATTATGATGAATGGTCTTTCCTTCCATGTGGCATCACATAGTGACATACTACTATGTGTCTATTTAATAATATATTAATGAATAATAATGTAGTTCTTGTATAGCGCATATCACTTTATGTCATAACGTCCCTATGCGCTTCCAAAGGACTTGGATATTATTACCCTGGCTTTTATAGCCCTGCAGCCTTTTACAGCACGGTGGCATTTCAAGGAATAAATTCCTGCCAGGTACCTATTCCCCTCAACTGGGTTGAGTGCAGCGCAATGTGGATGAATTTCTTTCTGAAGGAAATTACGCCATGGCTTGGATTCGAACCCACGACCCTCTGTTTCAGGTCAGAAGACTAATCCACTGGGCCACAACGCTCCACGTTTTTTTGATAGAGGTTTCTGTACCTTGAGACATGGTCAAGATTCAGGTTTTCTTAGCAAACCAAAATGTATTTTCTCTCCATCCTTTCTCAAAATTTTATTATTTTAACATTCTATTAGATTTCATGAATCACCAGGCAGCAGTACCGAGTCACCGGTAGAACCGGAACCCATACCTCGAGATATCAGCCAGGATTCTGGTTTTATGGAAGGAATTTCTTCACAAAGCAGGACGCAGTCGTCTGAAGATCAGAATTGCCAGTCCAAAGCTGTTGACCCATCCGTCCAGAGTGTAGTCTCCATCCAGACTTTGGTGTTTATTATCTTAGCAGTCATCACCAGGCTCTGGCTTGTCAACCTAATCCACGGACAGGTGGGTGTATCATAAAGCTTTTCGTAAGTTGCGAGCGACTTTACGAACGACTGGTGATCCTTTTTTTGTGCTAAATGATATACATGTACACCAAATTTTCATTGATGTTCATTTATTGCCTAAGAAACAATCTCCAGTCATCCATAACTCTCAAACAGCTTTATGAAACATCTGCCAGGTATGGTATCTCAGAATCGATAAAACAATGCAGAAAGAAAAATGGTTATTTATTTGGACATGGAGTCCCCCCCCCCCCCCTTGTCATATTTCATTGACACCGATACAAAAAATAATTGCCCCAAAATGTTATATGGGTGATCCCTCTTGCATGTGATATTTTTACTTCTTTGAAAGAAAGTGTGTGTCCTAGATATCAGGCAATATAATAATCACTGTTCACCCATTCTTAATATCAATGTAGGGCAAAGGAGAGGAGGCGATGTATACACAAGACCTTTAAAAGACTTTACTGTGTATCAGGCCATTACATTGACATACAAATTTTAAAGTCCTTGATATGAGATACAAGAAGTTGGATTCCTCTGTGGCCCTTCAGGTTTAACTTAGACCATGGTCTATTACTCTGTGCTAAATCTATGGGAGGCCAAAAGTGTCAAAATTTTCATGAAGTTGTATGTTTCTTATGTTTACTGTGCTCTTTCCTGATTTATCGATGGTGTAGATAATCATCTATTTATATTTCCCAGACAATTATGAATGATTCGAGAACCAAATGAGCTGAAAAATTACATATCTACGGTTAGAGATTTAGGTGACAATT
The DNA here is from genome assembly GCF_018143015.1 of Lytechinus variegatus. Taxonomy (NCBI): domain Eukaryota; kingdom Metazoa; phylum Echinodermata; class Echinoidea; order Temnopleuroida; family Toxopneustidae; genus Lytechinus; species Lytechinus variegatus. The sequence continues at coordinate 12,372,301 of NC_054757.1, forward strand.
GGCTATCCATACTTAAACCACAACTTTAAAGTTGAGTTTAGTTAAACTTGACTTCAGAATACAGGCCAGTGTGTTTAAGAACAGTTAATATTTCAAGGTCATATTGACGTAAGCTATTTCTGAATGAATTATTGACCCTTCTTTAATGTGGAGATTGGACAGGAGAGAACAGCCATCCTCTTGCAATGCATGTTAGTGTTTATCTTGCTTTGAAAAAAAATATATATTTCATTGGAAAATTTTCATCTATCCTATTAAAGTTGACTTCTTTCTTGTTTTTCCTTTTCAGTCCATCATTGTATTATTCTTAGCAACAGAACTACTGCTGTTTTTCATTGGGATTGAGCAGGTACGTTTATTTATCTCCTTACTGCTGTTACTAGATAATTTATTATTATTTTTTTTAATCATGACATAATTGTTTTGTATTTTGCATGTCTTTTTTCCAAGACGTGTTTTATGTCTCTTGACCACTGGGCAAAAAGTGATAAAGAAGTTTGTACTGGAAGACTTTTCCTCGATGTATTGCTATATCAAAACTGTTGTCATGCCTAATACCTGACACATTTCAAAATATATCTTGGACGTCTTACCCCAAGACCACTTTTTGTGCAAAGTCTTGTGAGCAGTTGGTCAAAACTGAGGGAGTAGTTTGTTCCTCATTATGTGCAATGGACTGACCGCCCAATTATTTGCTGATTCCTATACATATATACCCCATTAAAACTTAGTTTGGGAAGGGTATGAATACTTTTTGTCTCGCCCACCAGAGGTGAAGGCGAGACTTAGCAATCCAAATGTAGATGGACTTGGGGGACCTGCATGTTATGCTGCAGTCGGAGGTCACATGGTAAGGAAAAAGGTCATTTTCAGGTCAACGTTAAAGTTTACATGCAAGACTCTCTTATGACACCTAACTCCGCAACCGTAAGTTGCTTTTCAACCAAACTTGGATGGTAGATGGACTTGTGGGACCTGCATGTTATGCTGCAGTCGGAGGTCACATGGTAAGGTCAAAGGTCATTTTAAGGTCAACATTAAAGTTTACATGCAAGGCTCTTATGACAAGTGTTATTCCATCCCAGTCATTTCACAATGACGTTTCGATATAATTCCAGAGATGCCAACCCTCCCGATTTCATCGGGAGGCTCCCGAAAATTCATCCCAACTCCCGCCCTTACGATTACCATCCTTATCCTCCCGAAATTACGATTTTTTTGCATTGATCAAATTGGATTGGAAGGACATGTATCGTCTGCTAACTTTAGCATGTAGTAACTCCATTACGTTCGCTGCTACTAAATTCTGTGTGAAAGGTAGACAAATAAGGAGCAGCGAAAAGCTGGTGCATGTGATATGCCCAACAGAAATCCACTGTGCACCAGGCCGGTAGGCCCGGCTAGCTTCGCGAGGCGTGTGCGCTCGCGGCCACTGGATTTGTCGAGTCGTGCGGTGGATATCGGTGTGTGATTTCGGCGTATTGATGGGTTGATATTGACACGAAATGGCGGAAAATCGACAAAAGAAGACCAAGAAATGGTCTCAGAAGTATAAGACTGAATACAGTCTCCAGTACCTGTGTGTTCGGAAGTCGGAAAGAGGAATTTACCATGCATTTTGCGCAATTTGCAGCGTGGACATTTCAGTTTAGCACGGAGGTCGTGATGATAATTCGGAAGCACTTAACGTTCGGGAGCAAACGGCATAGGCCTACGGCCTACGGACATTGCGAAGACAAGATCTTCGAGCTCCACTAGTACCCTGTTGTCTTTATTTCACCAAGCAATGGACCAGCGCTGAGCTTTTCTTTACTGGATTTATAGTGGAACATAACCTGCCTATAGCCGATAGTGATAATTCCTCCTTATTATTATTGTTGAACAGGTACTTCTTTTGTCCCCTCATTTTTTTTACATGTAAAAATGCATATTTGATATTTTTTATGTTAAAAAAGTGGGAACAATGTTTATTTGAAAACATGTGAAATGCCCCAAAATAAGGGTCAGATTGCACCAGAGAGCATCTAGAAACCCAGAGCTTCCAGGGCCCTAAGGCGGGCCCTGGACCCCGGCCGCAAGGGTCAAGCTCTCTGTGCTCGAGATGTGCGCTACGTGCACACAATTGGGTGGCGGTTGCAAATCCTCCCTAATTCTGATTTCCAAAAGTTGGCATCTCTGTAATTCTCTTGCATGCCCTCGCAAATCACGATATTTCTGGTTATTTTCATAAGTGGGCGAGACATAAAATTGCTTTTTCCTTGTTTTGCCTTCAAATGCAGTCATAGTTTGTTCATGTGCCATGAAAACTCCGGGCCCACATTTTTGCACTTCATGATAATAATAATGCAGTTTTTGTATAGCGCATATCAAATTATGTTATAACGTCCGTATGCGCCTCCAAAGGACTTGGATATTTTCACCTTGGTTTTAGCCCCGCAATCTTTTACAGCACGGTGGCATTTCAAGGAATAAAGGTACCCGTTTATCTCACATCGGTTGAGTGCAGCATAACGTGGATGAATTCCTTGCTGAAGGAAATTACGCCATGTGGGATTCGAACCCATGACCCTCTGTTTCAAAGTCAGAAGAATAATCCACTGGGCCACACCGCTCCACAATATCTTATTTGTTTATAGTGTCATGTGTAATGCAACAGTCACACCATGAAAAAGGATTCCAGGGCCCCGTATCACAAAAAGTTACGATCGTAACTCTGGAAATCCATCAGTGTCATAATTTTTATACAGGGAAATTTGCAAAATGTCCTTTGTAAACAAAGGAGAACATGCCAAATTGTTAAGAAATCAGTGAATTTATGAATATACATTCATATCTAGAAATTTTTCTGAACAAACATGCATGTTATATGTAGATTTTGCTGGCTGTCCATAGTTGCGAGTGATCGGATCGATCGCAACTCTTTGTAAGACGGGGCCTTGACCAACCAAAGCTATGTCATTGGAAGTAACATCATAAATTTGGTCGGACTGGAGTCAGTTTCTGTGATGTGACTGTGGGCGTCATCTTTCATCTTGCAAACAGTTTTTAACATGGAAAACACCTTCCCCCGATTAACATCAGGGGCTCGTCTTACAGAGAGTTGCGATTGATCCGATCAATCACAACTATGGAAACCCAGCAAAGTTAACATATAAAATGCATGTATGTTCAAAGGAAATTCTAGATATGAATGTGTATCCATAAATTAATTGACTTCTTGACAATTTGATGTGTTCTCCTTTGTTTACAAAGGACATTTTGCAAATGTCATAAGAAAAAATTATGACATTGATGGATTTTCATATAGAGTTATGATTGATTGGATCAATCATAACTCTTTGTAAGACGGGGCCTAGATCTTAGTTTAACTCATTGAGTGCTTCGTGCACGCTACGTATCCTACTATAACATGCCACACTCGTGCTCGCACGCCTACTATTGATTGCTTTGTGCTTGCATTGTTTCCTACCCTCGCCTGCTTCGTGCATGACTGCGCACATTCGGAATAACAATCATTGTTACGCCGTTTTGCATTGTATTGCGCATCGCATGCACGCCGTAATTAGCACTATTGTGTGCAGTGTGAACTCTGCTTTCTGACAGATAAACTTACTCACGCGGTTTACATTCGACTTTTTCGAGTATTTCTACATTTTTTACAAGATATGGCTCCACCTCTGAGAGAGAAGAGACCTAGGTTTTTGATCCATACAAAACACTCCACAAAATGGAACTACTTGATACAACTCATATTTTAGCGGTAAAGATAATAACCAATCCACATAATGAGGACATCATTATAAGGGGTATGAAATTTCCTACAACTTTACTACACAATATTTTGTGGATAAACTAATCGTTAGAGAGTTACAAGCAATTGTAATCATGACTATTGGAAGGAGTGAATACGACTCGCGATCCCAAAATCAATGTGGCACAGGGGGGTTTTGTGGCTGGCACAGGGGATTAGCATCGGATTAGCACTGTGGCATTGGCTTAGTAGTGTGCGTGGCATGTTAAGAGTTAACAGATGATTCAAATTCCCCTTCTCTTTTTATCTCATCCGTTCATTGCAGGCACCCGTCCAAAGTGGCCCTGTCAGGATTCTAACCGCCCTTCTTGCCTTCAGAGGAGTTCCTCCAGCGACCGTACAGCAGGTCCAACAATATTTAGGATTCTTTCAAGGAACTCTCAAAGATTTCTCCACCTACCTCTTTGTGTTTGTCATGGTGCACATCACAATGGAGTGGTCATCTGCTCCAGAGCTTGACCAGCCCAGGTCAGTCCCTGCACTGTGACCGTGTTCTACGCCGTCTACCATGGAGCGGTCAGTGGGTGTGGGGTTTGACCGGCCTAAGTCATTCCCTACACTGCAGCCTTGCTGTAATCCCTGTGCCATGGAATGGTTTAATAGGGGATCAGAAGCTTGTTGACCGAACCAAGTCTGACCCTGCACTGCTGCCTTGTTCTATGCCATCTAGCGAGCAACGGGTACAGAGACTGACCCTCCTGATCAGGCTGTACTTCATTCAACATATGTCAAGTGTATGTGGCCAGAAACTGTTCTTGGAGTTGTTTCCATGAATGTGTCCAGTGCTTGACCGTTCGGAGTCAATTTGTGTAGTGTGCTATGCATCATACATACCTCCCAATGCAGTGACCATCAAGTACGTAGCTCATTCCTCTGTAATAAGCATTTTGCATGCAACATTCTAATGGTCATCCATCTATAGACCAGTCAACTGGTTCATATATTGTTACATCATTCTGTTGTATTCATCATAGATTCTAGTATTGGACTGGTCATTTCATCCATTCTTTGACCAGTTATATAGAACCTTAAAGTGTTTTCTCATTCCACTCGATATGTAATGCCATAATGATGTATTGACTTTACCTAGAGACTAGTGAAAGAAACCAAATTGTCAATATGTCTCCTTAGTCCAGACGCATATTCCGCTTAGGTTTGATTGACAACACAGTGCTCACCAAGCCCTCTTATTGGCCAATTATAATTATGTAGTCACTTTGTATCTGTTCAGTGATTTAAGGGTGTGGGGGAGGGGTGGTAACACGCAATGAATACTCACTGCTGTTTTGGAAAAACAACTTTCCAAGAGATGGAGAGTGTGCATACATTGTATGTTGGGAATAGTCTGTTCGAATCTTACGTCTGAAGTTAGAGAGTGGATACTGCTACAAACTAATTCTCTTTACTTTTCGAATACTCCCCATTTTTTTTTTCAAATTCAATTCGGTTTTATTCAACAATATTCATCAAAAAGTTCGAAGACCGACAATGTGAGTTTACAATAAAAAACACATAACAGAGAAAGTAAATAAATACGTAACATGCAGTGACCTTTAAAAAAATATATATATCATATTTAAAAAAAGAGTCATGTATTCTGTTAAAAAAGGAATTTCAACTGAAAGATCACTGGCGAAAAATAAACAAACTGCAGCTCAGTACGGTGGCGCAAAAAAGCCTGATCAAATTCAGTGTCTTGTGTATTAATACTCTGTAAGCACTAAGTAGATGATTTATTTGAAGCCTAATTCATTGTGTTTGAATGCCAGAATCCACTTGCCATGATTAGGTTCTGGTGTTTCGTCATATTCACAAACAGAAGCTATACATGAACATTTCTTACTGCATTTGGAGAAAAGCAGCATGATATGAAAATAACAATTGTTCTGTGTAATTCAAATCATAAAATAGCCCTGGTTCAAAAAGCAACTTTGAAGAGGCCAAAGTGGTCATAGGAAAATGATGGGAATAAGCTGTCATTCATGTATTTGCCATTCTTGTGTGCCTACAAGTCCATTATCCATTATAAAGAAAGAAAATACTACACAAATTTCAGGTTACAAATATTTTTTATGTTTCACTTCAAAAAAAAAGAAACTGATTATCCTATATTATTCTTTGATATAAGTTGACATCAACTATTTGTCAAAATTATTTTGATAAAGTGAAAAAACCCCAAACAATTGCTTCAATATGTTAGGCACTTTTTGGATGTTCACAAAGGAATGCAATACAACTTTTGATACATACTGCTTTGCCCACTAGGTATTACACAAACTAAAGACAATTATGATGTAAGCATGGAGCTATTACAGAGAAGGAGAACCATCTTCCAATTTCTCTGTTAATCCTTTCATATCGCTTCCTTCGGGCGAAGGAACGATATCTAACATCAATCGGCGAGCTAGCTGCCAGGCGAAAGTTAGAGCCCGCTTACGTAACGCGACAAGCCCCCTCGTAAAATCTGAGGTTAGAGATTTTTGAAGGACCCTGCGAGGCACCGCCGTAAATGACGTGCTCCCACATAACCTCTCCGAGCTCATTTTTTTTTTCAAATTTGAAACACGACTTGCTGTTCTTCTAACATCCATATTTCTTTGTACGGATTCCTGATTCATACAAACAGACACTTGGGTGGTCATTATATTAGATTCTGTAAAAAGTCATTTTGAGAACTAGAACTGGAATTTATCTTTAACGCAGTTGGAAGAGATATGATTTTGTTAATTATGATCTTTAAATTTTCTTTCTATTAATATTGCCCATTGGGGCCGAATATTAGCGTTTATTATTATTTATTATTATTATTGACTGAGCCTATTCAGAATTTCAGCAAGTTCAAGGCTGTCATACTACTAATACTACTGGTCCATTTATAATGCCATAACAAGGGTATTGAGTTGAAATAATATTTTTTTTTTTAATTGATTTAGAAGTACAAAAAAATAATCAGAAGTTAGTTCTACAGTCTTATCAATTAGATTCTTTTTGCCATGTTTTTTTCTATCGTGTTTTTATCTTTTTTTTATGGGGAATTTCAATGATTTTTATTTGGTTTTTGTGATTTTGTGTAACAAATCACATATAAACAAATAATGAAAAAAAAAAACAAGTATTTTGAAAATAATTAAAGTAGACACCCGAAGAATCAAAAGTATTTTATAATGCCTTTTTGTGGTCATCATTGTAAAGGGGAAGTATTACTAATCAGATATATAACTTCACTTTTCAAAATAGTGATTAGAGTTTGCAGAAATCAGCTCTCAAAAATGATTTATTTTCATGCCATATTTCTGCCTTCCACCGGTCCTCTTGCGAGCTCCAGCTGAGTGACGTCACACAATGAGCGTGAGCAGCTGAGCTGACAGCAGCCCATTGAAGACGATCTTTCCAATCAGCGTTTTTTGCTCTTAGAATTGTTTATTCCTCACAAGATTGGTCTTGTTATATAGATAAAAGTTTGAATTTACTGAACAGTGAAATAAAGTGCACATTTAATGTATTTTGGTAACCGATATTTAGCTTAGAAAAAATGATTTTTTTTCAAGAAATATATTTGAATAAACAAAGCATATTTTCACTTAGAAATCACACTTGCGACAAATTAATATTATAATCAATATAAAGCATAGACATTCTTCGTCACGACTAAAAAAAAAATTATGAAATTTCATAACGTAACAAAGTCAGGAACCACAAAATAACACGGCAATATCCATCGCGAAATGATTGAAATTGCAGTTGAATTGCCGAAACATGATTAGCCCACAGCGGCAAGCGGACTTTGTTTCATTTATCTTAAAAGACCACCGGAGAGTAGGAAACGGTCTGTGGCCAAATGTATTGGCCATTGTTTTGTCGTGTGCGAGGACCCTGGTTCAAAACTCGGAATCATTTGGGTATTTTTTTTTATTCCTTCTCGTCCCTACCCAGCTTTTTTTCTTGTGAAATCCTATTCAGACCTGTATTTATCAAATCTTAATTGCTGCTTTTGATTTTCAAGTTCTTGATTAGATTCTAATAGAGTAATTTCCCTTGTTGTTTTTACTCAAAACAGTCACAAAACAATGATATGCAAATTAGTGTTGTCACTCACATCACATTCGTTTCTAATTTTTTGTGGCATTTTGTTTTTTAATTCTTTGCAGATTTGAGGATAGGAAACTCTTCATCCGATCACAATAGGTTACATTTACGGAACTGTAACTCTAAATGTTATTTGGAGGAAAAAATTTTCAGAAAATAATTAGAAAATTAAATATTTAATCTACATGTCATGTAAATATATCAAACAACAAAATACAAAAGAACTTAGTGCATGTGACATAATCGGTTAGTGTAATTTGCACATCGAAACAGATGAGCATATTGTTTTATAAATTAGGCAAAATTTCTCAATGTTAAAATAGTAATTATATAAATTTGAATCAAAGTTTTTATGAAATTTCCTGCAATATCTTATTTTTCTTTGAATTCAAATGAATTTTTGATTGTGTGGACTTCTCCTTTACTCTTAATGTAGGGAATGCATAGCAATATTTATCCAGAAACAAAATTGTCTTAGAATATGCAAATCTGTAATTGGGCACATGTTCACTTTTCTTTCATCCAGGCCACTTCCTCACACCCACCAGGCTTACAGTCTTATAACAAAAAAAATGATGAACCATCACACAACAGCACACAACATTCACAGTGCTTCACAATAAATATTTCACTTCTGTTCATACATGTACATGCAATAAATATTGTGGAAAACAAATAAAAGGCGTACCCATATTCAAATACCGTTTAAAAGGACAAATATATTATACTTTTCGAGAAAAATCAGCACGTTAGATATCTGATAACAAAACACAATTATGGGGCACTGCAAGAAACTTATGTTCCATTGCAAATCAAGCGTAAGTCTTAAATTCAAATTCAAGCGTAATAAGGTCGAGTTGCAATAGCAATTCAACTACATGTTTGTCTTTAATCAAAGGACTTACCCTTGATTTGGGACGTGTGATTGATTAGAAAATTTCTTGCAAAATGCCCTAATAACATTAAAATTGTTCTTTCGTTTTAAGTTGTGTGTTCTTATTTTCGACAAGCTGTATTCCTGTCCAAGTCAAATTTTTTAGTTCTCTCCAAAACTGTGCTCAAAATTGTTTCCAAGATCGATAAAGATAAATTTTCTGTTGCATCATTATCAGTCCAAAACTTGCACCGTAGCTCCTGGAAAGAGTGAAGTAAAAAATGGCTATATCCAAATCATAGTAAGAGGACATGATGGAATCTCCCAGATTGAAGTAGCGAGCAGAGACCAGAAGTCACCAGAGTCAGCAAGTGTGCAGATCTGTGTGTAGAAGAGTGAGAGAAAAAAAAAGAAATAATTTAAATAATCAAATCAAAGTATGAATTTCATTATCTTGATGATTGATGACGTGCGGTGGCATGTAATTCCCGGTCAACAACAAATAATAGTAGGTTTAGACACCTGAAAAATTCCACTGAAAAATTCCACTCAGAACACTGGTGCTCTACCTCAAGTGATGTTTGTTTAGGCCCCACTCTACTTCACTACCGCTTCACTACCATACATGTACGCCACACCTACCCGGGTAGGTGTGTAGCGTAGTGTAGGCTGTAGCGGTAGTGAATCACTTGAGGTACGGTACTCTGTGTCATTACAAAGAGTGCATTTATCTTCATTGTTTTATGTTGAAGGCATTACGCATTCATATGTAGCAGCACTCTAATCAGAAAGAAACACCAGACTCTAGTTTTGGCCAGGAATCAGCATGATCAGGGTAACCACTGCTGAAAATTTGTCTTGCTTCATGACATCGGCATTATGGTGATATAATTCTGTGTATCTGGATGTATACGATGCAGGGCCCTCCTGAGCATAAACGCATTGGTTACTAGACCTGTGTATAATAAAAACTTAAACATTTGGCCTTATCGTGAAAATGTTCGATTCGGCCTTATCGTGAAATTTGGTGTTTATGCGCTCGTTGTGTACAAAGTCAATGGGAGTGGATCACCGCCGTTGACGTTGTGTACAAAGTCAATGGGAGTGGATCACCGCCGTTGACGAAATAAACGGCAGTGAATGGACTGGTGACAAAAACTACGATAATGCCAAACATTCCTCTGAAACAGCATATTTTCAGCCATGGTCCATGCCAGTGCTCCTAAATAATTTAATCGCCTGAGTCCTGACCAGTTTATTTAGAAATCTGAAGAAAAATCTGCTGGAATTGTGCAAAAACATTATTTCGACTAAAATAAAGACTTTTTAATTTTAATAGTAGTCATGCCAAAATGCATGATTCTAAAATTATATCAGATCTGTATCTGTCATCTGACCTGAATGCATCGTCAGAACAAGTACAGACTACAGTTTCCAAACATGCTTACCTTGACTTGACTTTTGACTGGATCAAACAGCGTAACCTGCATCGGCAGCAAGTGAATGGATGGGACCGTAGGGACCGCCTACAGCTTGGAGTTTTTCAATATTCAGAGCAACACAACGAAGACTGTCGAGTGGACAAAATCGGTCTTTCCAGTTCACAATTCAATAAAAAATGGACAAAGTAACACAGTTCTGGTTCTCTTATAGTCTGAAGTTGTCGAAAACAGAAATCGGATATCACAACACATGAAGAAAACGGTAAATTCGAAGAAAAATAGAGACCAGGAAGGTGTATCAGTGTATTATGCACAGAGAGAGATAGTGTGTGAAGTCGATCATGTGACGTCATTATTCTCGACTGTTTTCGATCGCGTGATTGTCTGCCTGGGGGCGGCTGGGGGGCTGAGAAGGGTCTATATTAATTTCATTTCTTGCATTTCCACGACATCTGTAAGACTTTTTAGTGACATATTTGTGTATAAAAAGACAAGACCTTTCCATTCATACATAATTTGTCTATAATCATCACTTTCGTGAATTTTCTTTGTGTGTATACTTTAAGAAAAAAAATGCAGCATACACATTAATTGTTTACATTACGAAAGTTTTTGTAACATTGGCAGAGTACAGCAATTAGCTTCGGTATATGCCCACTTAACCCAAGAAAAGTAGTTCAAGTTTAGTTTTAATAGACATTATAACTAAGGCCTAGTACAAGTAAGCTTATAATCCATTGATTTCATTCATTCATATCAAATATTAAAATTATGTTTACATATAATTACATACTGGGAGTGGGTACTTGTTTTAGTCGTTTATCTGGACGTGCCCCACACTACTCTCTGAATCATGTATTTTTAACTTTTTTATATTCCATTTCAGAAATAGAGGCCTTGTGATCATGGAGTTAGTCGTTCAATGTTGTGACGATTGAAGGTGAATCTGAAGCAGTTTTTGTAGATTCTTGAATTTTGTGTCCTGTATTTTCCAAGGAAGGCAATCATGGAAGTGGACATGCGTGCTCCCACACAAGTGCTTGATCATTTTTTCTTTGATTTTCTCTCCCCCCTGTAGACAATTGTCAACAGAAAGTCTACGGGAAACGAATTCAATAGACCTAAAAAACAAGTATACATTGTCTGACACTACAAAAAGTCCACCCCTGTTTTGGTAGGTCAACCACACTGAAGTGTAGTGGAGAAAAGTATCTGCATTTGTATCTTCATCATCATCTTTTCTCCACCCATTAAGAAAATCTGCCAATTTCTTTGCAGGGTTTGACTGAAGTTTGCTATAGCGTCTGTGGAGAGCAAACGGGATGTACCCAGCCAGGTAGCGGAGGGCTTGTTCCTCCTCACATGATAGATAGTTCATCTACTGGAGCTCCAGCATCAAAGTCCTCCTTAATACTGTCTTTCATGATTTTCTCTAACATGACCCGTAGCACATACTGCTGAAAAAACTTTGTTGATTGGTTGTCACTTCCAAGCAGCTTCACAAATATGCTGTAAGCCCTGCTACTCATCTGATAAACTTGAGAGTTCTTGATGATGGCACAGTTTGCAGACAATCCAGGCAGCTTGCCTTCTGCAGACATTACTACTTGCAAAAGATCCTTTGTGATCACCTCTGCTGCTTCAATGACGTCTTCCGCCTCGTAGTCAATGTGGCTGGCAAGTTCCACAGTCTTTTGTCCCTCAACCGTGTTCAGGTAAATTTCATCCTGCCGGAGATCTGCAAGTGCGTTCCGGGCAAAATCTTGTGCATTGGCGAGGATTTCCTCACGAGGCTTCACTAAAGCACCAAATCTTCAATGAAATAGATACACAAGTTGTTAATAGAAGATCACAAAGACCGACAAAACATTGTTGTTAACACAATATTTTGATACTTTCATATGTTAACTTTTAAAAGATTATCTTCGGAAGAGACATTTCTGTTTAAATCCCCTATTAACATTTACCAAAATATTCTTGAAATTCACATCATATTGATTTGAATAGAGGATGAGTATCATTGATTAATATTAATTTGATTTGAAAATACATGTATTATAACCACCTCAAATTTAACTAACCAAAATGTTCACATTAATAATATGGGAAAGCTTGAAAATGTGTATTGTAGGTTCCCGTGCATTTTGGAGATCTAGTTCTCACTGTCACTGTCGGATCTTATCAGATCTTGAGGTCGGCCGTGGGAACTGCTTTGACTGTTGAAGTAAAATTGGATATACAGACATGGAGATAATGAACATGGTGGTGAAGTAGCAAATCCTCCCCCCCCCCCCGAATTATAGGTAATGACTTTACAACAAACACGTGCATAACAACATGCTCATGAGACATCGAATGATACTTACTGGGCAGAATTGGTCTAGCGTGCTTGGAAGTTTCCTGTGGTCCAGGTCCAGGCATAGGGCTATTACCAGGCTTCACGCTTGTTGACAAAACTGGAGCTGCATTAAAGTAAAATTACAAATCATAACTATGTTGGCAAAGTTACAGAGATATTGGTGATTGGTTATTTCTACATGTACAATATACATGTATATTGAAGAACAGCACAATCAACTGTGCTAGATCTCTTTTGAATTTTTAACTTCTTTCCCAGTTTAATTTTTTTATAAGATCTCTGTTCCTGTAGTTTCGGCAATGGGGATAGATATAGAGGAGACAGTGTCTGTAGCATTGATGGGGGGGGTCGATATCCTACATGTAATGTCTTGGGTAATCTCAACATGTAATTGAAAATAGTTTTAAAAATCAGTTCCGCTTTGTAAATATTTACTGATTTTATACCCCAAATTATCCGCTTGCTTGCAAAAATCGTTCGTTATTTGTGTAAAATGATAAGACTTGTAATGTAATCATTGGCACAGAATAATAGACATGATGGTTCGAAAGTGGCTGAAAAATTTGACAAGCAAAACGTTAAAGTTTACATGCAAGACTCTATTATGACACCTAACTCCGCAACCGTAAGTCGCTTTTTAACCAAACTTGGATGGTAGATGTACTTGGGGTACCTGCATGTTATGCTGCAGTCGGAGGTCACATGGTAAGGTCAAAGGTCATTTTGAGGTCAACGATAAAGTTTACGTGCAAGGCTCTAATTACAAGTATTATTCCATCCCAGTCATTTCACAATGAAGTTTCGATATAATTCTCTTGCGTGCCCTCGCAAATCACAATATTTCTGGTTATTTTCATATGTGGGCGAGACACAAAATTGCTTTTGCCTTGTTTTTTACCGTGTCGCTCACTGACTTTTTATTTTTTATTGCCTTGCCTATCATTTAAGCTATCAGCTGTGTGATTGTAGATGACCGAGATTGAAACAGGAAACGAATTCAATAGACCTAAAAAACAAGTATACATTGTCTGACACTACAAAAAGTCCACCCCTGTTTTGGAAGGTCAACCACACTGAAGTGTCGTGGAGAACAGAGTCTGCATTTGTATCTTCATCATCATCTTTTCTCCACCCATTAAGAAAATCTGCCAATTTCTTTGCAGGGTTTGACTGAAGTTTGCTATAACGCCTGTGGAGAGCAAACGGGATGTACCCAGCCAGGTAGCGGAGGGCTTGTTCCTCCTCACATGATAGATAGTTCATCTACTGGAGCTCCAGCATCAAAGTCCTCCTTAATACTGTCTTTCATGATTTTCTCTAACATGACCCGTAGCACATACTGCTGAAAAAGCTCTGTTGATTGGTTGTCACTTCCGAGCAGCTTCACGAATGTGCTGTAAGCCCTGCTACTCATCTGATAAACTTGAGAGTTCTTGATGATGGCACAGTTTGCAGACGATCCAGGCAGCTTGCCTTCTGCAGACATTACTACTTGCAATAGATCTTTTGTAATCACCTCTGCTGCTTCAAGGAAGTCTTCCGCCTCGTAGTCAAGCTGGCAAGTTCCACAATCTCTTATCCCTCAACAGTGTTCAGGTAAAGTTTATCCTGCCGGAGATCTGCAAGTGCGTCCTGGGCAAAATCTTGTGCATGGGCGAGGATTTCCTCACGAGTCTTCATTAAAGCACCAAATCCTCAAAGAAATTGATACACAGTTTCTTAATAGAAGATCACAAAGACTGTCGAAACATTGTTAACTAAATATTTTGATACTTTCATATGTTAACTTTGAAAAAGATTATCTTCGGAAGAGACACTTAAATCCCCTATTAACATTTACCAAAATATTCTTGAAATTCACATCATATTGATTTGAATAGAGGATGAGTATCATTGATTAATATTAATTTAATTTGAAAATATTATAACCACCTCAAATTTAACTACCGGGTAACCAAAATGTTCACATTAATAATATGACAAAGCTTGAAAATGTATATTGTAGGTTCTCATGCATGGTGGAGATCTAGTTCTCACTGTCACTGTCGGACGGATCTTATCAGATCTTGAGGACGGCCGTGGGAACTGCTTTGACTGTTGAAATAAAATTGGATATACAGACATGGAGATAATGAACATGGTGGTGAAGAAGCAAATCCTCCCTCCCCCCTCCCCCCCCGATTAACCCTATCTAGGCCGGGGTATTTTGTGAGTTCATATGGCCGGGGGGGGGGCCTCCCAGGCCCCCCCTAAGATCTCGACCGCGCGATCGCGCCGAAAATTGGCATGCTGGTTGCCTGGGACATAATCTCCAAGATTGTATAGTAATTTTTTTCGTGCGAGTCGCTATTAAGTGATTATGCTAATTTATGCGTAATTAGTATGCGAAATCATACTTTTTCCTCTAACTCCCTAAATAAAGCTCCAAATGTACTAATTTTTGGTATAGAAACTCTTTGTGGTGTTCTTAGCAAGTGTACATGAAAAAAATTGCGATATCAAATCATTTTCTTATGTATTTTATTGTTTTTTGCAATTTCTTATGTATTTCTTTGTTTTTTTACCTTTTGTTTTTCATTGTTTTTTCAATGAAATTTGTTGGGGACTCTTCTGTGATCATAAAAAGCATAAAATAAATACATTTAGAGCAGCAAAACTAAAAATAATCATACATTTATGAATTTTGGTTGAAAACACAATTTGCATTGACTTTGTACACGAAATCACGTTTTTGAGAATTTTTCGGTCTGACATGCACTTACATAATGTTGCGTAATTTCGGAACCACGTACCCGGAGGACGCAAAGTTGGTCTCAAAAGTTGCGCAAGACTTGAAAGTAAAAAGTCAGCGAGTGGCGCGGTCAAAAAATTTCGCGCGGCGAAAATATTGCGCGATTTGTTGAGGGGGGGGCCTCCGAGGCCCCCCCCCCGGCCTAGATAGGGTTAAAGGAAATGACTTTACAACAAACGCGTGCATAACAACATGCTCATGAGACATCGAATAATACTTACTGGGCAGAATTGGTCTAGCTTGCTCTGCGATTTCCTGTGGTCCAGGTCCAGGCATAGAGCTATTACCAGGCTTCCCGCTTGTTGACAAAACTGGATCTGCATGAAAGTAAAATTACATATCATAACTAAGTTGGCAAAGTTACAGAGATGTTGGTGATTGGTTATTTCTACATGTACAATATACATGTATATTGAAGAACAGCACAATCAACTACTAGATCTCTTTCGAATTTTTAACTTTTTTCCCCAGTTTAATACTTTCATAAGTTTCGGCAATGGGAATGGATATAGAGGAGAGGAGACAGTGTCTGTAGCATTGACCTGGGGGTCGATATCCTACATGTAATGAAGTTTCGATATACATGTAATTCTCTTGCGTGCCCTCGCAAATCACAATATATCTGGTTATTTTCATAAGTGGGCGAGACACAAAATTGCTTTTGCCTTGTTTTTTACCGTGTCGCTCACTGACTTTTTATTTTTTATTGCCTTGCCTATCATTTAAGCTATCAGCTGCGTGATTGTAGATGACCGAGATTGAAACAGGAAACGAATTCAATAGACCTAAAAAACAAGTATACATTGTCTGACACCACAAAAAGTCCACCCCTGTTTTGGTAGGTCAACCACACTGAAGTGTAGTGGAGAAAAGTATCTGCATTTGTAGCTTCATCATCATCTTTTCTCCACCCATTAAGAAAATCTGCCAATTTCTTTGCAGGGTTTGACTGAAGTTTGCTATAGCGTCTGTGGAGAGTAAAAGGGATGTACCCAGCCAGGTGACGGAGGGCTTGTTCCTCCTCACATGATAGATAGTTCATCTACTGGAGCTCCAGCATCAAAGTCCTCCTTAATACTGTCTTTCATGATTTTCTCTAACATGACCCGTAGCACATACTGCTGAAAAAACTTTGATTGGTTGTCACTTCCAAGCAGCTTCACAAATGTGCTGTAAGCCCTGCTACTCATCTGATAAACTTGATAGTTCTTGATGATGGCACAGTTTGCAGACGATCCAGGCAGCTTGCCTTCTGCAGACATTACTACTTGCAAAAGATCCTTTGTGATCACCTCTGCTGCTTCAATGAAGTCTTCCGCCTCGTAGTCAATGTGGCTGGCAAGTTCCACAATCTCTTGTCCCTCAACAGTGTTCAGGTAAAGTTCATCCTGCCGGAGATCTGCAAGTGCGTCCCGGGCAAAATATTGTGCATTGGCGAGGATTTCCTCACGAGGCTTCATTAAAGCACCAAATCCTCAAGGAAATAGATACACAATTTGTTAATAGAAGATCACAAAGACCGACAAAACATTGTTGTTAACACAATATTTTGATACTTTCATATGTTAACTTTTAAAAGATTATCTTCGGAAGAGACATTTCTGTTTAAATCCCCTATTAACATTTACCAAAATATTCTTGAAATTCACATCATATTGATTTGAATAGAGGATGAGTATCATTGATTAATATTAATTTGATTTGAAAATATTATAACCACCTCAAATTTAACTAACCAAAATGTTCACATTAATAATATGGGAAAGCTTGAAAATGTGTATTGTAGGTTCCCATGCATGGTGGAGATCTAGTTGTCACTGTCGGACGGATCTTATCGGATTTGAGGACGGCCGTGGCAACTGCTTTGACTGTTTATACAGACATGGAGATAATGAACATGGTTGGGGAAGTAGCAAATCCTCCCCCCCCCCCCCGATCAAAGGTAATGCCTTTTCAACATACGCATGCATAACAACATGCTCATGAGACATCGAATGATACTTACTGGGCAGAATTGGTCTAGCTTGCTTGGCGGTTTCCTGTGGTCCAGGTCCAGGCATAGAGCTATTACCAGGCTTCCCGCTTGTTGACAAAACTGGAGCCTGCATGAAAGTAAAATTACAAACCATAACTATGTTAGCAAAGTTACAGAGATATTGGTGATTGGTTATTTCTACATGTACAATATACATGTACAGTATATTGAAGAACAGCACAATGAACTGTGCTAGATCTCTTTCGAATTCAAACTTTTTTCCCCAGTTTAATTTTTTCATAAGATCTCTGTCCCTATAGTTTCGGCAATGGGGATAGATATACATGTAGAGGAGAGGAGACAGTGTGATCGTAGATGACCGAGATTGACTGCAACTCGTTTTCCGAAAGAATGAATCCATGGTTGTTGAAGCCTTGGATGAACTTCTGGTTACTCTTTTAGGATGCTTGAACTTCATATGATGTAGCATGCTCCCAGTTTACCCACTGTAGGCCAGTTCAGTAGAGCAAATGTTACATTTTGTGAATTTGTCGTTCTTAATCTTCTCAAAACTATTCCATACAAAAGTCGCATTAGGCATGATGATGCTAGATTATCCTGAACTACATGTAACTGGCAAAGACAAATGAAAGGCTATCGTAGTTGGAACAAAACTTGATGAAAGCGTTGGAGCACATAACTTGCCTGCTCCTTATATTGAGTTTTGGCTGAAGTGAGATAATAAATGATGAAAAAAAATCATAAAGGGGCAACAGTGTTCTCAATTTCAGGCTAATTTTCTTTTAGGGCACCGTCATTCTCATCACTAATCAGTGAAAGATGTGTAATTTTTTGGAAAAGCTTAGCTTTTACTTATTGTGCAAGGGCACATCCTTTTGCCCATTTTATACCACTATGACCTGGTACATTTACAAGTCGTTAGCTCTGGAGGCGGCTCTTCCTCGATATTGATGTATGAAACGTCCGATGATAACATTGAAATACTGAAAATGTCGTCCATTGCCTCTTGAAAACTCTTCATAATATTAGTAATTTCAGCGCCCCCGTTACATCTAACAATTTGTAGCACCTCAGGAATTGAAAAGTGCACACGCTTTATGGGATACATAGCTCATATACTTTGAGTGACTACTCAATATTCCGAGTATTCATCATACCAGCGAATGTTACCGAGATAAAAAGCATTTCGCTAATCCCGTCTTTGAAAATTTAAATAAGCACCCTACTTGGGATAAGTGTCTTTGAGAAGCCAGCGAACGTACATTTGGCTCTATTTATCTCGCCGATTACGTGCCTTTAAGTTGGCTGCCAGTTCTGTTTCAACATCGTACTGGTCCCTTTATATCGATATTCAAGGCTTGCTCCTCCAAAGCTCTCTATCATCTGGCAGAATCTCATTAGGAAGATCCATGTGCGAATAACCTCCTACCTGACTTTGTATGTCTGGCAGAAATACTTCTGATTCAAGTCCCATAATATTTTCACTCATGCTTAGGTGAGAGTTTTCCATTCTGTCACTGGTGCTTGGTTCATACTAGTTTCCTTTATCTATATTCTAATTCAGGCTTGTTTATTTCCAGTCTTTATTGCTCTGAAATGAATCCAATCAGCCTTTTTATGTTGACTACATGCTAAATTAAACTCCCTCATCAGTCTCATCGTCCATACACACCTGTGTGCACAGAATTAGATCTGAAGCTTTAGTGTCTTGCTACATGTAGATCTACAATTTCAACACACCAGGGGGGTGTTTCACAACGATTTAAGTATGACTTAGAGTCGCACTTAGATGTCTAGTTGCGCGCAGTATAAAAGGCATGACAGCATTGGTCAGATCATGCCAAGAGGACGCGCACTACTGCGTATTGATCAATAAGATTGCGCGTTGCATATCATGTACGCGTCAACATTTAAGTGCGACTTAAGTCATACTTAAATCTTTGTGAAACACCCCCCAGACCTTTCTTTGACTGATGAGTCAATTCTATGAATGGACCAATTAATGCAGCATCCTATTGTGGTTCACTAAAATTCAGAGTTCAAGAACAAAACATATCGAAAACTTTTATATAGTATACTAGCTATATAAAAACTTAGCAGACTTCGTCTGTGGACGTTGCGATCATCGTGTGGCTCATAGTGAGGAATGTTCCATTGAGGGATAAAGTACATGAAGAATATTTCAGCGTTGATTTGTAAAGGACTCATCGTGATCTTCAGAAAAATATCCAACTTTTAAAGAATAAAATTGATTTGTGATGGAAAAATAATGGCATCTAATAATATATTTACATCTAGTTAAAACTGGAAATGTTCCTCAAAAAAAAGAGGGGCAGTGGTACTTATTGATATTAAGGCTCTCTCCTGGGGACACTCCCACGCATCTCCATGAAACCAGTCACATTTGTCACAACCGATCATAAACCTGGTTTTGTCATAGGGCTTGCAGCAGATGCAGTACTAGCTCCCTATTATCACACAACGCTGGACTCCCTTCGAAGAGCTCAGGCGTTAAATTTCCGTGGATGGTCCAGCCTGAGCCCCTGGATAGTCCCGGCCAGGGCTGAACTAAGCCCCAGTGCCTTGGGCTCCGCGAAGGAGCACACATTGATTGGGATTCTTCCCTATCCATTGTGGTCCTGATTTGTGGGGTAAACTACAGCCTGGTTACGATTAGATCTAATTAATAATTAGCAAAGAAAAAATTTAATATATGGAAAGTAGGTCTAATTCCAAGCACAACTATTTTATTAATTTCTTCCCTATTGCTATTTCAGGAAACTAAAATCACAAAAATCCCCAGATCTTTAGATGATAAATCATTTGACTTGTTTTGGTTTATGTATTTAAGTGACACTCGAAATTGGTGGAAAACTAAACCACACTATTGTTCAGTTATTGAGCCACGCCACCCAGACTCAACATGCAAAATATTTGCAAACAGAATAAATACACACTCCATGCACCATGCACACACACCACTCTCTTCCCACCACACCAGAAAATGAATGGGTGGGGCTACCCTTTCTCTAGTTCAAGCTAGACTAGATTCTATACCAGGCTTCGAGTGCAAGCAAAGCACAGAAAATCGTCAAATGCACTTGAAATAAAGCAATCAGAAAATGGTACGGATATTGTCCTACTTGTTCCCTGTGCTCACTCCTTTCCCTCAATGCCAAATTAGCTCAGCAAGAAATTTTAGACTCCAAAAATAATAACATTTGTTATTTTGATCCACTTGATTAATAAGATATGAATATTTGTAAACATGGTTACGGAGTGACGCAAAAATGACATGCATATTTGAGGAGAAAACATATTGCTCAAACTCTGTGAATTTTGAATTGCTATCATAATTTTGATTTATTGATTGGATTCTATGTTGTTCTAGCTTTAATATGCTGCACTACATTAAAAAATTGGTGTATTATTTCATTAATTACGACTTAAAACGTAAACCCATACCCGGTTACGGAGTAACGGTTATGGAGTGACATCTGAAATATCCACTCACTGGCAAAGTAAAATGAACTTATATTTTAAAATTTTTGTTTGATATGATGTAAAATGATGACCTTCAGATTATCCAAAAGAAAATTTTACAAAACAAGCAATAGTTTTCTGTTAATTTGAAATTAAGTAAAAAACAATATATGTAGGCCCATGTATAGAGTTTCTTGTATGGTTTGGATTCACCTAAAAGGAGATGCGTAAGAAAAAAAATATGCCTAATTATGTTCCCCTTTTGTATTTATGAAATTCCATATGAGTTTTATTGGAAAAATTTGATCAAGTTTTGAAATAGAGGCAATATAAATTGATGGAAAATGTCCACTTTTGGTTGGAATTGTCCTGATGTTGTTGGCAAAGTTGTCTCACTTCTGTCGTCTGCCAATTTAGACATTGTTGAGTCAAACAAAACTCCAAGATTCGTGCATGATTTGGATGGCATAACATTAGCATTACCTATTCTCAAAGAGGGAAGTCTAGTGCAGCTTTAGAGCCAATATAGAGCAGCTGAGATTTATCTTCATTTATTTTCAAAGAATTGCAGATCATCAACCTATTGATATCGTGATCACAAACCTCAAGATTTTTTACATTATCAATGGCATTGTTATGGTTAGGTATTAGAATGATGTGTACAGTTGGATATCATCTGCATAACAGTGATATTTAAAGCAATGGCATTTTAAAATCTGTTTATGACCACCCAAGTACAATGAGAAAAGGGTCGGGCCGCTAACTGATCCCTGCGGTACACCACAGCAGGATCGCTCTTTGAATTATTAATACAGACTACTTGAAAACTTTCAGATAAGTGATATAATAAGATGAGGTAAATTCAAAAGATGATGTAGGAAACCGTTGTTAGCTTTAGCTTTCGTCTTTATTGAGACTTCGTCAGAAGCGGTCTGAAAAATACAAGGGGATACAACACAATGAATTATCGAGTTGAAGATATTCCTTAATCTCATTAGACAAATGAATGAACAAATAGATAACAAATAATTGATTCGATTAAAAGAATAATTGTACAAATGAAGAAGACATACCTGTAATTACAGACTATTTTGGCAGTAAAGTAGGATGCCTACTGTATCCTATCTCGTTCTTAATGAAAGTGTCACAAATTGCAAAATAAAAAGATTTGATTTATTGATTTCCGTTTCACAATTGTACATATGATAAACATAACATAAGTTGAAAATACTGCAAGACATAATAAAATATGTATAAAATAATCTTAGATTTAAGGAATGAAATTGATTAGTGTAAAGATGGAAGAGTAGTCTGGAAAGATGGTCATCGAATAGGGATAATTAGCATAACAATAGCGAGTGCGGAAAGATCGGATGGCCATTGAATTTGCGCATGTAGATTGGTATAGTGTCCATATTTACAACGTTATAATATCCAAAACGGTTAATTAAGGTGTCCCATGTCCATTTATAGCATAATGGAAAATATATACAATATTGCTCGTTTGTTCTTTTTAAATTAAATTGCCTCCTCCTCCTCCAACTCATTCACTGAAGCAGATTCCGCTCTGGAGTCTGGCGGGTCTTCTTCCTCGTCCAGTTCCTCGTACCCGCTCGAATGATCTTCCCACGTACTTTCAGAGCCCGAACTGTTCCCTGATTCTCCTTCATTCAAGTGGTAGAGGTATGCTCATTCTTCTTCATCACTTGCTTCGTCACGCCAATCATCAATAGCTTTTCCTTCATTCTCATCTTGGTAATTTTCTGGATCAAACTGAAAATTACGTTTTTCAAACCCGTAAATTTCCTCAGTTTTATTTCTTATGTCTGGGAAATGTTCTCCAATTTTATTTAGTTCCCCTATTATGATTCCAAAATTCATACCTTTCATTTTCATTATGAATAGTACAGCCCAACTGTGAGGATCCTGTAAGAGATCGGGATTTTGGAGCATTGCTTCAGAGAGCCTCCGATATAAATGTTGAATCGGGTGAAAATACATACACCTGCTTGCTCCATAGACTACATCTGTCAAATCTAGCTCCTCGTAGGCTCTTGCGCTCCTCATTATTTTAACGACAACCAAGGTCACAAGCTCCAATATAGTAACATATTCCAATATTAACCAAGCTTCTACTTTCTGTTGTGATGTGTTTTCTCTTACAGTAAGAAGTGGAATTGGTAGAGCATCCATGGCTATAATGTCAACCTTTCAAATGATTCTTGGCAAATGTATTTTTGGGGGTAAAGCAAACTTGTTGATAACTCTTTTTGCCGCCTTGGTCGAATAGGTTTTTTTTTCTTATATAAATTCTGCAAATAAACTATATAGCATTAACCTTTCGGTGCACTCTGTTTTTAGGTATTTCTCTACATGGTTGAAGGTTACCATGTCTTTTCGAAAAACAACTTTTGATTGATGGAACAAAGATCTTTTCTTCGTATCTTTGCTTCAATTGGTTATATCTTTACATGGTTAAAAGCTACCATGTCTTTTCGAAAAACAACTTTTGATTGTTGGAACAAAGATCTTTTCTTCGTATCTTCGCTTCAATCGGTTATTTCTCTTGTATGTATAATTTTTTGGTCCAAGGGCATAGATTTCAGTAATGTAGCTTCCTTGTCCAAAATCCTTTTCTAATTCGTCGGTCATGTCACTGAGGTAGTTGGGATGACAGTCAAGGTGTCGTTTGTGAGGTATATAATGGAATCAGTATCAAAATAGAGCACGCGCTGTTGCAGTTGCTCGAGGTAGCTGTACAGTTTGAGTCTCGCATAACACGTGGTGAAAGCTGCCACTACGTTTGTGTTAGGAAGCACTTCTAGAAAATCTTCCTCATGCTGCACTTGCGCAATGTTTTCGTTGTGGAAATGCTTGATGTTCAATGTAGGATTGGTGATATGTTGGAAGAACCCTTCAGGTTGTGTGAAATAACTGATTTTTGGAAGATAATTTCTTTGTCTGAATTTTCCTCTAAAGCTATTCAAACAAATCTTGGCTACTGCCCTCAAATCTTTGTTTGTCTTGATGGCTGCCAGATCCAAAAGTATACCCTCCTTTTCATGGTAATTTTTGACATATTTTTGTCTTTCTTTTTCTATGTTTTCAGTGGGCGCAACATCTTCCGAACGACATTTTTTTTGCCACCCACTTGCTTCCTGTTTGACCTTCAAAAACAAATTAATGTACTCGCTGAAGAGTCCTCCCGTTTGTGAATGTGGATCGTAATGCGATGTGTTGGAGTAGTGCCATACCTCGTACACCTCCCCCACACGATAGCCCAAGTCAAGAGCTTTTTTTATTTCCTCTGTGACCCACTCCTCACTAATTATGTATACCATCAACAGGTTCAAGGTACAAGGTGTCATGTCAACATTTCATATTTTCAACAAAATCAACAACTCAGTACTAACAATAATATACAATACAAACGATAATATTGTACAATACAAATTATCATAGATAAGCATAAATAATATTGTAAAATGTATACCTAATATAACAATAGAAAAAAAAGTACTATAATGTATTCTTGTAATTTGTTGTAATGTAATGACAAAGAAAGAAAGAAAATGAGAGGTGTGGATATGAGGAGCCAAAGGTAAAAGCAGAGCTCGTTGGTTAAAGGCTCCAAAGAAAAGGCAGTGAGAGTCCCATAAAATTATCAATGTGACAAGAAAAATAGAGGAATAAATAAAAGGGCAAACAAAAACGGGGGATACACAAATACATTAATGATGAGTAAGAAAAAATAAGTGTAAAAAAGCAACAAATTGAATTAGAGCCTGTAGGAGCATGGAAATAATTATTGCTAAGAGTGGCAACAAATGGGTCATCTCATGATTCTCACCATCCTCTTTATCCCCATCAACATCAGACCTGCCAACAAGTAATTTAAGCGTATTTAGTACGTTTTTGCAACCAAAATACAGCAGTACGTTTTTTTAAAAAATCGTAATTTATTGAGAAAAATAATCTCTATATGTCTCTATTTCATAAATCGTACACAAATATGATTATTAGATCAATGTAATTTCAGGTAACTTGTTTTTTTTTTTCAATCACTTGTTAAAACCTGGGTGAGATATACACATGTTTCAATGTTGTTTTTTTTTCATCTGCATGAGCAGTGCACATTTTAGCTTGCAGGCAGCTTGAGCGCCGCGATCAGCGAGTGCACCAAGCATTTTATTATGAAATACGCTTTTGGGGGGAAAAATACAGTTTTTTTTATCACAGAATACAGTTTTTCATCCCGAGAGGTTGACAGGTCTGCAACATCATCACCCATCACTATCGTTAACTGCTCTGCATCATAATCATCCTCAATATATGGCATTTTGCATCCCCCTTTCTCATCTAAAACGACAACGACCTCATTACATCCACAGCAAACAATCATCTGCATCACCATCAAGATTTATCCATTCCAACCAAACGACGATATAATCAAACCCATAAGAATACACAATGCCACAACTCATTATGCGTATATACTTCAAGCTTTAATTACAATTCTTTTGATGAATACACCCCTCACATTTGACATACAATTTACTAACAATCTTAAGCAATGCATTTGAAATATTCTTAACATTCTTCTCCAATATTTAACTTTTTTTATCCTATCTTAATCTTCTTCATCAGAATCATGTTCGTATGAGTACCCATAGATAGCGTGGTATTCTTCGAAAAATGTTGGAAACCCCTTTCTTCTGTCATTGGGGTTGTATTCGTCAATCACATTCTGCAATGCGAGATAATCTGTACCTGGGACTCGTACGCTTCTAGAAAACGTCTATGTCTTGAACATGAATAGGAAGTCGTTCCTTGATAAATTCCTGCCAGGTTCGGTAAGGAACCAGGTGAGTCATTTGCGACTCGCCTGTTAAATGACTAAAATAGAGTACCCATTTGTTCCATAGCTTTCCTTTTGACATTCCTTTACGAAGGTTTTGGGCACCTGTTTCGAGATATTGGACAATCCCCTCTTTATTCCAGTGATAAGGCATCTTGTAATTGACACAGGCGTGGTACGAGGTGGGATAGTTGTGGTCACATCCATCTGGACCAGGCAGCATCAATCTACACACGTCTTCAAACAACTCGATGATCAGAAATGCTTCCACAAAGGGTCTCCAGTTTCCGTTATCTACACAAAAGGAATAAACGATATTCCCCCTGTGTATATTCCGTACAGAAATGCAAATTGCCTTAATTAAACTTCAATTAGGATCATGGTACTCTATACAAATTTAATTCTGTTGGATTTTGTTCAATTGTTCACCACTTGCCGAATTGATTTTGATCATGGCTCCGCTTAGACGATCCCAGTTTTCGATTGAAAGGTTGATCCCTTTACGTCCAGCCATCGCTCTTCCTCCCTCCTGTAGTTGGTAGTATTCTCTCACATTCACGTAAACCGTTTTGTTAAATGTGTTAACGACAGCATATCGCTTAGCTCCAAAAGGCACGGCATGGACATCGTCCAGGAATGCCATCTCTTGTTCCAATGCGGGGAGTCTGTCCGGCAACTTCATGGTCATCTGACTCCTTGGCTTCTTTGCAGCTGCATGGGTTGTTTCAGCTTCAAGAAATGGAATCATTACATGATTTTCATCCATTTGAACGTACACATGGCATAGTCAATGTAGTCATCCAACATAGCGAGAAAAGGCTTGTGAGAGTATTCCTGTAAATCAATGGAAATATTTTCATAATAAATATGATTTTTTACTCATCTCATTCGTCGTTCTATTGGGAGACTTTTGTTGGGTGATGGTCAACGTCTCGATAGTGGCGTGATTAAACGAGACCAAACGGCATTCTGTCAAATTCAAATAGTCCCATTGGCGTAGTAAAAGCCGTCCTTTCTCTATCGTGATCCTCCATCTTTACCTGCCAGTAACCACTGGTCAGATATAAGGTAGAGACCTACTTTGAGCCACCAAGTGCATCCAAGGACTCGTCAATGCGAGCAGGTGGAAATAGGCAAAATGCTTTCACCGTGGTGCACAGCACTATTGTCAAGGACTGAGCCAGTAGCATAAACCTCAGTGCAATGAATACTTGCAAGGTTGGTGGAATAGCGTGATTCCTATTTGTCCGATGAGCCAGTTCCTCGCGCAGAAAATCTATCAAAAAATAACTCCTTGTCGGTTGAAACGATATTTCTTAAGCATATCGGTGTCATCATATATCTCCAAAGGCTGAGTGCGATCCCTAAAAATTCTCTCTCTTCTTAGAGCTCTTTGCGCATGCAACATCACAACATACGCCATTCTGAACAATGAACTTGACGTTGAAAAACCCTTTACAATGTCAACTTGACGCTCCCCCATGACCAGCGTCAAATATTTAACCCTATTTGACGCTCCAGTAAAAAGTTGACGCTCCTACTGGAGCGTCAACTTTTTATGAAATGCGCTGCAGCGTCAAATATTAAACTTGACGCTGCAAGTGAAAATCTGACGCTGTTTTGGGACTTGACGCTGACGCTCTACCTTTATGAAATGGGCCCCTGGTCTTTGCATTTAGCTTCCTGGAATCCACACACAAACGAATACTTCCGTCCCTTTTCTTGACCAGCAGTATTGGGGAAGCCCAAGGGCTCGAACTCTCGCTGATGACCTTTTTTTCTAGGAGGCATTGCCTCCTTATCAAGCTGAGGAGGGACTCTCTGATAAGGTTCCTTGTGGGTGTGAGCGTCCCCAGTAGGAATAGAGTGGGAAGCGATATTGGTGCATCCATAGTCGCCATCATTGAGGGAGAATACCTGTCGATGCCTACCCAGGAGCTGCCATGTTTCATTCACTTGGGCTTCAGTTGGGTCTCCCGTCGAACTATCGATTTCTTGAAGGATGTCAGGGAGAGAACTCTCCTCCGAGATTGAGACTTGGAGGGTCTCTGCGTCAACCTGTTCCAGATGGAGGTCGACTTGATTACCTCCAACAACAGCATCCTTATCTATTGCATGGAGCACTGCAAGTTGGGTTCTTCTGTTGAGAATTTTGTGTCTAGGGCCGTCATTCACGACCTAAACTTCAAAGCAGGGTATTAGTAGACAGACATAATGCCACTGAATCATTTGATATCTCATATCACATTGAATTGATTTTATTTAGACAAGTATAAATAGCATGTCTTGTGGAGACAACATAGGTTATATAACCCGTACAGGAGTTGCTTCCCGGAAAACCATACAAAACTGAATATAACATGGATACTTAAAAATACGTAAGTAAAACACATAATAAGATTAAACATTAAAAGCATTGGATGATTGAGGAAAAACTAATCAAGCAATTTTGAAATGAGAAAGGGTTTGAATATCAGTGAGAGGTATGGGAACTAGCATTAGCGAGAGAAGTAAGCCGAGTAAGCTCACAAGGATTCAGCCGATGTATGCATGAAATAATGTAAAGACCGCGGCGCACCAAGCAAAATCTTGCCCCTCCACCAAGAATCCGACGTAGAGAGATAGTGACGCACCCCTCTTCGACACAAGAACACCTGACCTATAATTGACAGATGCCATTCACACAAACGGTCATATGGACATCACACACACATGCACACATACTAACAACTAAACACTCGATGTTCATAACCCAATTGAATAAAAAGAGAGCATGCCTCACGATCTTATGCAGAGATCGGGAAAGGGAGGAACAGGAGCAATCAAATACACCGACCGTCACCCCAGAACTTCTCGACTCGATTACCCCAAGACCACAATCTCACACCAATCACTGATCATGTCTTAACCCATGAAAGAGAAAGAAAGAGAAAATACGTGGTTTGTCAACTTCATTCAGTTTGGTTGATGAGGCGTTTCATTAGGGCATTTTTAAAAGATTCAAGAATTTTTATATTAACTATGGCACTAGGGAGTTTGTTCCATTCATCCATGGTTTTGGGATAGAAAGAATTCTTGTAGTAATCAGTTCTCGCAAAAGATCTTCAAATTATGATCTGTTCTCCCAATTCTAGATGCACAAGTATACCTCTTGCTTCCTGTGTCTAACATACCATTTACTAACGTACAAAAGAAAACCAGTCTGTGATATTTACGTCTAATTTCCAATGTAGTCATACCAAGTTCATTTAATAAAATATAACTTGTTTCCCAGTCTTTACACTACATTCTACTTTTTAAATAATAGAAAAAAATGATTTGAGATCCTTGTTGGAACTTTGGAAGGTCCATTTTTTTGCAGAAGCATGATTTACCTGTGTTCTGTAGCACCCTTCTTCATCTTGTGACAATCCCTTCATTTCACCTGGGGCCTGTTAAAGGACTTGCAACTGTTGTAACTTTGCCGTTATGGCAACTACCATGGTAACAGGGCTCAGCAGCCAATCAGAATCAAGGTTACCATGGTAGTTGCCATAATGGCAAAGTTGCATCAGTTGCAAGTCCTTTAAGAAACGGGCCCCTGATCTTGCTGCAGATGTTTGAAGGCATTAGTAAGGCCGATCACCCCTAACTCACATTATCTCACATTATTTTTAGGGCTCAAATTTGTGCAGACTGCTCACAAGCTCATCCCATCTAATTTTTTTTGTTGATCCACTTCATTGGTAGTGATCAGAATGCAAAGTTAACAGATTATTTGAATCTGAGTAAGATAATCCATTCAACAGTTACAAATTTTGTTTTTACTTATTAGAAATAATTTGTATGGCTGTCTCACCTCTCTAGCCGAGAACTGTAGCAGCACAACGATTCAAGTTATTCTAAAATAGACATTTACATAATTTCATTTTCCTATCGATAGTCCTTGACTTTAATACAGAGAAATATTATTTTCGTCATAGGCCTGTTCCACTAAGAATTCAAGAGGACAGCACAGTGATTTTTCAAAATTTCTCCTCCCCCCACAAAGAAAAAGAGTCCTTTCGGACTGGTTGGTTTTTATTTCAGATTCTAAATTTCAATTTTGTTTCATTTGAATAAGACGGGTTATATGGAGTAATACAATCCATATCTGACTTCATGATATGGCTGAGTCAGTATTCTTTCTCCACACTAAATTGCATATTAAAAGTAACTTGTTTTCCATTGTGCTTTCGATGGAAATAGTTGGCAACACTATTGCGATCATAAACAACATGAGATTATTTGATCTTTAATCAGTAATATAGTGAAATAATACTATATTTATTGAATTTTGTCTGGAAGCAAACTCTGCATTTGATTTTTACAGGAAATACGTTTTTGAGCTGTTTTATGTGTGATATTTTCTTTTAAAATGTTACATAACTTCAGAACCGCACACCTGGGCATCGCAATGTATAAGTATGGTCTCAAACAATGTGTGAGAAATGAAGGATATACCTGTGGCCATAGCTATTCATGTTCCAGATGTTTATCACAAAAATAGATGAGTGGGCAAATCCCCCCCCCCCCCCTCCTGCTCTTCCAATCTCTTTAAAGATAAATTCCAGTTTTGGTAACGATCTCAAAATGACTTTTGACAGAATCTACTATAATGACCACCCAAGTGTCTGTTTGTATGAATGAAAAATATGTGCCAAAGGATTCTGGAAGAAATTGTGTAATTGCTGAGAAATAAGCAACATAAGCACAGATTCTGTCACTTCCGTTGGGTCTTTATTCCAGGAATATTAATACACTGTCCCACGTGTGCCTATCTGTGTTGGTGATCTTTAGCGTGAACATTTTTCAACGTAGATTTCACAAAGTTCAGTTTAAGTAACTGTACCAGATCTAGATCCCCAATGATATTCTGACAAGCCTGGTTTTACAGACTTTCTCATGAAATCAGTGTTTACTGCAACTACTGGCATTTATCTTTAAAGTTAAAGGGGAAGTTCACCCTGAAAAAATCTTTGTTGTAAAAATAGCAGAAAAAATAGTAAAAAATATTGGTGAAGGTTTGAGGAAAATCCGTTAAAGAGTAAGAAAGTTATTAGAGTTCAAATTTTTGGATTTGTGACGTCATAAACGAGCAGCTGCCCCATGTGTTATCTGATATAAAATGTATGAATTTCAAATTTTGTATGGTTCCTGATGACTTAATTTTGTTTTCTTTTCATGATCGGGTGTGAAATGATTTGTCTATTGATATACAAAAGTTACAGTGAAAACCATTTTCAATTTTCTGAGAAAATGACATTTCATTGATTTTTTACCATTCGCTATGTAGGAATGCTGCTCGCATAATTTATGACGTCACAAATCAAATAATTGAAATTCAAATAACTTTTTAATTATTTGATGAATTTTTCTCAAACCTTCGGCAATATTTTTTATTATTTTTTCTGCTATTTTTACAATAAAATTTTTGTCAGGGTGAACTTCCCCTTTAAAGGAGTTTTCGAGGCACTATAATGGTCAGTACAATGAAAGTTAAACCATGCATGGACCAACTTTTCCTATAATTGGTGTCTGATTGCTTGATATGATTACTAGATGATGTATGGGTGACACAACATTCGCTCCGGCGACAGTTGCTCCGGCGACAATTGCTCCAGGCTTTGTTTCATATAAGATATCGGGTTAGGGTTGCAATAAAGTTTTATGTTAGGTTCTACGGTTAGGTTTACAATAGGGTATGATATCAAATCTTGGTGGGTGTTTCATAAAGCTGTTTGTAAAGTTACGAACAGTTGGAATGACTGGAACATGTTCTTAGGTCCTAACTCATTTACATAGGGATATCACATAGCACAAGAAAGGATCACCAGTCGGGCGTAAAGTCATTCGTATCTTATGAACAGCTTTATGAAACACCCACCAGGGTTGAAGTTGGTCATTCCATTAGTGTGTGGAATTTACGGCGGAGCAATTGTCGCGAGAGCAAATGTCATGGAACCAATGTAGAATAGTAATGTTGAAGGCTTTCCACAGCTCAGTTAAACCTCTGTGAATAGCATTGCAGTACTGGTTTCCTCCTATTTATTTCAATATGGTAGTACTTGCAGATGTCCATTGGTGAGAGTGGGGGTGGTAGTAATGTTTTATGATATTATTTAATGCTCAAATTGTTATAAATGAAATATGATAACATTATAATATTGTTTCATTGATGTGCAGTTGAGCGTCAGAGAAAAAAATCATGTCATTGTTATCTTAAAAGAAATTCAAACAGAAATCTAACAATTGTATGCTTGTATCATAAAATTGCATTACCATAAAAATGACATTTACCGTAAAAGTTTTTTTAATAATAATCAATTATTCATATTCTTATCCGATTTGTTTCTGGGTAGACTAGATGGTGAATTCTTTCTCGGGCACAAACATGGCAAAGATATATTTCATCTGAACTCTCCCTAAAATTATTTTTTGCTATATGAGGCAAAGAACAAATTGAGTTCATGGTTTTCCTTTTTATGCAGTTTCATATTCACTCATATACTACAGTGTCCCTTGGCATTATGAATGCATATTATGTTCGATTTCAGTTCACATTTTTTCTGCTTGTGAATAAACATTCTGTATTAAATCTCATAAATGTAATAAAATTGTCTTGTATGCAATTGACTTAACAAGCCTTGCTCATTTGTTTCCTTTATTACCTTTGTTTACTAAGAGTGAGAGAGGAATTTGTACAAAGGAAAAATTATGCTTGATTGCTTAAGTGAAGATTTATTGTGGAATGAGAAGGAATGAATGAAAAAATTGAAGAAAATGGAGAATTAAAATGATAAAAGTAAGAAAAATGTGGAGGGTGGCAGAGAGGAAAGATTGTAAGAGAGGGGAAGGTAGGAAAAGGGAGATGATAGGAGAGGGAAGGTGGAATGAGATGGAGGGTTTTAAGAGAGGAGTGGGTCATAGGTATAGAGGATGGTAGGAGAGGGAGGGTGGTAGGAGAAGGAAGATGGTAGGAGAGGGCGGGTGGTAGAAGGAAGATGGTAGGAGAGGGAGGGTGGTAGATGAGGGAGGGTGGTAGGAGAAGGAGGGTGGTAGGAGAGGGAGGGTGGTAGGAGAAGGAAGATGGTAGGAGAGGGAGGGTGGTAGGAGAAGGAGGGAGGGTGGTAGGAGGAGGGTGGTAGGAGAAGGAGGGTGGTAGGGGAGGGAGGGGGGTAGGAGAGGGAGGGTGGTAGGAGAAGAAAGATGGTAGGAGAAGGAGGGTAGTAGGAGAAGGAAGGTGGTAGGAGAGGGATGGTGGTGGTAGAAGGAAGATGGTAGGAGAAGGAGGGTGGTAGGAGAAGGAGGGTTGTAGGAGAGGGAGGGTGGTAGGAGAAGAGAGATGGTAGGAGGAGAGTGGTAGGGGTGGTAGGAGAAGGAGGGTGGTAGGAGAAGGAAGATGGTAGGTGGTAGGAGGATAGTGGTAGGAGAAGGAAGATGGTAGGAGAAGAAGGTCGTAGGAGAGGGAGGGTGGTAGGAGAAGAGAGATGGTAGGAGAAGGAGAGTGGTAGGAGAGGGGTGGTAGGAGAAGGAAGATGGTAGGAGAAAGAGGGTGGTAGGAGAGGGAGGGTGGTAGGAGAAGGAGGGTGGTAGGAGAGGGAGGGTGGTAGGAGAAGAAAGATGGTAGAAGGAGGGTAGTAGGAGAAGGAAGGTGGTAGGAGAGGGATGGTGGTGGTTGAAGGAAGATGGTAGAAGGAGGGTGGTAGGAGAAGGAAGATGGTAGGAGGAGAGTGGTAGGAGAGGAGGGTGGTAGGAGAAGAAAGTTGGTAGAAGAAGGAGAGTGGTAGGAGAAGGAGGGTGGTAGGTGAGGGAGGGTGGTAGGAGAAGGAAGGTGGTAGGAGAAGGAGGGTGGTAGGAGAGGGAGGGTGGTAGGAGAGGGAGGGTGGAAGGAGAGGGAAGATCATGGTAAGAGAAGGAAGGTGGTAGGAGAAGGAAGATGGTAGGGAAGGTGGTGGTAGGGGAGTGGATGATAGGATATGGAGGATAGTAGGAGAGGAGGATGTTAGGAGAAGAGTAGTCTGCAGGCACAGACCCTGATTGAAACTATGATCAACAAGTGTGTCTCCAAGCAACGACTAGCATATACAAAACTTGCTGTTTTCTGAGCGAGAGGGCCTTCAGTACACAAGGCATGAGCAGGCTGCAATTCAGACCCTTTACTCGAGGAAGGGTTTGCACAGCAGACTAGGAGAAGAGGGTGGTAGGGAGGGAGGATGATAGGAGGGGGATGGTGGTAGAAGAGTGGGAGGGTGGTAGGAGAGGAAGAGTGGTAGAAAAAGAGGGTGGTAGGGGAGGGGTGGTAGGAAAGAGAGGATGGTAGGAGAGGGAGTATGGTAGGAGGGTGGGAGTGTGGTAGGAAGCGACATTTTTACATTATGAATTTTAATTGTGCCTCTCAAAAGGAGGCACGGGCCGGCTGTGCCCCCCCCCCCACCCGGATCCGCCAGTGGTAGGACTAGGGATGGTGGTTGAGAGAGGGAGGGTGGTTGAGAGAGGGAGGGTGGTAGGGGAGGGAGGGTGGTAGCTCGGGAGGGTTGAGGAGGGAGGGTGGTAGAAGAGGTAGGATGGTTGGAGAAGAGGGTGGTAAGGGAGTGGGTGGTAGGAGAGAGAGGATATGGTTGGGGAGGGAAAATGTGAGGAGGGTGGTAGGGGACTGCATGGGAGGAAAGGAAATGATAGGAGAGGTGGTAATGGGTTGAAGGCATGGGCGGAAATCCCACAGGGGATGCGTTCCCCCTACCCAAAATAGTAGGGGGACCAAAATGTCCCCCTACTATGACTAAATGACCTTACATTTTGGGTGAAAACCTTTTTTGGGGGGGGGGCTTGTCATTTTTTGAGGGGTTAAAATTACCTTACATTTTGGGTGATAACCTTTGTGTGTGTGTGTGTGTTGCTTGTCAAATTTTCCAGGCCCTGGTCCCCCATCTCAAGTTGGGGACAGATCTCCGCCCATGGTGGAAGGCTACCCTCGAACCGGTAACATACATATATAGCTTATATCGATCTTAGGGCTGATTTCTGTGATTAAATACATTATTCATTCTGTTTGAATCTCTTTGAATAGGCCCTACATATTCAAGTTGTGCATGCATGATTATTCATCAAAATCAACTGGTGAGTCGCCAAGCTTTATACACCGGGATAAAAAAAATCTAGCCCTATAGCTATCAGCTCAGTGCAGTCCCATCCCTTTAGCCACCGACTATTGTTTAAAAACTTCCTTAGCGAGAGAGTATACTGTTCATGTATATCCATTTTCGGCGATTTTGTGAAATTAATTTTGGTTCGTATAGTATTAGGCCCTACATAGGGGCGACGATCGACCCTCTCCCATACACTGCTTTTCGAGTTTTAAGGGGCCGGGAAATTTGCTCCGCCCCTCTCGATGATTACAATAGGCACAACACCGTGACGACAAGGCTATATCATTCTAATAATCATAGTAACAAAAACAATGATATAATAACAATGAAATAATAGTAATAGGAAGAAAAACAATATAAATCATTTTTTCCCTTCGGCTTTCTTCTTCACTTCTTCTTCTTCTCTTCTTCTTAAGTTCTTCGTCTACTTGTTTTCCACTTTTTTTTCTTCTTCAGTAACTTTTCCTCCTCCGGGGCCCGTCTTATAAAGAGTTGCCATTGATCCGATCAATCGCAACTATGAAAAGCAAGCAAAGTCAACGTAATTATAAAATGCATGTTGTTCCAAAAAAATCGAGATATGAATATATATATCCAATATCAAATTCATAGATTTCCTGGCAATTCGTTTTCAGATGACATTTTGCAAATTTCCCGCAGAAAAAAATATGACACTGATTTCCAGAGAGTTACGATTGGCGTAAATCTGCGCGCGTGTTGATGGGTGGGGGGATGACTGAAATATTTTGGCATTTTTTTGCAATCATGTATTTAGATATGCAAGGAATTGTCATTGATATGTCCACAGTGGTGTACCGTGGGTCACGGCATTGTGGGGGCACCAGCAAAATTTTTGAATCACTGAGTGAGCGCGCTAAGGGCGCTCATTTGATAGTTATACTGACCTGGAGTATGAGAAATTTTAAGGACAATGTCATTAAACGGATATGTATCTCACTGATCAAATAATGCGAGCGCGAAGCGCGAGCTGATTTTTTTTTATATTCACACCTAAAAAGGGACATTATAATCAAATTTGTGTAATCACGATAGGTACCTGTCTTGCTAAATAAAGCGAGCGCGAAGCGCGAGCTGAAATTTTCGCATATTTTGACCCCAAACAGCGAGATTTTAAGGAATATATTTTAGGAATCCATTAAGAGTATGCATATCTCACCATAGTCATCTAATGCGAGTGCCAAGCGCCTGCTGATTTTATTAGAATTACATCTGAACACATGAAACACTTTTAGTG
This sequence comes from Lytechinus variegatus, assembly GCF_018143015.1. Taxonomy (NCBI): domain Eukaryota; kingdom Metazoa; phylum Echinodermata; class Echinoidea; order Temnopleuroida; family Toxopneustidae; genus Lytechinus; species Lytechinus variegatus. Next base: position 12,408,423 of record NC_054757.1, read on the forward strand.
ATTGCAATCATGATTATCATACGCATCTCACTAATCAAATATTGCGAGCGCGAGCTGAAAATTTAGACAATTTAGACCTGAAGTGGGGCATTCTAAGGTTTCTTTGTAGGAAGTAACTGGGACCATACGTATTTCATTAGTCAAATGATGCGAGCGCGAAGCGCGAGCTGAAAATTTTTGATATTCAGATCAGAAGAAGGGACATTTTAAGGACTGATTTTAGGAATTCATGAAGAGCAGACATATCTCACCAATCCACTAATGCGAACGTAATCACGGACAGGAAATGTTTCATATATACGAAGACCTTAACATGGGGCAATCACTTTTTGAGTCATGTAAAAGAAGCATATGTCACTACATAAAACAATGATAACTCAAGTGCTAGGAAATATATTTGGTTTATATTGACTTGAAAACGGGATGTTTTAGTACTTCAGGATTATATATCTCGTTAAACAGACAATGCGAGCACCAAGAACAATGATTTGATTTTGATTTTGATTTGATTTTATTGTTTACTTCTGCAATTACATCATTCGTATATAATACATTTTCCATAACATAACAAACATAGTATATTGATAAATTTTTTGGCATGAATCATAACTAAATGTACTAAAATTATCATTACAAACAAAATTGATCTCATACCAAATTAGTTAACATTTACAATTTGCAGGAGAAGGATTGTCATCATAAGCAGATTGCTTGAAAAAATGACAACCCCAGGTTAAAACTCATTGATTAATATAATACATTAATACAGCAGAATCGATATACAGTACATTTTATGAAAAACAGCAGTAATCTAATTTGAGCAATGAAGATGGAGATGATAAGGATGAAGATGACGGTGAAATGGTGAAGATGAAGGTGATGGAGAGGATGATGATGGTGACGTAGGCCCTGGGCAAATTATGTTTCATAAAGTTATGATAAAAATGTTTCTTATGTAATGTAACATAACATAATTATAATATAATATAACATTATAATGAATAATATTTTCTTCTTTCCCACTACGTTTCTCTTCCTTTCTCCCTCTTTTCTCCTTTTCCCCTTTTTTTGGGGTCAGCCGATGGAGAGGGGGGGGGGGGTATGTGCCCCCCGTAGTTACGCCACTGTATGTCCATATGGCAAATACCCCTCCAATATTATTATTTTTCTTACCCCATGATGGTTCAATGGTTTTATTAGAGATTACATTAAAAAAAAATGACTTTCCATCTTAATCCCTTCCCAAAGACCCCAACATTGATGAATTGGAAGAAACGAGGGTTTCTCTTCAATAAGTATTTCGTTTGGAAATGGTGAACTGGCTCTTTATTTGCATTTTATGATTCAATATTGTTTTATTTGTTAAGCGGTATTTTAGGAAGAATTTTTACCAATAAAGCAACTATATATCTCTTGTGATTTTTTTTTCCATTTCTTTCGTAAAAAGTGGGGGGATGTTTGTACAGGCCACCCCCCCCCTCCTCGAAAAGTGGGGGATATATCCCCCACCCCCTCCCTTTGGGATTTACGCCAGTGGATTTTTTTTTGGTATTGAATAGTTTTTATTGACAACTTCAATTCATATACAAACATGACAAAATAAAATATATATAACAAAAAAAAAAGAACTTTGAAACATAATATTTTCATGAATGTTACAATAAAACACAATGTCAGACATCTTCCAATACATAATTATGAATAACATTGATGATAATTATATGCATCAAGAAGAAACTTCTACAGAAAATTCCAACATATTGATTTTTTTTTCCAGTGTCAAATAAAAAACCGTAAGAGAAATTTTCCAAATACAAAAATAAATAAATAAATCATTAATAAAACCTAAACGAATTGAAGCCATCAGCATATATATTTTTAACCCATCACCTCGGCCTCTTCACCCAAATAAATTCAAACAAAAACTCAGCCCTTGTCATTACCCCCCCCCCCCTCCCTTAAACACCCCCATCCCTAGTATCCGGTGGAGAACTGGCTCTAGGCTCCAATATTTAAGACCATTTAGAGAAATGGATTGTAAGAGTTCCCCTCTTTGTTGCTAATTTCTTTTCTTCTCTTTGATCCCCCCTAATACTATTTTTCATTTCAATCAATGAAGGAGGTTTTTTTAATTCTCGGTTTTTGTAAATAAGATATTAAACTAAAATCAAGACATGATTAATTAATTGATATTTACCTTTACTTTTCTCCTGCTTCCCGAAAAGAATTTCCTGCCAACTAAATTTATTTATTTCAAAATTTAAACTTCTTGCACATAGATCCCAAAGTGATTTTGAAAATTCACAAGTATAAAATAGATGTTCATACGTTTCTTCTTCCTTTTCACAAAATGAGCATAAATTGGTCGAAATAAGACCAAAACGGAAAAGGTGGTGGTTAGTGTATAAAATATTATGCAAGAGTTTATACTGGAACTTCCTGAATCTACTATTCGGTGTGCAATATCTTATAAGATATTGCACACTGAATAGTAGATATACTTTCTATTCCCTTATTGGTAAGATCATAATTCGTTTTAATTCTGTCAAAAATAGAAGGTTTAATTTCATTTTTATACAACAGCTGTTCGTATATTTTTTTTTATTTTAAAAAACATTAAATTAGTCGTTTTCTTACCCAAATTGAAATCGATTCCAGAGTTATGCTTTGCATTTATTTGAACTATTGTTCTTCCAACTAACATGACTAACAGGTAAACCAGCATAAATATGCTTAATCTTTTCAACATCATTTGCATCTAAATTCAAATTAAGAAAATGTGTATCACATTTTAGTTTACCGTTATTATCCAAAATATGATGCAGTCTATAAACCCCTTTATCGTATAGAATCTTATCAAATATACAACTCCAAGTATTTCGAATAATTAAAAATCACCACTTTCCCAAACTCTGTACTTCTAATAGGCCTATGTCTTATATTTACCCACTCTGAAGTCCATGTAAAATTTGGAAACTGTTACTTTCAATAAACCTGGTATATAGTCACATGAAAATAACAAATCTCCACCCAAATGTTTAATGGCAAAATTAATTGATTGGATCAATCGATCGTAACTCTTTGTAAGACGGGGCCCCGGGCTCCGTAACACAAAGATTAGCGATTAATCGCTAAATGAACTGACCAATCAAGATCAATGTTACACGCGCATTTGGCGCAAAATACTGACTAGGAACCAATCAGAAGCGTTCTTTCATATTTGTTATTCATCGCAAACCTTTGTGTTACGGAGCCCCGGTCTTCTCTTTATTAATTTTTTTTTCTGCAAGGCAGGCGAGACCAGCCGGGCGCTTATTTCGCCCCTGGCTCATTGGATCCGCCCTTGATGTCTATTCCTTGATGATGAAGTCGTTTCCATAATTATCTAATCTACTCATGCCTTGGTTTTCCCTGCCTACCAAGAGGAACGTTGATAACAAGCCTTATGGGGCGTTGCAAGAAACTTGCGATCAATTGCAAGTCTATTTTCGTTCTCGAAGTCAAGCATAGGGCATATGCCGTTCAATTCTTGCAAATTTTCGATTGATCGCTAATCTGCTCCATGAAACAAGGAGTGTAAATGTGATCAATCTACAGAATATTTATGTTTGATTGCAAATATTTTCTCCCAACACCCCCTTAGACTCCATTTTATAGAAGTATACGAAAAAATTACCAAAAAGGTGGGTCGGGATCAAATAAATTAAAAAGCTCCCGAAAAGCTCTCAGAATCCGATTTCGATTTTAGTGTTAGAATTCGACCCCAATTCGACATGGATTTCCACTTTTTCAGAGTCAGTTGCATGTTTATCTAGTTGTTAGGGTAAAAGTTGTACCGATGACAATGTAATTTAGTCACGAAATATCAATTTCCTATCCATTGTTTACTTCTTACTTGATCTTCTTTGTTTATTTACTACGCCTCACTTTTTCAGGAAATTACGTCATTTTTAACTTGGGTCTTTGTATTGTGTGGAAATCATTCCAACTCCGATTTGTGCTCTTGCATGGCCATTATTCGATCGCGCAGGGTCTGTCGGGTTTCCCGCCTGACTCTCAGGGAAATTGTGCGCAGAGAAACTGTGAATTCAGATCAGTTTGCGCACTGTGAATACATGTGCAACAACATTGCCCGAATTTCATGAGCCCCATTTTTAATATTTTTTTCGGTTTTTGATTGTAAGGAAGCAGCATAATTCCAAATACCGATGAAAAAATAGGGTTTCACGAGGGACAGGAAATTATTCTACTTGTGCAAGGTGAGTTTGGTGATTTTGTTTTATTTTTACCATTGTTATGATGTGAAATGCACGTTTTCGTGATTGTGCCGGTGTTCATGATGTGCGTCGAATTTATGTCGAATGATTTCCTTCCTGATCTTTCCAAAGGTGCAATTTAATGCTTGAAATGATGTATAATGATTAACCTCTGGAATAAAAAGGTGTATGATATGCTAATATATATTCCCTCCTCTTTTGTAGTCATGATTTGCTTTAGTTTATTTTTTCTGGCCCAATTTACATCCTCCATACAATGAATGAAATGACTTCACGTGAGAGTGAGTGGGACATGGGAATGTGGATCACGGGACTGTAGCCGCGACGTACGGTGCAGGGCACGGTTGCATGATACCTGCTGCATTTGCAATCACTGCGGCGCGGTACAGTGTCGACATTGTCACTCATTGCCATGTCATGGACCTGGCCTTGCTTCATCATGACTTAATATTATTATCAAGTTCAGAATTCTAACTGCTTTATAATTCCTAATGATTTGCTGTAATTTCTAGATAAATAGCCTTTGAAATTAGACCTAGAACTTATAATTTATTTATATAGAAAACTACAGTACAACCATGGCATGAGGCATGACAACTGAATCTAAATTCGTCAGCAGGCCAGGCAGGAAGACGAATTTCAGGTCCTTTTTTTTTTTGGGGGGGGGTAAATATACACATACATACACATTGGACTGATGTTGATTCAATTTTCAAATTATATTTTCAATTTCAATGCAAAAAAACCCTTGTTGAAGAGTTCATGGTGAAGTTCACCTCGGGCCTGATAAAATTAAAGTCTTGACGTAAAAATAGAATAAATATATATTGATGTAGACAGCTGGCATGGCTGGCAGCCGTCTGTTTTGAGGAGTTTTAAACATTTTTTTTTATTTCTCCTCGTACACAGACGGCTCGCTATTGTGCAGCCACCATTAGGGGACTTGCAATGCAAAATCCCCCCGTCGGGGCTCTTCAATTTTTGTCTTTAATGAATAAAAATTTTGAAAATTAACGCAACCAAAATGCAAATTTATATTCCCTCTTGGCACTAATTGCCCAAAAACGGAGAAAAATGAAGTTAAAAGGAACAAAAACAGTGACTTACCTCGGCTGTCGCGCGAATTCACTTCCCCGTTTTATCCAATCTTAAGTACATAAACATATGGCCATTGAGTTCCCTGTACAGATCGCGCTAGAACTTCGGTCTCTGTATTTGGTGAGTGAAGCCAACGGAGTTCAGCTGAACAACCAACAAAACAGAGACCGAAGCTTTTGGTCTAATATTGATGAAGGTACAGGTTTGACTTTGAGGGAAATCCATTGGAATCTAAGCTTAATTGAATTCAAAGATTTTGATTTGCGATGTATAAATTACAGTGGCAGCTGCCCAGGCCACATGCATAAATTCTAATTTATGAAAGGGGGATGCATGAAACCTTTGAAACAAGTTGGCTTTTGTGGAAACAGAAAAATCAAAGAATAAGATCAAAGCAAGTTTAAGGAAAATCAGACAAATGAGAAAGTTATAAGCATTTGAATATTGTGGTCACAAATTCTATGGACATGCTGTCTGCAATGTGACACGGGTACGATAAAACCCATTTTCAACTTTTTGAGCAAATGACATTTCACTGATATTTTAAATTCACGATTCATGGGAAGCTGTTCGCATATGTCACAGATAAGAGAAAATAAATTCTAATAACTTTTTAGATCTTTGAAGCATTTTCCTTAAACCTTCACCAATATTTTTATTTATTTTTTCTGGTATTTTTACAATAAACTTTTTGTCAGGGTGAACTTCCCATATCAACCAAGGATTTTTTTTGCTACTGAATGCAGTAGTGATCAGATTTGACGGTTTTTAATAATGGGATACAGCCCAGACATTCGGAAGCTTGTATCGCCCTCCATCGTTCTAAAACTTTTGTGCAAAATGATTGTGATAGAAAATGTTCTGTTGCTCAGAAATTCAGTTTCAAACCTTTCATTTGACATCCCTTGCTGATCATTGTCCAAATGTTGTTGATCCATGGTGGGGTCAAATCATAAATGTGTACAGGAGCTGTTGACTTACACTACATGTACATGGCACAGGATGTGCAGATTCAGCTTCCATTATTTTATCCTGGTTGAATCAACAAATCCAGTGGCAGACATAGGGACAGTGTTTTTCCGCGATCGCGGAAAACGGACGGAATTCACGGAAATGGCCTTTTGAAACGGAAAGTGGCATTTCAAACGGAAAATCACGGAAAACATATTTTTCCTCAAAATACACAGAACAGCAACATAAATTACTCCAAAATCTCAACAAAATACGAATATTAAATGGCCACAAAACACGATCTCACTTCACCGCAATCACAACAAAATCAACACATCGTGACTGCTCTTCACTCCTTCACACCCGATCGTACCCCTCGCCCCGGTCCTTCCCGGCCGCTCTGGCAGGTTACGGTCGATCGGCCGTATCCAAAACATTCACATGCAGGTCGTGTTTTGCTGCCCTCTATGTTTGAAAATGTACAGCATGATCTTGAAATCCAAAATGGCGGATAGAATGAAATCGTTGACTGCTCGAAACGATGTCCAAAACTAGGCCCGTTTCGGGTACACGTGTACACGCACGGTCAAGTCAGTGCACGTGTACTAAAATTCCATCACCGTGTACACGGTAGCATCCGCATAAGCTTGGGTGGGACTGTAAAGTCAGTGAACAAGCTCACAGCCTCACATTAATTCTTAGTTCTAATACACTGCACATGTTTTAATCACTAATATGTCAATATATTTCAATTAACCTAGAGTGAGTTTACTTCCAAAATCGCCGATTTAATCCACATTTATTCTGGAGACTCAAGTTTTTGTACCACACGAAATGGGTATGCTCCTGTCAGTGCAGGGCCCTAGTTAGCGCCGACGTTCGTTGGATGCGCAATTTGCATACTGTACCGTACATACATGCACAGATCGCTGCAGAATTGAGTGTAACTGAAGTTATCGATTGATTTTCATTATTTTATTGCCAATTTGAGGAGCGTGTGTTTGTAGGCTTGTAGCACATGTGTATGAGCGTATAACACGTAACGAGACTCTCGAAAGCGTTCTTCAATCACTTTTAGAGCCAATTTGAGAATCACCAATTGCGACAGCGATCATTGCTCCAGTTACGTGTTATATACGCTCATAAACATATGCTTCAAGCCTACAAACACACGCTCCTCAAATTGGCAATAAAATAATGAAAATCAATCGATAACTTCAGTTACACTCAATTCTGCAGCCATCTGTGCATGCATGTACGGTACAGTATGCAAAATGCGCATCCAACGAACGTCGGCGCTAACTAGGGCCCTGCACTGATTTACTTTTGCATTCTTTATTAATTTAATGCGCTGCTAAGCTGAGTAAACTTTTTAATTGCACCAATTTTTGTGGATTGATACTTCTAACTTCTCAGGTAAGCTTTAAAACCATGACTTAGGCTACATGTAGGAAACACTGAAAACATACTGTAACTCACTCTCACTCAGTGTTTACAACGTGTACACGTGTACACGACCGAAAAACACGCCGTGTACACGTGCATAAAAAATTGACTTTCAAACCGGGGCTATCCAAAACCCCCCAAAATTATCTATAAAAGTTCATTCAACAGTGAAATAATGCTAGAAATGTGAAAGGTGAGGATGTATTCATTTTAGATATATGTATAAAAATATTTTTTGTGCCCGCATAGATCCAATTAGAGCGGATTCTACTGCGTTGTTGGTACAGTGACATATCCAAATTTTCACCAGCGCGAGCGTTAACTTGTGTTATTGCTACTGGATGGGTAAACGGAATTGTCACTTTTCTGTGTGTACAAAGTCTATGGGGAAACGGAATTTCTATTTTCTGACATGCAGAAACGGAATTCAAGATTTTCTGAAACGGAAAAGGCAATTTTTTGAAACGGAAAATCACTGTTCCTACAGACAGGCATTCCCATCATCCCAGGCCTTGAAGGATAATATTAGGGTAAGGACACTGTTTCGAAGGCACTTATCCATGTAACAGCATAGAAAAATGTATGCTCAGAAAAATCTCCAATCAAGGCCAATTAGAGGGCCCGCGGTATTGAAAAAGAAAGGAAAAAGAAATGGAAAAATTACAGGAGAAAAAAACCTTGAAGAATATGAAAGAATCTATTGAAAATGTTGAAAAAGCTGTGACAGAAATTGTCAACTCTGAATGGTTGCCACCTGGTTGCCATTATACATACATGTAACAAAGCCAGTCATGGAAGAAGCTGGTCAAGTGGGCATCCAAGGCCATGGCCTTCAACAGCCTTGGATTAATTTAATCCCTGTAGACAACTTCAAACAATGCATTTGACACTTTGCAGTATGCATTTGCTTAAGTAAAGATACCATAATTCTGTCAGGCTTGCAATCCATTTTTAAATGAAACAAATTTCAGACTTCATTTAAAAATTTGATGGTGACCTTTAAAAAGATTAGCTGTAGTGTAAAGCCTCTATGTTGCTTTCCAAATTTTTCATGGATTTTTTTTTTTAAAGATTGGTGTCAAAGTTAAATTCAAAGAATTTGAGGAATATAATTTGATGGCTTGTGATATGATTGGGGTTATTTTTGTAGTCACTGCCTCAGAATGTACAGGGTAAGATGCATTTTTATACCCTACAAGATGCAAATACACATGACATGCTCAGCTGCAATAGCAGAAGTTCATGTTGACACATTTGCAATTTTGTGTTCTATTTAAAAAAAAAAAAAAAAAAACAAGCCTTAGTGACTGAGAAATGACATAGCATTGAAAGAAACTGCAAGAAACAAGCAACACTCACAATATTCTGTGTGACTGAAATTCAAGTATGCCATACTCATTACATGCTGATTGAAATTGGGCTAATCTTGGTGGGAAAGGGGCATTCATTCACAATGCTACATGTACAGTCAGGCAAAAGAAAGCAAAATGGGCGACCAAGGAATATTAATTAAAGTTTGAAAGTTGCAAAGCTTCATGCGCCAGGGAAATGACCTAGGCCTATTCATGACATTAGCCAGCATGACTCTGTGTTACAATTAATCTATAGGGCCTAAAAATGATGATGATGTTGATAATGATAACAATATCAACAATAATAAGACATTTGATTTCTATAGTGCACTTAAATCTTCATTGGATGCTCAAGGAAAAATGAGCCATTGCAAGTTTGTTTACGCAACTTCGTAAAATTTCTAAAGACTAATATGCAATTTATTTATGTAAGTGGGGCAAATTTTTCAACATGTTAAAAAACTATTAAGGGCTGCTTAGCTTTGCTGCACTATATCATAATGGAGATTTGTTTTTCAAATTGGAAATCAATTCCTTATTCTATTTCCAACTTGCAAAATATTGATGAACTTGCATTAACATTTTAGTTAAAATTGGGCCTGAGTCATATCATTACATTTATTTTATTTTTAAGTTTAAATGCTATTAATATACAGGTGTTTACAGTGTAATAAAATAAATATATATGTTCACCAGAAGTTGCTGAAATGTAATATTTTGCATTTTTAAATTCATGAAATTCATGAAATTTTTTCTCCATATTTCCTTAAAATTGTTTTATATTTAGTTGGAAACTTGTCAAGAAAATGAGAATATTCACCTCCTTCTTGACTCTAAAAAAAATTGTTTTATGATGTTACACTCTGTAAATAATGTAGATTCGTAATGTTGCAACATTAACTGAAAACGTTTCATTTTGATCGTTTTTGATACACTCAGTCAACACCCTGAAAGTCTACATGTGGGTTACAATATTTACTGAGTGTGACATAATTCGATTTATCAGAATAAAGGAAGAGGTGAATATTCATAATTTTTTTCAGTAGTTTCCAACTAATACACAACAATTTCAAGGAAATATGGAAAACTTATATTTTTCATGATTAATGAAAAAATACTTAATTTCCTATTCATTTTTCAAAGAAGTACATTGAAACTAAACTCATATAAATTAATTGAGTACACATTTGATACACATTTCTGTCCATGTAGTACACTGATCAATACATGCTGTCTTGAATCTGTGAACAATCTGTTGCCCTGTCCTCGTGTGGTAAATGATATCTAATACAGCTACATGTGGAATCCCTGCCCTCCAAATGAACCCATGTTATGAAATTTAATAAGAGCTGATAAAGAATTGAGAGGATTGCAAATCCCTTCCCCCTCACCTCCCCCACGTACCCCCCCTCCCTCTTGTTATTTGAACCTTTTAATCATTCACAATCTCAACATATTTCTTTTATGATTATGATTTTCTTTCACTGATAACTACTTGTGCAATAAGTTCTGTACAGGTACAAATATAGTATTTTGCTTTACATATTTTCTGCAGTGGTACAGTCATGGTAATGGCCACCAATCCTCCGGCTGCGCCTCAGCCTGCTCCGGCCACAGCGGCTCCTACAAACCCGCCAAACTCTGCTCAAGGACCCAACCCTACTGCCCCCGTCAACAATGTCACCCCCCAGTCAGTAGGAAGAGAGTTTGTGCGACAATACTACACTCTACTCAACAAGGCGCCCAAACACTTGCATAGGTAATTGTCAGGCTGATATTCGTTTTCATTAAGGGACAATATAGAATAAGCAATGGAAATTCAAAATTTCAAAAGGCTTTGATTGCATTGTATTTGTAAATATATTAGATCATGAAATTTTATGTCATTTGTGATTCAAATGTTAATTCCATTTTTTGTGCCAATTGGACATATAATACTAAAGGTTTAATGCACTTTTTTTCTAATAAAAGTCGTCCTTTTCAAGCTCTACAGATACTTCTATTCAATTTACAAGGAAACACCAATGTTGTAGTTGGTAATAAAGAGGAAATATAAGGTTTTGTGCAATCTGAATGGTAATAAACCCCCAAAAGACTAAAGATTAAAAAAAAAGCGGTTCGTTACTTTGAATTATTTGGAGAATCATGTTGATGTGATAAATTTCTTTGCAGGTAATAAAAGATTGTTATTCTTTGCATTGAAATTTTGCAATATCACTAGCAAATGCATGTTGCTGGTTTCTAATTATATTGAGATGTTGATCCTTGGGTGAGGTGGTTTTTTTGTGGGGGGGGGGGTGGGGGTTCATATCCACCCGACCTAATACCAGCTTTCTGGAAAAGTGTGGAAAAGTTTGCCTGTCCTGTTATATTTATTAAGATAACAGGAAAACTGTCAGATGGATCAACTTTCTATTTGTCATACAAGAGTACTGATGATCTGGGCCCCATTGCATAAATTAAAAGTTTCTTTTATGGTACCTTTGACTACCAATGGTAACTACCGTGGTAACAGTGCTCAACAGCCAATCAAAATAAAAGATTTCAGGGAAGTCACCATTTGATGGCACATTTACTATATAAGTTTATAATAGTAACTTTTATGCAACGGGTCCCATATCAGTTTATTATTATTTTTAATATGGATATTAAAGTTAGACAACCCAAACTTCTATTTTGGATAGTACCTCTTTTCACTACTTTAAGGGGAGGGGGGGGGGGTACCCCCTGCAGTCCTGCCCCTGCAATGCATGTACATGATGTTTAATGTGTTCAGATGATTCATAATATTGATAATTTTTACTTGGGTTGCCTCCTTAGTTTAGTGTGCTAAGATATCAGTTTTCTTTTCCACTGTAGATTGATGGGTTATGTTTGTTTAGAAAACCTTAGAATGGCCTCCTGTTGTCTTGTTCATAATCCTCTACCTTGAAAAGAATGTGTCATATGATCATGTAATGGTGTGTTATTTTACTTTAAATGGTTGTCATGGTAATCAAGCAACATTTTCTTAGTGACAGGGTGACTGAATAGGCCATGACAATTTGCTTAGACAGTCACCAACATTGATACATAAATTGTTTCTGTGTGTCTTGTCTCTTTTCCATGTAGGTTCTACACGAATGCATCATCATTCGTGCATGGAGGAGTCGACCCTGATGGGAACCCGGAGGATCCTGTTTATGGCCAGGAGGTGTGTTTATTATCTTTCACATGTTGGAAATGAAATAAATACAAATGAGTGAGCATGTGACCTCAGCTCACTCACTTACATTTCCATTTCACAATTACATGCATGGCGAGACTTAAATCCCCAAAAGCTGTCTAATCCTTTTTGATGAAATTTCTATCTAGCTTGTTTGATTTGATGATACATGTATGTATTCAAATCATTTTGATTTTGGGTAAAGAACCACTGTTAAAAAAAAAGATGTCAAATGTCGGGTCAAGTCTGGACGGAGATTGAAGATAATTAACCATTTAGTTTGAGAACCAGTTTGAAACATACTTCAGTGGTATAATAATCTCATTTACTTGTCCACTCGTTGCAGGCCATCCATGCTAAGATCGTGTCACTGAACTTCCGTGACTGTCATGCCAAGATCCGGCAGGTCGACAGCCACGGCACGGTAGGGGAAGGTGTCGTCGTGCAGGTGACCGGAGAGCTCTCCAATAATGGGGAGCCCATGCGCCGCTTCATGCAGACCTTCGTGCTGGCGCCCCAGGCAGCAAAGAAATACTTTGTGCGAAACGACATCTTCCGCTACCAGGACGAGGTGTTCCAGGATGACGAGACAGAGAGTGAACCCGAGCTCCCTGTTGAATGTAAGTCAATAGGGATTGAAAGTGCGGGATCACTATAGGATTTTTCCTGCATGCTACAACGCTCATGGTGGTTTACATGACATTGAAACAAACGTGAATGGTTCATGGGATAATTTTACTCAAATTTGATTTGCAAGAGGAAGACATTAAACTATGTTTTGTAAAGTCTTATGATGTAAAAAGAGAATTGTCACATGGAAGAAACTTTGTGTAGCATTTTGTGTGACATCTGGAAATGTGGAGCAACTTGCAATAATGTACCAGGAAAATTATTCCCTGTGGTTCTGTGAATTAAACAATGGAACCTCTAGTATATCTTCCATTCAGGGAATAGTTGCTTGTAAGATATTGAGAGTGCTCACTTGGTTGTGCATGCTTAAATTTGGTTGATAATGTTCTCAGATCCATTTTCGCAAAAGATTCCGTGCCATTTTGTGATGTCTCTAATCTGAAGGTATGGAGGTCACAAAAATGCTACAGAGTGATTTTAACAAACTTTGGATGGTGGGGAGTCTATATGAGCATGCGTCGATGAAGTTGTCAGATTTGAGGTGTTGGGTACAAAGGTAACAAATTCAAGCATTCCTTGTTATTGCATCAACTCCTAAGACATATTTTCCAACCAGAACTATTTTTCTTGTATACGATGTATGTAGGTGATTCTGATGGTGGTCGTGAGGAGATCCGCATGGTTGCAGAACAGCAGCAGAGGATCACCACCCCAGAACTGGCCATCATCCCCAAGGAACCACCCCCACAACCCCAGGTTACTCCATCATACTATGAGCCCCAGCCTCCTGTGAGGTAAGATCATGTTACAATATATTCTGTACGGTTAAAATAACTGCAAGTAATTACAATAAATTGCAACTACAGCTTGCAGAGGTTACACAAGCCAACCTCCCTTATTAAAGACAGAGTAGTTTTCTGACCAGGGCCCCATTGCATGAAAGTTACCATTATGGTAACCTTGCAATCCAATGGTAACTTGTCTGGAATACTTTTGTTTGGTGGGTGATCAGTGTTACCTTGGTAGTTACCATTGTGTGGCAAAGTCACCACGATAGTACGAGTGGACCTTCCTAATAGCAATACTGCAAAGTGTTGCCCTCTATGTTAGTGAACTAAATTGAAAACCAAAGTTAAATAGAAGATGTTTTGTACTAAACCTGGTTTGAAAGTCCATTTTTGATGCACGTTTACACGGCATGTTTTTCGGTCGTGTACACATGTACACGTTGTAAACACTGAGTGAGAGTGAGTTACGGTATTTTTTCAGTGTTTCCTACATGTAGCCTAAGTCACGGTTTTAAAGCTTACCTGAGAAGTTAGAAGTATCAATCCACAAAAATTGGTGCAATTAAAAAGTTTACTCAGCTTAGCAGCGCATTAAATTAATAAAGAATGCAAAAGTAAATCAGTGCAGGGCCCTAGTTAGCGCCGACGTTCGTTGGATGCGCATTTTGCATACTGTACCGTACATGCATGCACAGATCGCTGCAGAATTAAGTGTGACTGAAGTTATCGATTGATTTTCATTATTTTATTGCCAATTTGAGGAGCGTGTGTTTGTAGCATGTAGGCTTGTAGCACATGTTTATGAGCGTATAACACGTAACTGGAGCAATGATCGCTGTCGCAATTGGTGATTCTCAAATTGGCTCTAAAAGTGATTGAAGAACGCTTTCGAGTCTCCAGTTACGTGTTATACGCTCATACACATGTGCTACAAGCCTACAAACACACACTCCTCAAATTGGCAATAAAATAATGAAAATCAATCGATAACTTCAGTTACACTCAATTCTGCAGCAATCTGTGCATGCATGTACGGTACAGTATGCAAAATGCGCATCCAACGAACGTCGGCGCTAACTAGGGCCCTGCACTGACCGGAGCATACCCATTTCGTGTGGTACAAAAACTTGAGTCTCCAGAATAAATGTGGATTAAATCGGCGATTTTGGAAGTAAACTCACTCTAGGTTAATTGAAATATATTGACATATTAGTGATTAAAACATGTGCAGTGTCTGAGAACTAAGAATTAATGTGAGGCTGTGAGCTTGTTCACTGACTTTACAGTCCCACGCAAGCTTTATGCAGATGCTACCGTGTACACGGTGATGGAATTTAGTACACGTGCACTGACTTGACCGTGCGTGTACACGTGTACCCGAAACGGGCCTATTTTGTACACTTCTGATGGTTGGGTTTGGGGTCAATGAACCATTTGACATGCCACATAATCCTGCTGTGTCTTTCCTCCCCTGTTAGCAATGGGTCAACTCATCCAGAGTCGCCTGAAGATACCCCCATCAAGACTGCGGCGCCGGAGGTAGAAAGCTTCTCACCGGAGCCTCAGATGGAGATGGAAGATCCTTCCCTCAACCTGCAGCCTGTCGGGCCTCCTACTCCGCCTCCTGAAGAGAACCATCAGGTGGAGCAGGTGGAGGTGGAGAAGCAGGCTCCCGTGGAGGAGCCTGTCGATAACAGTAAGTAGGGCAGGAATTCTTGCTTCTCATTTATACCTGAGCTTGAAAGTTTCTGCAATATATGAATGGAGTTCAACTTATTCTGTTTCTTGCCTACTGTGGTACATGTATTTGCAAGGTAGCATTGCTGTTTGGGATATCTATTAGTATTTCATGTTCTGTTGTTGCCTTAATGCGATAATGGAAGAATGGAAATGCAACTTCATGATTTCAGATTGTTTATTTCTCTCCTCTGGCACTAAAGAATATAAGTGGATTTTCAAGTGTTTGTCTAGTCCGTTCTTAAGGAATTTATTAAAGGAGCCAAGACTTCCTCTTGGTAATTCTTCACAATTACGCACTCTGTGAGTGAAGAAATAATTTCTTACTTGTGTAAGATTTGAAATGTTAAAAATGTATAATTATATGAAGCTCTGAAATGATAAATATACTATTGTATGTATAATAGTACAGTATTTATCCTATTATTGAAACTACTAAAAACTTAAGGACAGGATTTTAGTGATATGTATATAGCTATACACTCAATATTGTTTTCTCTTCATAGCACCCAAGACATTCTCATGGGCCGAGAGAGCCAGAGGACAGACGGCTCCAAACTCTGGTTTGGCAAGCAAACCCATGGCAGCACCGGTGAGTCATACTTCTCCGCACCTTAAGGCAACTTGTCAAAAAACTTGTAAATAGCTTCAAAAGAGGCAGGAGTTGCATGTAATCTTTTGTTTATGTTGATTGTTATTAATTGTGTGCATATAATTGTTTAAAAACACTGAATAGTTATGAAGTAAATAAATGACCTACAAAGTGTTGGGAATAGATAACCTGTGCCATTTTACTCATAGCTCTTTTTAATGGAAGATAATCAAGGGGCTTATACTTGTGTTATATTTCAGAGCCAGGTAGTAGCACCCAAGCCGAGTGAGCCCATCGGAGGCATGACTACCCTCTCCCGCGACCCCCCACCCAGGGGCAAAGAGGTCCTCCCTCAGAGGGAACCTAAGGGAAGGGAACGTCGTGGAGTCCAAGAAAGGATGGGTGCTGGTCCTGGCCCTAACCCTGGCATGACTGGTGGACCAGGTCCCGCTGGTGGTGCTGGAGGAGGGGGAGGAGGCAGCGGTGGTGGAAGGCGTGGATTTGAGGATGGGCTTGACAAGGGAAGGGGGCCATCATCGGCAAGATTCCCTGATAGCCATCAACTCTTCGTTGGCAACCTGCCGCAGGACATCACTGACAAAGAACTCAGGAGTTTTTTCTCAGGTTTGTCACAACTATTTTGATCTATACAATAGGTTTTATCACGAGGTTACTGCAAACTTTGACAGGTGCTGACACCTTGCAGGGTCACTTCGGCCGATATGCAATTCAAAAAAATGATCCGGACCCTGTGAACCTCATTCTGATTTTCATGAACTAGATACCAAAAGTGGCACACGACTTGAGAAAATGATTTAAGTCCTGTTTAAGTATTGCATTCAGGTCTAAGATCTTTACTCTTATTTGTATGTATTTATCTTCAATTGTTTCTTCAAATCTTATCTTTTCAAAATTTCTGATGGCTTAGATTTTATTAACATCTTGATCTAAGACAGTATGATTATACATGTATATTTCATCTTTGTAACATGAAGGATATATTATTACATCCAATGCAGAATATGGCAGAGTTGTTGACACGAGGATAAACCGTAACTCTGGACCCAAGCTACCTTACTTTGGTTTCATTGTATTTGATGATGCTGAGCCGGTAGAAAACATCCTCAAGCAGAAGAGGTCAAAGGTGATTATTTTCATGTCTGAACTATCATAATGATTTTAGGGGGAACTTTTGACTACTTAATAAATTAGATTATGTTGCAGGTGAATCATGAGTCCTCATTTTCATCGCAAACGTCCATTCATTTACCAAGATCATAGGGGCATGGGCGCAAAACCCCTTGCCCTCCATTCTTTGTAACATCTGTTTGGCAAATCATTGCTTCAGGACATGCCTACCGAGTGTTCCTATTGACTATGAACATTTCCGTTTAGGGGGACAGAATTGCCATTTTAATGTGTGCATTCCTATTTCTGTGGAAAAAAATTTCTGTAGATTTGAAAATACAATTTAGAAATGTCCCTTTGTGGTTGCAATGTCATTGAAAAACCAATTCTATTTCTGGAAATTTCTTAGTAATTTGTACCTCTTTCATGGCGGCCGACTGAACTATCGTAAGGAGGCGCGATAGCTCAGTCGGTAGAGCAGGGGATTCGTATTCCGGAGACCCGGGTTCAATTCCCACTTGTGCACTAGTGCCCCTTTGTTTTAATTAATCCTCAGTACCAGGTCCTTCGGAGAGGACCTTAAGCTGTCGGTCCTCTGGTTGCTTGCTTACAAGCATTCATGCTTTCTTAGCAATCAGGTAAAAAAAATACCACCATATTTTACTAATTATTCACATTGTTTAATCCTCTCTTCTAATTTATTTGTTATATGTATTTTCAAATTTGTTTATGCCTCTTTCAGCCAATCCTGCTCCGCGGTGAACATCGCTTGAACGTTGAGGAAAAGAAAAATCGCGAGATGAGGCCACCTCGTCTCCCCCGCGGTGACCTAAGGCCCGGAAGCGGTGGACCGTCCCGTGGGGGACCCCAGGGACGTGATGGAGGACGCGGCAGCACCGGCGGTGGTGTCGGCAAAGGAGGTGGTGGAGGTGGACGTAACTACAACCCACAACGCTAGATATACAATTATGGGACAGACACGGGAAGGGTAGGGGTCAGCAAAGGGAGATATTAAAAACTAGCTATGGCAATCCCAACACTTGCTTCAGTGATCCAACATAGCTTACTACGGTACCTGGTGTACAAAGGGATTGATTATAGAAACTGGGATATATGAATTCTAACTGTGTGTGTCTCTTAGAAGGTGGGATACATCAAATCTGAACCAAATTCTGGTTCAGATCACGTATATATCTTGGGGGAAATACAAATTCACACAAGATTGTGATGCCATGGTATGTGCACCAGGCTGTGCACAATTCCTGAAATGAATCTCATCGAAACAGGAAGAGTGATTTTCTTTGTCAGGTGTCTTGGGAGATAGGATTACTGTATGTATGCAAACAAAACTTGATATTTCTTTTGAAACTTGTGATAGTCTAGTACTGAGAAATGCAATTAAGGGGTATATTTTAATAATCTGTCATGACGTTGTGCCCCGTTCGTTTGATAAATAGATTTATTTTCTTGCTTTTCCCAATGTAAATCATTTATGTCGTCATGTGATTGTTAGTCCAGTGTTATGTGTTATGTACTGTATAAACCTAGAAATGACAAGTGGAGGGGGGGGGGGTAGTAGGAAAGGGGATTCTTTTGTATTGTGTCTGTTTTGGAGAAGTCATCATAACTCATTTTTCTGATATGCTTCTTATGCCAAAGGACACAGTGTTGACTTCATTTTATGTTTGTTTTTTCAGGGTTCCTAACAATCGAGTCAATTTGGGTATCATGTCCGGCTTCTTTGAACTTAAAATTTGAGTTAAACAATACTCTTGTGATAATTTATTCCATTTAACAGTTGTATATGTGCCATTTAATAGAGTATTGCTTAATTTCAGAGACAGATATTTATTCCTCGGTAGGAAAAGGTCACCCTCAAAATAAATACAGAAGGTACAACTGCTGTGACTGTTGGAATTTTCCATCAGTCACATCATTTCTGAAAGATTTATTTTATAAGGAAGAAATGATTGACTTTAATAAATTATATCGTAATCATGATGTAATATTAGCATTAAGAGACTTCTAACAGTATTTATCAGACTAATCATATAGTGTCTGATTGTGGAGGCACGTCCATTTTCGATATCCAAATTGACTCGGTCTTACTAGTTGATAATTGTGAAACTCTCCTGGTTTATGCCTCGGTGCCTTGTAGATTAATGAGAGTATAAATCGAAGGGAAAAAAGCAGGTCAAAAAGGGAACAGGTTCGGTTCAATTTAATCAAGAGTATTAGCAATGATATAAAAAAAAATTTAAAAGTATAATGTATTAGGAATTGTGTGTGCTGAGAACAGTATATGCGTTGTATCTGTTTCATATGTGGCTGCCAATCATTCACTTTTTTTAAAGAAAAATTAGTTATTCCTCTTTTTGCATTTATTCTTATTCCAAGCATCTTTATTTTGGGGAGAACATGGTCACTCTGGGGCATTTTTGTTCTTTTCGGTGATACCTGCATGCCTAGCACAGCATGTTGAACACTGTAGGAAAGAATGTCATGTATTGCTTTAATGTTCTTGACCTGAGTTTGGTGTGTGAGTGTGAGTGGTGTTTGAGAGAGCGATATCGAGAGTGCATGGATGTACACTGTGTCAGGAAAGACTTTGATGCCTCAGGAAGAACACTTCTCAAATATTTTGGCCGGTTAGTTGTTCATTCCACAAAGCGGACTAACTGAATCATTGTGTGTCCCCCCTGTATCCGACCACTGATTATTGAGTGCCACAATTTCTCTTTATTGATTAAAAGCATACATGTATCGCTGTGTTACTAAACAGATAGTACTCTTGTCATACAACTGGTTTTTCCATTTTGTCTATGACCTGTTTACTACTTTTATCAGTGGCTACATTACAGAAGAAGGTTTTCTTCAGTGTGTGCCCTAGCACTTGGTATTGTCAGACTGGGCCTAGTGACTGAAAGGTTCCCAATCAATTGCACTTGGTAAGGACCAATTGAGATCATTGTTGCATGGATAATTTGTTCAGAAGACTGACATAAAGCCAATCGGGCTTCTTCAAAGTCACAATTGAGCGCAAACCTTTGTGTCACTGAGCCCTGGAGAGCATTCAGTTAGTCCGCTTCATGGAATAAAGGCCATGGAATTTGAAGAAGTTTTAGATTTATTTGCTGGATATTTATATCGGAAGTTATGATGTAAATACTAATACTACTATTAAAAATTAAGAGGAAAATACCCTTTGTGATGTTCATCCATTAACTTCAGTAGTGTAAGGAGGATAATTGCTTAAAATAAAAATATACAAAAGCCATTTTTCTGCCTGTCAATCCAAAATTTACAGAATTACAGTTATTTTCGAAGTTGGCGTTCAAGTAGATCAATACCACGTTCTCCCTTGCTCAAAATCCTGCATAAGCCATATTCTCGATGGTTCCTCCCACTATTTTGTTATAAGCTTAGATTTATAAGTTTCCTTGTTTTCTTAGCGCAAGATCGGAACAAGTACATGATGAAATTACTCTGTTTCATCAGATTGAGACGAGGTCGCTTGTTCTTTAATATCTAGACTATTGATTCGCTACCTTGCTTGTAATTAGTGTCTATAAGAAAGGGCCATTTATTATGATAAATTAATGCACTGTTACTTATCTAATCTAATCTATTCATAAGTCCACTATTGTATGGAGGTCATGTGAAGATGGAATTTGATGTTAAGTGTGTGATGGGGTGTCATTTAGGAGACTTCTACAAGAAAGATGAATTGAATGTCATTGTAAAAAATTTCTCATCTTTTTCCTCTCATTACACATTCTTTTCACGTCTTCATGTTATTTATCCTCTTCACGTTCCTTAGATCTGTTACGTTGTATGATACTTTCCTCTCGTCATGATGTTGTGTAGTATAATAAGTGGTAAAAGAGAGTATCAGCCGCACCTCCGCTTGGAATATCTCAAACTTTAAGTATGTTTTTCCATAGGACAATGAGCTGTTGAAATTGAGATTTTATTGTTGTCGGTCACTTTTTGAATGCCTAGCAAATTGTACAGTTTCATCAATGAGAAGCAGCTTAACTTGCCTATGAAATCGTTTTGTCAGAATTTGAATAACTTTCCAAAACATTTGGCACATCCAGCCCCCATTTTTTGTTTCATTTTTACCTAAGTGTGCCAAATATTTTGGAAAATGAATAGCAAGTAAGTGAGCATATTTTGAGAAGTCTTTGTTATATTTTCTTTTTGATACAGTGCCAGCATGTGAATTTGTTTAAATTATGTACAGTTTTTTTCATGATAGGAAATTAAAAAAAGAGAAAATGAATAATTGAGATGATCCTGTTAGTATTTTGAAAACAGGATTGGTAATTTTGTGAATGGCAAACCTGCATTCCTTTTTTGATCACAAGGAGATGTACTTTTTGCATGTAATGTTCGCTCACTCGTCGGGGTGCAGCTCTCAAGTACATCTGTGTCCAAGTTTTGTTTTTTCGTCTTTGTTCAGATACATCAGTACACATTGCTCCATTGTGGTTTCTTTCTTCCTTTACAAAAGGCATTGCCTGGTCCCTTTCATGTGTTTTTCCGTAGTGTACTCCTTTGTTGTATGTTGCTTACTTACACTCTTTCACCAAAATGCATGTTAATGAGGTCTGAAGAGGATTACTTTGATACCAAGCAAGCTAATATTATAGTCGTCCCTGTTCACATTAGAAGTGAGTGAGTGGAGGAAGTGACATTGATGTATTTTGTTCATAATAGAGCCTGGTATGAACAGCTCTTCATGTAATAATAGCGTGTGTGCAATTTTTAAATCAAACGTCGGATCACTCAATGTAAGGGTGATGTATGCGGTTAATCTCGTATGTTAAACTTATTGGTCAAACCATGTCATCTGCACACCACTACATACCTTTGTACTTAGAGGGAGCCCTTCATATTTGGTAGATCTGCAAACTTTCATGTGCTGGGGAATAAAGTATACATAGTTTTCAGCTTTTCATATTTTTGTTCTTTTTTGTGTAAAATGGGATCCCCGGCTCATGGAAGTTTTATATCAACCAGGATAGGTTTTCCTCGATGATTGATTATTAGACAAAATACATAATTCCGACAGGATTCGTGACAATAAAACAGAACAGTTATTAATGCAAAAATAAATATTGTCTGGTCTTGCTTTTTGTCGAGTTTCCAATAAGTGCCAAGTTGAGATAATTTGGTTGAGAGCGTGCAATTTCTACAAATTGAAAGAACATTAGCTACATAAAACCTTGAAATTTTTATGCCAGCCAAATATTTTGGTTTAGAAACTCAGAGTAGCAGATTTAGAAAATTACCTTTATTGCTCTTCAGTTCTCACCAGCTGGAATTCTTTCACATCTTAGTATGTGAACAGGGTGTGTGTGCTCAAATAGAAAAGTTGATTAAATTTGTTACACAACTGATTTTGTTCTCGAAAAAGATGGCCAGCAACGTTAACACCTATTATGCAGGGTTGTTCAAAATATTTTTTATACTATGATGTATATTCATGCATTCCATTTTTTGTCTCACCTGCATAGCAGAGTGAGACTATAGGCGCCGCTAGGCGGCGGCGGCGGTGTCAACATCAAATCTTAACCTGAGGTTAAGTTTTTGAAATGACATAACTTAGAAAGTATATGGACCTAGTTCATGAAACTTGGCCATAAGGTTAATCAAGTATTACTGAACATCCTATTAGAGTTTCATGTCACATGACCAAGGTCAAAGGTCATTTAGGGTCAATGAACTTAGACCATGTTGGGGGAATCAACATCAAAATCTTAACCTGAGGTTAAGTTTTTGAAATGTCATCATAACTTAGAAAATATATGGACCTAGTTCATTAAACTTGGACATAAGAGTAATCAAGAATCATTGAATATCCTGTGCATGTTTCAGGTCACATGATCAAGGTCAAAGGTCATTTAAGGTCAATGAACTTTGGCCGAATTGGGGGTATTTGTTGAATTACCATCATAACTTTAAAAGTATGTTGGTCTAGTTCATAAAACTTGGACATAAGAGTAATCAAGTATCACTGAACATCCTGTGCACATTTTAGGTCACATGACCAAGATCAAAGGTCAATGAACTTTGGCCATAATGGGGGTATCTGTTGAATTACCATCATAACTTCGCAAGTTTATTGATCTGACTTTTGAAACTTGGACATAAGAGTAATCAAGAATCATTGAATATCCTGTGCAAGTTTCAGGTCACATGATCAAGGTCAAAGGTCATGTGAGGTCAATGAACTTTGGCCACATTGGGGGTATTTGTTGAATTACCATCCTATCTCTGTAAAGTGTATTGGTCTAGTTCATAAAAGGTGGAAATAAGAGTAACCAAGTATCACTGAACATCTTGTGCGAGTTATAGTAGTTTTCAAAGTCAGCACTGCTGCTATGTTGAATCGCGTGATGCAGGTGAGACGGCCAGAGGCATTCCACTTGTTTTCTTCAAAATTCACTGTGCTTGTCTTTGTTTACAAAGGACATGGTGCGAATGTCCTGTAAAAAAATTATGACACTGATGGATTTCCATAGAGTTACGATTGATTGGATCAATCATAACTCGTAATACAAATCCCTGTTTGATCATTGATTGGATTCTGTCCCTGTATAAAACTCATTTTGAAAGCGTTACCATGACTGGCATTTTTTATATTCAAGCATATTTTTAGTGTCGCTTTCCTCTGAAAATTAAAAAAAAATGAAATTGTAATTGGAGCAAGAAAATTGATATCATTGACAAAAGTATGTAATTAAGACTCTGCTCACACTGTTTGACGTCAAATGATGCATGCTGGTGAGAAGCACAATGAAACCTATATTTGAAGCTCAGAAATTCATGTCTTGCTCTGATGGGGTTTTTAAAAGCAGTGGTAAGCTCAAGCTGTAAGTTTAATATTGCTAGTGTCCTTTTCTCTATTATTTACAGGACAATTGCTCTGATGGGGTTTTAAAAGCAGTGGTAAGCTCAAGCTGTAAGTTTAATATTGCTAGTGTCTTTTTCTCTATTATTTACAGGACAAGTCCACCCCAATGAATAGTTTGTTTGAATAAAAAGAGAAAAATCAAACAAGCATAAAACTGAAAATTTTGTGTAAAATAAGAGTTGACATTTCAAAGTCTTGCCTAATTAAAAAAATTGTTATATTCACATCCTGGTCAGTATGCATGCAAATGTACTGATGACATCATCCACTCACTATTTCTTTTGTATTTCATTACGTTAAATATGAAATATTCTAATTTTCTCCTCATTGTCATGTGAAACAAAGTTGTATTCCTCCTTGAACATGTGTTATTGTCATTTTTTGCATTTTGTAAGGGTCATTGTAAAATCTCTATAAATGTAAATATTGTAGAATTAAAACAATAAGAATCAAAAGAGATAGTGAGTGAGCGACTATATCGACTCTCTCATTTGCATATCACTGAATTAATGTGCGTATAACTCTTGTGTGAAAAATAAGGAAATCAACTTTATTTTACATCCGTTTTTTTAATGAGATTTTCAGTGTTATATGCTTCTTTGTTTGTTTCTATTGATCAAAACAACTTTTTTTTTTTTGGGGGGGGTCAGACTTGACCTTTAATTGTAAGATAAAATTCCTGGCCATGGCAAGAAATAAAAGTATTACAATTTACAACCTTGTAAATAAACAACTAGGTTCTCCCAATCGCGAACTGTAGCATGAAAAAATCTAATTTTTATGGACGCTAGTGTTCGTTGTGTTTTAAATGAGGCACACTCTTTTTTTTTACATCAAAGAATTACTGTCATCTTTCTTGTCATAAAGAAGTATAATTATATTGTTATCATATATAGCAAAGTCCAGTGGAGGGGGAGGTCAAATAAGTTTGCTCTCCGTTGTAGCTATAGATATGGGAGGGTCAGTTGCCCCCCATAACCACAAATTACGAAAAGTTACACATTTTTGCTGAAAATGTTTGATTTCATGGTCCTAATTACCATTTTTTTTTACAGAGCCGTTCCCCCAAATATATGGGCACCTTTGGTGTTTGCCCCCAATCCAGAATGGCGCCCCTCACTTTCTCATTGGTTGTCTGTTTACCACTGCACTATATACAGCTGCCACTATAGTCCAGGGGTGGTATTCTGAGGTCATTTTATCTTTAAAATATTTTATTTTATCTCTTAAAATGAAATTGGTATTCTGAGATGAGATTTTATCTCTCAGATAAAATTTTAGATTTTATCTTGCGTATAAATTTTATCTTGCGTATCTACAGATGATACGCAACAGAACAATGCCTGCGTACACCTACCCATCGCGTATCTGGCCGTTGCAACGCAGATGATGTGCTTGCGCCCATGTTACTTTGAAGAAAAAATAAAATAAACTTAAAAGAGGGTAGAGGCTATTTTATCTCTGCGACGTTTATTTCACCAATATTTCTAGGTGAATTAACACCAAATGGTGACATAAAAATGACAAAAAAAATACTTTTATTGAGAATAACACCTTAACGTTGTTCCTGTACAACCAGAGAGTATTTCATAAAACTTTTCTTGACTAATATTGTCTTTGAAATGATGCTTGAAAAGATGCGATAAAGACTTCGAAAAAAGATGAGAGTATTGTCCTTTTTGTTAAAATGAAATCTCGGTAAAGACGCGTAAGCGTATAGTGCAAGCGTATTTGAAGTCAATAAATTGACGCAATCTCACCCCTTTGCCACACCTCCTGGCGGAATGGATTTTAATTGGTTGAGTGATATGAGAGAGCTATAAAAGCGCGTTTCTAATTGGATATTGATTAAAAAATAGGTGTGTCTTACAGAGATAAAATGAAGATAAAATGGTTCTCAGAATACCAATTCGGAGAGATTTTAAGGGTATTTTATCTTACTGATTTTAACGGAGATAAAATATTTTATTTTATCTGAGATAAAATGGATCTCAGAATACCACCCCAGGATAGAAGAGGCATAACCTTGTTTTTTCATATATACAATACTTTTTGATGGTTCCTTATCAATTCGAGGGTACTGATTACGAATCTGAATGATGCCACTCGTGTAACCTTGAGCATTTTCCGCAAATTGGCAAAATCCAATATGGCCGCCAAAATATGCAAATTACCCATGAAAATCATAAAATTGTCCGCACATTGGCTGTGAAATGCATGAAATTGTGTGGCAGGAGTGAAATACAATCTTAAAAAATAATTTTTGACAAAAAATTTATCTTCCTGATATTCAAAATGGCCGCCATAGGCCATTGTATACACTATCATGTACAATATGAATAGGGAAAACTACTTTTCACAAAAATGAGCACTAAACTGCAAAAAATCGCGATGTATGAACGAAGAAATATATGCAAATCACCATTACCAACGAGATATATCATTTGTAATGTCATATATGGAAAAATTGCAGTATTTTGATATCTAAAATAGCCGCCACTGGCCCAAACAGTATTGCGTACAATGGCAATGGGGGGCCAAAAAATTCTCAAGAGTGATCACTAAAATGCTTATTATGAAGATTAAACAGTTGGAATACTGACTATAAATACAATTATTAACGAAATATATTATTAATATGCCATGTATGTGGTGAATGTTGTATTCTGATATTCCAAATGGCTGCCAAAGGCACTAAAAGTATTATACACAATGAGAAATGGGAGAAGAGAAATCACAAGAGTGAGCGCTAAAATGCATATATATGTGATAGATTAATTGGATACTGTCTAAAAACGTATTTTCTAACGAAATATATCATTCAGGTTTCAAGTTTGTGTTAAATACTGTATTTCGACTTTCAAAATGGCCGCCATCGACATTAACCGTATTATGTACAATGCAAAGTGGGAAACCAATATTCACAGGAGTGAGCACCATAAATGCACGTAATAGTGATCTATGAGTAAAATATTGTCTGAAAGCATCATTTCTATTAAGATATATCATTTATTCTGCCAGTTAGGTGATAAATACGGTTATTTTTAAGTCAAAATGGCCACTACGGTCCCTTACGGTATTATACACAATATGAATGGGAACAAATCATTTGAACATAATTTGGTTTGCTTGGTCAATGGTGATGGATGAGTGGAATGTTGTCTGAAAACATGATTTATAACAAAATATATCATATCTTATGTAATTTAGGTGATAAATACTCTATTTCAACATTCAAAATGGCTGTCATATGCTCTTTTTGTGAACATCATTTTGTCTCCACCCAAGATGTATATTAATAATAATATAGGGTATTTATATTGCGCACATATCCACCTTATTAGGTGCTCAAGGCGCTCCTATATTACCCGGCTAAGCTA
This sequence comes from Lytechinus variegatus, assembly GCF_018143015.1. Classification (NCBI taxonomy): domain Eukaryota; kingdom Metazoa; phylum Echinodermata; class Echinoidea; order Temnopleuroida; family Toxopneustidae; genus Lytechinus; species Lytechinus variegatus. The sequence goes on from NC_054757.1 coordinate 12,435,929, forward strand.
GGCGTTCATAGCGCACACAGCTTTTTAAGGAATTACTTCCTACCGGTACCCATTTACCTCACCTGGGTTGAGTGCGGCACATTGTGGATCAGTTTCTTGCTGAAGGAAATTACGCCATGGCTGAGATTCGAACCCACGACCCTCAGTTTCAAAGTCCGAAGACTAATCCACTGGGCCACAATGCTCCACATTATTATATTATACGATAAGTGCCTATGGTGGCCATTTTCAATTTAAAAATGCAGCATATATCACCTTAATTACACAACATTATGATATATCTAGCTAGAAACCCTGGTTTTAGACAATAATTCACCTTTACATCACAATTCACAATTTAATGCAATATTTAGAGTCAAGCAAAGCCAAATTCTGTCAAAATTATATGTCCCATGTTACCATGTACACAATACTTTTAGGACCTATGGCAACCATTTTGGATTTCAAAATACAGCATTTATTACCTCCACCATATCCACGACCCATATGTGATGTATTTAGTTAGAAATAATGTTTAAGACAATATCTTTACCCGTACATCACAGTTATATGCATTTTATGATTCTCACTCTTGTAAAAATTAGTTTCCCTGTTCGCATGTTACATAATTTAGGGCTTGTAGAGGTTATTTTGAATGTCAAAATACAGTATTTATCACCTATATGAAAGAAGAAATGCGATGATTAAAAAAATGTTTTCAAACAACGTTTTACTCATACAACAGGATTATATGGATGTCATAGTCAAGCAAATCCAAATTCTTACAAATTATATGTCCCAATTCACATTGTAGATAATACTGTTAGGGCCTATAGGGGCCATTTTGAATTTCATAATACAGTATTTATCTCATGCATGACAAAAGAAATTATATGTCTTGCTATAAAACATGTTGTCAGACAATATTTTACTCGTAGATCACAATTACATGCATTTTATGTTTCTTACTCGTGTAAAAATTAGTTTCTCTATTCGCATTGTACATGATAAATATAGGGACCATGGCGGCCATTTTCAATTTAAAAATACATAATTTACCACATAAATGACATATTTACAATCATGTTTTTAGTCAGTATTCCACTCGTTTATCTTAATAATATGCATTTTAATGCTCAATCTTCTCATTTTTTTGGCCCCGGCCATTGCCATTGTCGGTTTTACGCAATACTGTTTGGGCCAGTGGCGGCTATTTTAGATATAGAAATACAGCAATGTTCCCATATTTGATATAATAAATACTATATCTCATTATTAATGATGATTTGCATATATTACTTCGTTCATACATCGCGATTTTTGCAGTTTAGTGCTCATTTTAGTGAAAATTAGTTTTCCCTATTCATATTGTATATGATAATGTATACAATGGCCTATGGCGACCATTTTGAATATCAAGAAGATAAATATTTTGTCAAAAATTATTTTTTAAGATTGTTTTTCACTCCTGCCACACAATTTCATGCATTTCACAGCCAATGTGCGAACAATTTTATGATTTTCATGGGTAATTTGCATATTTTGGCGGCCATATTGGATTTTGCCAATTTGCGGAAAATGCTCAAGGTTACACGAGTGGCATCATTCAGATTCGTGATCAGCACCCTCGAATTGACAAGAAACCATCAAAAAATAGTGTATATATAAAAAAACAAGGTTTGGTCAATTTTCTATGGGGCCTATCCTGGACTACTATGTGGACTCCGGCTGGACTCCACAAAAGCAGCATGACGCGTGCAATGCCCATGCCACTATATCCCAAGAATATTGTAACACCGATTCATTCTTAGTTTAGCATATCGTCCCATCTTGCGATCTGCTGAATATAAAACTCCTTCAAGCCTCAAGCACCCCAACCCCATCCCAGGCCTAGCGCGTCCTTCCACCCACAATTCCAGCCCCACCCTCCTTCCGCTCCCCAACGCACCTGTTGCCGAAGTTCTTTACCCTCGTTATCGAGATCGACTTCTCTACGCATGCGCTTTAACCACGTTGCCATAGCGAACCCAAGCAGAACCCGGAAACTCGCCAGCTTTGCAACTAGCACTCGATCTGATGTGGACAGGATCAGGGCATTAATTTTCCCCTTTATTCGGCACAATATCATTCATCATTAAATTAAAACAATGAGTCAACAACAGTATCACTGGGAGGCTTTGAGGAAGCAACGAGTCATCGACAGGCAATTAGCAGTTAAGAATAAATTGGCTGATGAAGAGGTAAAATATGTTTGTTTACATTCTGATTTTTTGCTTGACCATGTGTGTGTGCGCGAGTGAATGCAACATGCTAACTAAATTGCACAGAAATGACTGTCGCTTTTCTTAGCAATGTACTGTCAATGCAGGTTTGGGAAAGAGTTCATTTTGCGACAGCTACCCTAAAACCCTTATATATTGTTTTTCACTTTGGGTGGCAGTTGCAAAAATAGATCTTGGCTACTAAACAAGCTAGAAAAAATTGTCAAGTGACAAGTATATACCCAGTTATTGTGTGTCTGGACATTCGATTTCAAACAGTCATTTACAAAAGTTAAGCTAAGTTAGATCAATTTTTATTATAGAAAACAAAATTGTAGGTGATTATTCAGGTATTGAATTCATGATTTTGTTTAATTTAAAAAATTAAAGAAAAAAAAAGGCTTCCAAATTGTGAAGTATCCGGACACCTCGCCCCATCCTATTATTTCAATAGATCCCCTGCTCGATCCCAAATAGAAAGACAAATCAACAAAATATCATCATCCTAATCACTTGGACTCTCACGGTGCACCCTTATAAATGAATTAAGTGAAAGTTAAAACCAATTAAAGAAGATTCCTCTTATGTCTTTAAAAAAAATCAGAGGAGAATGGCTGAAATGTGCTCTGAGGACATGGCCAGGGAACACTTAGGGAGTAGACAGATGGATCATGAGAGAAGACGTCAACTCGCCGATCAGATCCAGAAACGAGATCGACAAGGAATCCGCAACACCTACAGAGAAAGAGAACAGTAAGTACTTGGCAGCCTAAAAGCCAATTAAGGATTGCACATTCAACGTGATCATATTTTTGTGGACTTGCCCAATTTTTTTATCTGTAGAGTCCTAAAATGCATTTATGGGAAACAAAAAATATGAAAAAATCTAGAGCTGTTTGATGAAAATTGTTTATTTTAAAAAAGAAAAATCATAAATTGCCTAAGTCTGTGCTGGAATATTTTTACAGAGTATTTCAATATTTCTGGACAGACACTTTACACCACCATCGCAAACACAGCTAAAAATATGTTTTTCAGTAATCATTTTACTTAAATGTCAATATAAAAATTAATGATAGGCCTATAACTCTATAAGATAAAGATTTGATAGGTGGTATAACATTAAATCAAATTATGTTCACATAATACTAATGTATTTTCTGATTATATTACCGTAATAAAGTATATGAATATATGGTCATTAAATCTTAATTTGAATTAAAGTGTCAGATTCCTCTTAAACATAAACACAAATGACATTCGTAATGTAATGTTCATTCTATCCCTTTCTATTTTTATATTTCTCACCTAATAACTCATTTGGTTCACTTTATGTTGGAACTTCCTTTCTTGTCCATTTCATTCATAAAATTGATCACCTCTGCTAAACCATATCCTGATCTGTTTTCAATCCTTACACATTTCAATTTTTGTATCTCAATTTAATTTCTTTTCTTTAATACCATTTCTGCACCTTTATTCCCCCATCACCCCATTTTCCAATCCCTCTCTAATTTTTTTGGAATTTTCATTATTTTACAAATAGAATTGATCCATTGAACGGAACATTCCATTATCAACAAGGACATAGAACACTTACTGTCCATTTACAAGATTAGATTTTATCTAGAATAGATATTCCTACCATAGAATTCGATTAAGTGCAAAACTTATTTCAAGACGGTGGAACAACCTATTTTGTGGATTACAGTTGGGAAAGAACTTTGTTGCAAATCCTGCAATTTGTAATGTATAAGTTTGTGCAATACCTGAATGTTTTTATCCAATCATATATCATGTTTGAAGTTTGATTTTAATTGAGCAAAGTATGTATGTAATTGATCAATCTAGCCTACATTTCATTTTATTGGCTTTGGTCAAGCTTTTTATACACTAATACACTCTCTGTAATAGCTCCATGGTATAATTTATATTTCATCACTCTACTTGCTATAAGATCACTTGAATTTGCTCTGCTATATGCATATATTTTTTCATATTGAAATGGACAATATTTCTTCAAATTAAATCAAATACCTGCACATACATTCCACTTGGTGATATCATACATAATACATACAGTAAATGAGAACTTATTACTTGCACATGAGCATGCTAGTGTATGTTATACAATATTATTTTTGCAAACAAAAACTTAAAGCAATGTTTTTATTAGATTTGTGATCTCCATGAAAATTCTGTTTTCTTTGTTTGTAATTGTCACATCCATTCTTTCACTGTTTTGGGGTTCTTTTCACAAATACATACAATTATTGTACTTTTGCTGTTATGGTAACTACCATGGAAACCTTGTGTTTGATTGGCTGATATGATCTCTATCACCATGGTAGTTACCATTGTTTTCAAAGTAATTATAATCAAATTCCTTTGTGAAATGGGCCCCTTATATCTTTTTTTAATCCTATGTGTGGTAGAAAATATTTATCAATCAGCTGACATGATAATCATTAAAATCTATTTATTTTGATATAGTGTTATTCTGATACTGTAGACCTTTATGTAATCAATGATAGTGCACGTGCCGTTGTGTACTATGCGAAACTTCATCTTAATTGTAGTATACTGTTAGAGTAGATGAATGAGATAATAGCAATTCAGTTTTGTACTGCAGTTGCTACCACTGACAGTTAAAACAGTAAAGGCTTTGGGCATTTCTTTCTTCAATGATTTCCTTCATCCTAACCTATCCCACCAAACCTCCCTCTTCTTGCTGCCCTGCCCTAAACCTCTACAGAACAATCCAGAGGCTGGTTAGCGAGAGAACATGGCACGATGACCTCATCGCAAAGATGGACCAGAAGGAAAAAGACGACATGCTTCAGGATCTTCTCCGGGACCACGCCCAAAAGTCTAAGATTCTCAGGGATCAAGGCTTGTATCGAGGAGATGCCAAGTTCTTCATCGATCCCCAGTATAACTGATTATTCAGCCATTGTTCTTTTCCTCATCTCTCGGCTCGATGCCGTCTCTGATCCTGGATGCAGGGATCCATCCATGGGGAGTAATTCATGAAAAAAAATATCAGTAACTTTCACTCACTGATTTTCTCTCGGCCAATCATAACTGAAAGAATTTTCAGTGATTTTAACAATAGTCAGTGAAGACCACTGACTGAATTATTTCATGAAATGCTCCCACAAGGTCCTGTAGAATTTTAGTATTCAGTGAGAGGATTGCAGGTCCTGCAACACTTAACTATTCAATTTGTAGCCTAACGACTGATTGTATGGTCAACTTTCATGATTGATTGTATTTTGTGGTCAGTGCAATCAATCGTAAAACCTTGATATACAATCAATTGCTGAGCTTTGTGAAATGGGGCCCTGGTCTTTGATCACTGGTCATTAAGAGTTCCCTGGTTTCTCTCGAGATTTAACCTTGTTCCAGTGAAACTGGCAAAATCCAATGGAAGTTATTGTTGGTCTGTATAATTTCTGTCGGGATGCATAAAAATCTCTATAGAAACCAGTGTTATGCATTTGATTAATCAGGCTCTTTCTGACGAGAATAGATCGGTAGAAAACATTCAATGTCTGTTTTATGATTATATACTGGTATGTGTGGCTTCTATATTCAAGTTGCAGTATTTGGAAAGCACTAATGGAGCACTGTTTTGTATGGTATTCTGAAAACAAATGTGTTGACTGTTCGCCAGTGGTGTTTGATACACAAGCAGGGATCCTCATTTCAAGGATGTATTAGAGAAGGCCTGCTATGTCGTCTGAAGGGGAATATATACTCACGAAGGATGAAGACTCTCTAAATTATACGATGCAAAACCACCTTGATCGGACCAGAACAGATCACAAGTCAAATGGTAGGATTATCTACAGTGCGTATTAAAAAAAAGTTTACACTTTGAAAAAGCCCTGGGAATAAAAAAATATACAACAAGTGGGTAATTTTTTCACATATAATCTTTGGTTCTGGTCTCATCTATCCAATGCAAATAAAAGTTTTGTCAGAATGTTACAATTGAGTGAGCACTGTCCATTTCTGTAAAGCTTGCAGAAATCTGTTTGCGCAGAAATGCTCGTTTTCACGCTGCAGGGCGGGGAAAGGGCAAAATCAAACTTAACCTGCGAAATATTTATCATACATTTCCCTTGCACTTTTAGTTAATTGAACTAAAACGGATACATTCAAGCATTTTGTAACAATTTTGCCACCCAAATTGAAATTTCTAAACTTATTAAGCACCACTTTTACTTATTTGTGCCAGCTGGATCTGAAGACATAACTCAGCCTGAACAAAAGTTTATTTCAGACATCTGCATTTTTTCACTAAATTTTTATCATTGAAAGTGGGTTTACATTTCATTTTCATTTAATACTTGTTTCTCAGAACTTTTCCCAAGCTTAGCAATGATACACAAAATGTAAATCAAGCTTAAGCCATTCCATGTAAATCACAGCTCATTGTAAAGCAAACTATCATCACGATGGCCTCGGTGTGTGGGGGAGTGGGGTGGGGCGAAATGCACTCTTCGAAGTGTTTTGGGCAGGGAAACAAGTCAAACAAGGTAGAAGATATCTTCAAATCAATTTTACTAGCTAATTTCCATGTGTTCTTTATGATTAAGGTCTACTTTAATTAAAAAACTATTTCAAAGTTCTGCGCAAATAATTTTTCACTAACCAAAAGTAAGTGATGCTCACTCAAGCGAAAATATTTTTCGACAGTTATATCGTCATTTACTTTAATGGACATGTACCAATGTTAAAATGTGGAAAAATCTTCAGGATATTACAAATGCATAATTTTACAGGATTTTTTCAAAGTGTAAACTTTTTTTTGATACGCACTGTAGAATAATCCTCACAAATCCCATTGAATGATATTGAAAGTATAGAACTAATGTTTTCAGAATGTCATCCCAAGATTCATTGCTCCATTCAATATTACACAATATACCAGCATACAAGTGGTAACTGTAGTAGTACACTGTAAAAACTGGTGTTAATAGAGGACCACACCCTGAGGTGTTAAAATTACACCCTAAAGATTGAACATAACACCAAAAAGTGTAAATGTAACAACCAAAGTTGTTTAACTAACACCTATAAGTGTAAAACTAACACCACCAATTTAACACCGGTGTAAAATAACTGGTGTGGTCCTCTATGTACACTGGTTAACACCACAGTTTTGCTGTGTACGTATCGTGATATATAGTATGAAAGAGCTTAGTTTGAAAAAAAAAAGAGAAATCAAATATTTTGTCTTTAGGGAGCAAATATGACCAAACCTTTCATCGTTTTACAATTCATGTACACCTACTCTCTTTGTTCCCTTAATTTTTTTACCCAAATTTATGAAAAAGATAAAAAAGCAGAGAGCCTAGTTTCTAGCATTGATAGAGATGATTATATTTCAAATTTATCATTTTTGTGGTTTTATTTTTATGTCTTAATCATATGTTTTATGAATATATAATTATTGTTGCTATTTAAGTGTTCATTTTCGTGCTAATATCTATTCTCCGTCCAGTATTTTCATTCAGCTTTGTGAAAATTATTTCAAGTGTATTGGGATGATGCTGTTATGACTAATATCAATTTTACTGTATTGAGATAGAATCAATTTTTTTGCGGTTTGATTGGTCCACAGGTTACTAAAATTCATTTTAGGCGTAATAGTGAATCAAATCACCCCAATGCCATTGAAAATTTAATTTTATATTTATGTATTTTTATCTATGCAATTTTTCTGTGCACAACTGACTTAGCATAAATATATTTAAGTGAGCACCTATAATGCTATTCATGCCTATCAAGATGGTATGCCCCCATTTTTCTCCAATTATTTGTATAATTCTGATTGAGATTTGATTTGTTTACTTTCAGAACATTGTAAAGAAAGGAAAATTTTCAATGTTTAAACATGATGTATCAAATATAAATTTTGATTATTATACTCATTATTGCTAATGCTATATTCCTTGAATTGTTCAAACCTCAGCTAACAATTTTGGAAATTTAGTAAAGTAGAAATATGAGATGAATAAATGATTCAAGATCAACAATTAGAGTCAGCTTCCCAAAATTGTGATGAATATCAATTTAGAATGATGTAAATAATCAAAAAGGAATGTAATAAACTGAAAATTGTTAGATATTTTCTTCACTTAGCATTAAAAAAGTAAGTATTGTATATTTTGGTGTGCATTAAATTTGTTCTCATTTAATCAATCTAGCTGGAAAGTTGTTTTGGGAAGGGGCTATATATATATATATATATATATATACCTGGTATATAAGATTATTTTACAATATGATTTGAGCTTTCAGTTGACAGAGCTAGGGGCCACGACAATGCTATTAAAGCAGGGTTAGGTTGAGCCCATAACAAGTTGATAAATTACAGTGGTCTTAGGTATTGGCATCAGCATAAGATAATTATTGCATTTTGAAGTTTTGATTATTTTCACAAAGCAGTTGTAGGCCTCAGTATCTTGGAGTCTGAGTTAGAGAACTATTATGCCAAATATTTGATGAATAATTAAGACATATATATATAAAAGGACATATTTTGTGGATTTGCAAAGGACCTCCACTGAAACACCACTGAATCATAAATTCCAAGTTCTACACTTTTGCCGGAGGGAAGATGGAAATACTTGATATTTCATCGCACTGAAAGAAAGCGATCGTCAATTGTAGTGCATGAGTTTTCAGGGGGCGCGTTTCATGTTAGGACTTGTCAGACATTTTATCCAACCCATTTTATCTGACAGTTACCATAGGAACAGTGCCTCTCAGCCAATCAAAATCATGGAAAGATGACAGATCTGACAACTTGTCGGATGGAAATATTGATGAAACGCTCCCCAATGTCTTTAAAAGATGAAATGAGAAGCAAGTTATCTCCCTGTTGTGGCAGTGAGACTCCTTCACCCAGTGAATGAAGCTTTTTACTTAAAGGGGAATGAACCTTTGGAACAAAGAGGCTTGTGTAGAAACAGAAAAGTCAAAGAATAAGAATAAAGAAAGTTTGAGAAAAATCGGACAATTAATGAGAAAGTTATGAGCATTTGAATATTGCAATCACTATGGAGATCCTCCCGTTGGCAATGCGACAAGGATGTGTGATGTCACTGATGAACAACTTTCCCTTTGGTGGACTATAAAATACCCTCAAAATGTCTCTTTTTACTTTTTCTTATGATGATACAAACTCTGTATCCAAGATGTATTCTTATAAAATATGTATTACATGCCCTCGTGTAGAAAGAACACATGATCTATGGATAGATGTGATAAAAAAAGCAATTCAAGTGAAATATATGCTAAAGTATTGGGGAGAGTTGTTCACAAGTGACATCACACATCTTTGTCGCATTGCCAATTTGCTATCTCCATAGCATAATAGCATTAGTGATCGCAATATTCAAATGCTCATAACTTTCTCATTATTTGTCCGATTTTTCTCACTTTTGTTGATCTGTTTCTTTGATTTTTCTGTTTTCACACAAGCTATCGTTTTCCAATGGTTTCATTCTTTAAAACAGATTGAAGGTGTGAAGAAATTATAGGTGTGATAGGGGAAGGATGAGGAGAGTCTGAGTGAACTATGTTCATGCAGTGGAGTGAGCCGGGAGTGAGTAGGGTAGAATGAGATGGATAGTGAGATGGAGATCGATGGGAAGCTAGAGGAGACTGAGAATTAAAAGGAAAATTGGATGAAATGAATGAATGAAGGTGGCTCAGTCAGTATACACGTCTGCCCGTCAAACCAAAGATCGTGGGTTCGAGTTACTGAGTGGATGCTGGCTGTGTGTATAAACGTCTCTAGATATGTTTCATAGATGCACGTTATGTTACAGTGGAACACTCTGTCCCTCGGATAGGATGCTATAAATGTCACGTGTAGTCACCACATACCTTGGCACTACAAGAGTGGGCCGGGGACCCATGGTGTAGTGCTCCACCTGCACTCGATCCCCAATCAGTCATAACGGGAGGAGATCGAGACCTGCGGGTCATAGTGATTCAGTTCACTTTTCGTCTCAGGCACAGGTGACATCAAAACAAATGATGTAGGGGGCCTACATATAAAGTTTGCGAACTAAAAGTGAAATTTTGGTTAGAAATAATAAAATACCAATAAATGGAATTCCGAATAGGTTGATTTTAATCAGTGACTCCAATTTATTTATTGCATAGCAGTTTATTTTGTCTGTATTTCCAATATAAAAATATTTAGCATTCTTTAATTTAGCTCTCTTTTTTGGCTATTGAATCGCGTCACATCGAGTCCCTCACGCACGTCGCATGGACCTTGAAATTATAACCTGGAACAGCACAAATAACGTGCAACAAGTGGGTCGAGGATTTGGAGGTTATATAGTTTATGATGTACTCTTTCACGTCTATGCGAGTATTTTCAAGTAACGTGCACCTGTAAATGTCCAGTTCGTACTTTTGCAGGAATTTTCAGGTACTTTGATTACCGCAGCCCTGTTATATTTCGTCGCATTTCAATTCAACTCAAGCTTCCCGTGCAGCAGGCGATGCCAGCGGCAGGTTTGTTGTCTACGTCCCCTGGAGTTCCGGCTGGGTGAACTTATATCAACCCCACTCTCTTCTCCCACTGGCTGCTGCTGTTCGTCTGAAAGTGAATTGAATTGAAGTTACTTACGTGAAGACAAGCGAATGATGGATGCGATACTGAATCATGAGAAGAAGGCAGAAGATGATTATTACGTGCTGCTTGGATGTGATGAATTGTCAACAGTGAGTTGTTCCCTCTCTTTTCAGGCAAATTAACTCCCATAATTATAATATTTACTAATCTGGGCCGGGCTGGATGGGTGTGTCAAAGGCAGCTGTACGTAAGTTACTTTAGTTTTAAAGAACAACTGGTGATCCTTTCTTATTATGGTTTGGCAATGGTTTAGCGTATAAGAAAGGATCAGTCGTTCTTAAAGTTGCTCTTGATTTGAATAAAAAGAGAAAAATTCAACAAGCATAACACTGAAAATTTCATCAAAATCGCATGTAAGATAAGAAAGTTATGGCATTTTAAAGTTTCGCTTATTTTCAACAAAATAGTTATATGACCGAGCCAGTTACATCAAAATGAGAGAGTTGATGACATCACTCACTATTTCTTTTGTATTTTATTATATGAAATATGAAATATTTTTATTTACTCGTCATTGTCATTGAAATGTGTTTAGGAGTCGGACCCTGGTTTTCAGAAACGGAGACGGCCATCCAGTTGGCATGATGAAAGTGAAATAGATTCATATCGACCACCATGATATCTTATTTTCTTCCCAGTATGATTGAGATTGAATAGAAGTTTACTTTTATTTCCATGATATCTCTCACAAAGCTGTTTGTGATATAGATCTGTATGTGAATATGGGAAGCAAAAATTAGATTAAAATTTCATTGCAAAATTAGCTGGAATTTAAACGCAGATAGATGTTGAATTTAATACTAACATTCTTTCCAACTCTGCTAGCTCTAAACCTGCTTTAATGCAAATTGTAATTTTAAACAAATAATTCAAATAGAGAACTTTTAATATACTATTAGATGGTAGGGAGAAACTTTGAACTCATATCAGATTCCAATTAAATCAGTAGTCTGTATGTAAATCATGCTCACTTTTTTGAGAAAATGGAATTTATAAAATGACATATGTGGGCGCTAGCAGCATGTGACTAACATCACAAAGTGAACATTTGAAAGTCTATCCTTTTAGCCAAAGGTTTGTTAATATGTGTCTGGGGGTTTTGGGGCAAACCATTGTGTGAACACCCCCATAAAAAAACAGGCCCCTGGTTTTCTCTGTCCTTTCACCAGACGGAGCAGATTAACGCCGAGTTCAAGGTCCGAGTTCTAGAAGTGCACCCAGACAAACGTCCTGATGATCCCCATGCCGTTGCAAAGTTTCAAAAGCTCCAGCAGGCACGGGACACTCTGACGGACGAGAAACTACGGCATGAATACGACCTCTGGAGGCGGAGCGGTCTGTCTATTCCCTACAAAGCATGGTGTGCTACAAGAGGATCAGTTCACATGGTTTGTATTTATAAAGCAGCATTCTACCCTAGAACCAAATTTATTTGAATAAAGTAGCACTCAACAACCAAACAGTAGATGTTTATTTGAAATTATTCTTTTTGTAATGTGATAAAGCGATGCAATTTCAAGAAGTGTTTTATTTTAAATTACTATATACAATTGGGGTCTTGAACACAATTACTGTTCTGGAAAATTCTGTATTTCTATATTTCTTTAAATTTCATAAAAATTAAACTTTTTACTGTTTTTTTGTTTCACTTTCTTGTGATGTAAATCAAGTTAATTTCAGAGTGAAATGCCCTTTTGATCTTAGCAGAGCTATGTACTTTGGTACTGCATAGATAATATAACCAGGGGAGGACATATTTCAAACAATGCCTTGTATAAATTAGGAACATTAAAATGAGAAACATTAGCAAGAGAGGATGCTAAATCCAGTGAAAGGAGTAAATCAAAAAATGTACAAAAATTTGTCATTGAAAAGCAGTGGCGTAGCTAAGGGGGGGAGCCTGGGGGGCACGTACCCCCCTCCTGAGATTTGGTGTGCCCCCCAGGTGCCCCCCCATAAAAAATTGGCAGAGCAAAAAAAAGAAAAGAAAAAAGGGAGAAAGAAGAAAAAGGAAAAGAAGAAGAAAGACAGAAAAAAAAAGAAGAGGAGGAAGACGAGTGAATGAAATAATGTGAGGGGAAGACTTGCAATTAAAAAAATATATTTTCATGTTACTATATTAAATTTTTGCTGGCGCTTCGCGCCATAATTGCCTGTTCGATGGGATTCATATCTTGCTCAATAGGCTGATGTGAAGCAAGTTTTGAAGTCAATATGCAAAACATATTTTAGCTCGGACATCGAGCTTTCATTATTTTTTTTTCATGTACAAATTTAAGTGCTCTGTAAAATGTCCGTTTTATGGTCTACATATCAGCATTTTAAGCTCACGCTGCTTGGTCACATTGTTTGATTTGCCAAGTTTATATTGTCTACGTGTATTCCATAATGTTCCATTAAACAAATGTATTCAGAATGCCCAGATTTTAGGTCTAAATATAAAACATGCGCGATAGCCTGCATGTTCTTTATATTATCCACTTTTACATCAGAATATCAATAATTGTCTGCTCATGCTTCACGATAGCATTATTAATGATACCCAATTGACTATATCCTATTTATGACTTACAAAATATGAATAGAGTGTCCCGCTTTTAGGTCTAAAATCTTAATTTTCTTCCTCTTGCGCTTCGCGCTCGCATCAATTGTTTAGTTACATACCTATCCCATTAATTAATACAAAAAGTGCTTAGAATGACCTTTTTTTTTTAGGTCAGAATGTCAAAAAATTTGCTTGCGCTTCGCGCTCGCATTATTGAAATATATACCGTCTTCGTGGGTAACTGTAAGCAGTCCTTAACAGGTCCCTTTTCGATAATGCTAGAACAGTTGATAAAAATTTCTGTTCGCGCTTGGGGGTACATACGAATCTTGTTCAGGATCACACATAACATTGCCCAGAAAAGTAAATTTTCAGGAAAAAATACATTAAAGTAAAAAAAAATTGCTCGCGCTTCGCGCTCGCACTTTTTATAAGGCTTATGAGATTATTTTATGTTTATGTTGTTTTATAAGAATAAAACTAAGAAGTGACTGATATAGGTGAAGATAATTTCTGGCCCGGTCCCCTATTGGCGAAAGTCGGATCCGCCCTTGTGGACACATAGACACACACCGGAAAATGGCCGGTGCCCCCCCCTGAAAAAGCAAGGACCCCCCAGTGCCCCCCCGGGAAAAAATCCTAGCTACGCCCCTGTTGAAAAGTGAAATGATAATGGTCTCTGAACTTCGTATGCAAGATTTATTTCCATATTGACTCTTTACAAAACATTTTGAACTGCTCAGCTCTTCACAAGTTCAAAATTACTCCAGTGCTGATCTTTATTTTGCAATGAAATTGATGTGTTATATTGGCATATAAGGCAGAGTTATCAAGTGCAGTAGAGTATATGCTGTAACTTTTTTGTTATTCATATTGTTTCATGACTATTTACTATTTTTGCTTAAACTTTTATTGCTTCTCATTAGACAATGCATTGGGCAATGAAGAAGAAGAAAGAGCCGATGCTAGAGGATGGTTCTCAACTTCAAGAGACATCGTCGACCTCATCACAAAGTTGCCCTGGGAACAGCGTTGACTCTTCTGATGGATCAGTCCCTTGTAAGTAATGTGAAAAGCCTTTAAAGGACAAGTCCACCCCAACAAAAAGTTGATTTAAATAAAAGAGAAAAATCCAACAAGCACAGCACTGAAACTTTCTTTAAAATCGGATGTAAAATAAGAAAGTTATGACATTTTTAAGTTTCGTTTAATTTCACAAAATAGTTATATGCCCATCCGGGTCGGTGTGCAAATATGGGAAGTAGTGACATCACACACTCACTATTTTTTTTGTATTTTATTATATGGAATATGAAATATTCTATTTTTATCCTCATCGTCCTGTGAAAAAAAGTTTTAAGAAATGGTGAGTTAGGTACATCATCGATTCTTTCATTTGCATGTGACTATATTGTGCATATAACTATTTTGTGAAAAATAAACAAAAACTTTTAAAGGTCAATTTTCTTATTTTACATCAGACTTTGATGAAATTTTCACATTATGCTTGTCTGCTTTTTCTTTATTGATTCAAATCAACATTTTTTTGAGGTGGACTTAAACTTTAAAGGTAAAGGGAAAATCCTGGCTGAAAATAATTATATCTGAATAAATAGAGTAATATTCAATGAGCAACATGCTGGAAATTTCATCAAAATTTGATGACAAATATAGTTATTGAATTTAAAATTTCATGTAATCATAAATATGCAATAGGTTGGCTGATTTCATGTACCCACTTTTCCTTTTCAAATATTATTGCAAGAAATCATACTTATATCATATTTTCATACATGTGTTATCTTTTAACAAAGTAAATTGCAGCAATGATTATCTTGCGCTTTAATTCGGTTGTCCAGTTTTTGTCTCACCTGCGAAGCAGAGTGAGACTATAGGCGCCGCTTTTCCGACGGCGGCGATGGCGGCGTCAACATCAAATCTTAACCTGAGGTTAAGTTTTTGAAATGACGTCATAACTTAGAAAGTATATGGACCTAGTTAATAAAACTTGGCCATAAGGTTAATCAAGTATTACTGAACATCCTATTAGAGTTTCATGTCACATGACCAAGGTCAAAGGTCATTTAGGGTCAATGAACTTAGACCATGTTGGAGGAATCAACATCGAAATCTGAGGTTAAGTTTTTGAAATGTCATCATAACTTAGAAAATATATGGACCTAGTTCATGAAACTTGGACATAAGGTTAATCAAGTATCACTGAACATCCTGCATGAGTTTCACGTCACATGACAAAGGTCATTTAGGGTCAATGAACTTTGGCCGAATTGGGGATATCTGTTGAATTCCCATCATAACTTTGAAAGTTTATGGATCTGATTCATGAAACTTGGACATAATAGTAATCAAGCATCACTGAACATTTTGTGCAAGTTTCAGGTCTCATGATTAAGGTCAAAGGTCATTTAGGGTCAATGAACTTTGGCCGAATCAGGGGTATCTGTTGAATTACCATCATAACTTTGAAAGTTTATTGGTCTAGTTCATTAAACTTGGACATTAGAGTAATCAAGTATCACTGAACATCCTGTGCGCGTTTCAGGTCACATGACCAAGGTCAAAGGTCAATGAACTTTGGCCGAATTGGGTGTATCTGTTGAATTACCATCATAACTTTGAAAGTTTATGGATCTGATTCATGAAACTTGTACATAAGAGTAATCAAGGATCACTGAACATCCTGTGCGAGTTTCAGGTCACATGATCAAGGTCAAAGGTCATGTAAGGTCAATGAACTTTCGCCATGTTGGGGTTTTTTGTTGAATAACCATCATATCTCTGTAAGTTTATTGGTCTAGTTCATAAAAAGTGGACATAAGAGTAACCATGTATCACTGAACATCTTGTGCGAGTTAGAGTAGTATTCAAAGTCAGCACTGCTGCTATATTGAACCGCGTGATGCAGGTGAGACGGCCAGAGGCATTCCACTTGTTTTCATTCATGGTGGACAAAATTTGAATAAATATAATTTTATGCAATAATATATCACATCACCACTCATCAGTGTGCTCATTGAATTGTTTCACCGAAATAATACAAAACTCTAATGGTCATAATTTTGATATTCCTTGTTTGATTTTTAGGATATTTTCAGTGTTTTATCCTTCTGATTTTACTGTAATCTGTTCAAATCATATTGTTTTCAGCCTGGAGTACCCCTTTATTTTTTTGTATATTACGGCTGCTTAATAAATATATTGTGTATTTAATTATTCAAATATCGCCAGAGCCCGTACAAACTATCACGATACAACAATGTACCTTCCCCATTGAATTATGTCAATGAATATTCACATACCAATTATTTGCAAATTACATCATGGAGTAGTGGTTTCAGCTGTCATCCTTTAATCAGAGGCTCGTGGGTATGAATCCCACTCCTGGGGGGCGTTTCATGAAAGGACTTGTCAGATGTTTTATCCGACAAGTCCCATTTTATCCGACAGTTACCATAGGAACAGTGCCTATCATCCAATCAAAATCATGGAAAGATGTCAGATCTGACCACTTGTCGGATGAAAATATTGATGAAACGCTCCCCAGGTGTTAATATCCTTCTGCTAGAAATTCTTACACAATGTGCTGCACCCATTCCCAACCTTAATGAAGTAAATGGGTTCCTGGCGAATCTAGATGTATTCCTTGAATAATAGATAGCGCTTACGATGGCAGCTCGGCTGTTTCAAGAATAATGACAGTATGTATAACAGTAAGTGCAGCAGAAGAGTGTATAGGCCTATGGATATTGTGCCATATGAATGAACAATGTTATTGTTATCATTATCAAGGAGCTACGCTTCATATAAAGCATCAGGTAAGTTCACTTGACCATTCATAGATTTAAGGGGCCTATTGTGGTGGTCCCGTCCTTATGCAAATAATGTTGTCACAAATGTCATACTCCATGATTACAGTATTTCATGCGATAACTTGGTTTGAAATAAACCTTTGACTTTGCTTTTTATATTATTTTCTGATACTGTAGATTCTGGTGTGCCGTCAAGCTGGTCGAGAGAGAAAGGGGACGATGTCCTTAGAAAATTCAGAAGCTACCAAGTCTAATTATTCAAACCCCTTTCCTGCTCTTACTTGCCACTTTCCATCATCATCAGTACCATCAAGTTTCTAATAATTTATTTCATTATTTTTTTCTGGGAACCTATGTTTACACGCTATGGTATGCTTTTTAAGAATTTGTTCATATTTCACGTCATTCTTTTTACTTTATAAAACAGTGAATGTAACTATTGTCATTATGTTCTTATTTGATCAAGAGTATGTATTTTTGTGGAATGTAAAACAATGAATCAAATCAAATCAAGTCAGTCATCTTCAATTGAGTTTAATAATGCACTGCTGGGAGTGTGTTGGGTCTAATAAGTGCATGTAATATATTTAGTAATTGTCTGAAGCTATAACAAGGACATTTTTTTTTGGGGGGGGTAAGCTTTAGAAGTACACATTCCAGTAGGATTTTTGTTTCATTCGTATAGATGAATTCTATTTCTTCAATGTTTGTTTTTAAATGCTGAACACTCATATCAAATTCAATTCCATGTCCATGTAATTTCTGTCAACTTTGCGATCCGTCCTTCCTTGCAAAGAGCACATCGTCAAATTTTCGTCAAGTATGTATGAGAGTGTTTGTTATAATTTGTAAGGCTTGCATAGTTATGACATACTGTGTTGGTGATTGGTATTCAAATATTTATGTCGAACTAGTAAAATGTATATGTACAAGAATACATTTACATATATATTTCATTGTAAACAGGTATATATATATATATATATATATATATATATATATATATATATTATTATTAATTTGGAGTTTATTGTGTATTGGTGATTGAAGAATGTACATGTGTAAGAATATATATTTTACTGATTGTAAACAGTCGTTATATATATTAAATGGGAATGTATTCCAATATATATTTCATTGTATAAAAGCATTGCTTCCATGATTCATGTCATATGTATTAAACAATCATGAAAAATCAACATTTATTTTTCTTGGGGAGTAAATATTATTTCTTATGGGAGGTTTTGCTTCATAAGTGTGTGTGGGTTAAGTTTGTAATGACCTACATCTACTTGTGGTGACATCTTTTTTTTTTTACATTTTACAAACCACAACTGGAAACATCCCCGATCCAGATAGCCATACTAATCAATTCCTTGTCTCAATTCAACTGATTCATGTAAACGTATCATGTTCATCCTAGTTACTAGAATTATAATTTTTTGGTTAGTGATGTCTTATGCAAGCAGCTTCCCCATATATATCTATGAAATGTCATTTCCCCCCCCCCTAAAAAATGAAAATGTATTTTATTGTACCTTCAGTAAATCAAAGTTATTCATGTCTGCTTCTGAAAGAAAAACACCTTTAGTCATGATCCATCAAAAAAAAGAGAAAATTATGCATAAAACATGGGGCAGCTGCTCTTATACGACTTCCTGAACCTTCGATGGATTTTCCTCAACCCTTCTCAATGATATTTTCTTGAATTTTTTACATTTTACATTTTACAACAAGCTTTTCTTCAGGGTTAACTAACCCTTTAAATTCAAGTTGTGTATGTAGGGGGAGGAAACGTCCCTGGTTATACCTTGGTCACATTTGCTCTACGGCCTCCGTAAGGCGAGTCGAAAATAGCCGTTTTATTCATTTTTATACAAACCACGTACATGTAGCTCGTACATAACATGTTAAAACGGCTGTTTTCGACTCGCCGTAAAGCAAATGTGACTGAGGTATAAGCAACCTTTGCTTACGTTCGTGGATTAAATTATAAATTTTGAGTGTATAACATTGCATTGTGGAAGCATCGTGGTGTAGTGGTTCTCACTCTCACCTTGTAATAAGAGAGTCGTGTGTTCGAATCCCACCATGGCCTAGCGTCCTTTGGCAAGGGGTCAGTCCATAATTTGCCACCCTCCACCCAGGGGTTAAATGGGTACCAGGTAGGATGCGAAAGCCTATGTAGTATACCTAGCAATTGAGTCTTGTAACTCTTGTTGGAATGCTCCCAGGGAATGGAGAAAGTGCATGCATTGTATTTGGGCATATCAGGATCTGGTGAATGGGGTGATGATATAGATCTTTAAAGCACTTAGAGTCAACTTTCTGTCTGCATGCTGACAACCTCTGGGGGTGGTTCATGAAAACTGACAATATCCCGAAGGGGAAGAGGAAGAGGGGGTACTCGAATTATAACATGATGCCTCTGTGCTGCACCAAAAACGAAAGTATGGGGCTCTGGAACTAAACCTTGGTCTACAATTGGGGTCTCCGGAACTGCTCTAGGATCAACGATTGCCAAAAATGCAATGCTCTCGAACGGCGCAAATTCCATATTATGGAGCTTCGCATGAATATGCATGGAATTGGTCATGTTATTTCTGCGCAATGAACCAATCAGCGGCCTCCGAATCGCTGTGCAGAGCTTTTGCTGTCCATTGAATGCAGTCAATTGTAATTTGCCACTGTGCTGCGCTGAGTTTAAGTGGGCACTGGAACAAGAAACCATAGGAATAGGAATTTCTGTGGCTTTCGAAATTGGTGAAGCTCTTGAATGGAAATTTATGCTGAAAATGGGGGGTCTCAACCGTGGCACATACGTATCATACATTTATACTAAAGTACCCCTCCCCCCCCCCGACAATAAATTTTAAAAAATATGACTAAAATGTAAAAGAATGATACTCGTTAAAACAATATACATGTATTCTGACATTTATTCTCCTTTATGCATACAGAATGGCTATGATTCTCAAATGTGATAGTGGATCGATATATTTCCCGCAATCACTTGGAAAAAAATCAACTTGCATGACCAAGAAGTTTCACATGTATATAATCAAATTTTGATTCTACAGTGCGTATCAAAAAAAAAGTTTACACTTTGAAAAAAAGCCTTGGGAATTAAAAAGTACAACATGTGGGTAACTTGGACATAATAATCAAGTATCTCTGAACATCCTGTGCAAGTTTCAGGTCACATGATTAAGGTCAAACGTCATTTAGGGTCAATAAACTTTGGCCAAATTTAGGGGTATTTGTTGAATTACCATCATAACTTTGAAAGTATATTGGTTTAGTTAAAACAACTTGGACATAAGAGTAATCAAGTATTAATGAACATCCTGTGCACATTTCAGGTCACATGACCAAGGTCAAAGGTCAATTAACTTTGGCCATAATGGGGGTATCTGTTGTATTACCATCATAACTTTGAAAGATTATGGATCTGACTCATGAAACTTGGACATAAGAGTAATCAGGTATCACTGAACATCATGTGCGAGTTTCAGGTTACATGATCAAGGTTGGAGGTCATGTAAGGTCAATGAACTTTGGCCATATTGGGGGTATTTGTTGAATTACCATCATACTTGTATCTCTGTAAGTGTATTGGTCTAGTTCATGAAACGTGGACATAAGAGTAACCAAGTATCACTGAGCATCTTGTGCGAGTTATAGTAGTTTTCAAAGTCAGCACTGCTGCTGTATTGAATTGCGTAATGCAGGTGAGACGGCCAGAGGCATTCCACTTGTTATCATTTAAAGTGGGTTTACATTTCATTTTCTATTTAATACTTGTTTCTCCACACTTTTTCCAAGCTTGACAATGATTAACACAATGAAAATCAAGCCTAAGCTTATTTCATGTAAGTCACAGCTCAGATGTAAAGCTGTGGCCTCGGTGTGTGGGGTGCAATTTACTCTTTGAAGTGTTTTGGGCAAGAAAACAAGTTAAACAAAGATCAAATATATCTTCAAATCAATTTTAATAGCTAAATTCCATGTGTTCTTCATGATTAAGGTCTACCCCGGGGGGGCCACTTACATTGGCGAGTGGATACCATGCGCGACCAAAAAAACACGTAAAAAGGATGTCTTTTTCACGATAGGGCACGTTACGTACGTAACGTGATAAGGGTGTCAAAAACACAAAAATAATGAAAAAAGGGTATCTATTTCGCTAGGAAAATTACGTGTTTAGGGTCGAATATGTGGGGATTATAAAACAAAATTAAAATGTTTTATAAAGGATGTCCTTTTTGCCCCAAAACTTCGTGTTTAGAGTCCGATTTGAGCGAGGTGTAGAAGTTGGGGTCGTACTAAACCAAATAAGGTAAAGCCGACGACCGAAGGACCCGTAACAATAGAACATTCCTGTACTTGTTTAGGGGTTCATTTCAGGGAATATTTGCCAAGAGTATCGTTTTGTTTCCAATACTTGTTAAGGGTAGGTTTTCACACGCCAATACTTGTTAAGGGGTGCATTTTCAGAAAATGGAAATTACGTGTTTAGGGTGCTTTTCGAGACCCCATGGTCGCGCATGGTATCCACTCGTGAATGGAAGTGGCCCCCCCGGGAGGTCTACTTATATTCGGATAACTATTTCAAAGTTCTGCGCAAATCATTTTTCACCAACTTTTCAAAAGTAAGTGGTGTCCACTCAAGCGGAAATATTTTTTGACAGTTGTATCATTTACTTAAATGGATCTGTACCAATGTTAAAATGTGGAAATATCTTCAGGATATTACAAATCCTTAATTTTACAGGATTTTTTTCTAAGTGTAATACGCACTGTATAGACATATCCAGTTTTTGAACAATGTCGAAAGAAATTACTAGAATTAATTCTCTGTACATGGTATTTTCCCATAACACATCACCTGGAATAGCTTTCACTTTTACAACACATAAAACATACTGTACGATTCACAATTTAGGGGTAAAAAAAAAAGAAAGTAACATTTCTAGTAATGAAAGTACAAAAAACAGCATGGCTATATTGATAATTAGATGCTTGATGCACAAAGAAATACATAAGAAAATAAATGTGATATTGAAATTTTTTTTAAATAAATTTGATCAGATGCTCATCGAGAGTATGTGAAACGAAAATTAGCATTTTAGGGGCATTATTTTATTAATTAGAGCAAACTTATGATTTTAAACATAATTAGCATAATTAATGAGCAATGAGATTTTTCCCAGAATTCGATTATAAAGTTTTGTAGATAGTGCGATGGATAACGCGCATGCCAATTTTCGGCACGTTCGACAGCCGAGATAATAAGGGGGGCTGAATCCCAAAATTACGCTTGCCATTATATAAATAAAGCCAGTCTGCTTATTAATGTGATGAAAAATATTTGGAAAAATAATGACAACTCACTCCCCCCCCCCCCCCCCCGATTCAAATACTTATTGTTTCTGTTCCCACATGGCACAAAATTAGCCATTAACGTGAACTGCACTATTGTCTACAACGGTAAATTGCCAATTCGTCTGCCAACTCGTCCACTCAACACATGGTCTACTAATAGTCTAATTCCATTACGTCCATGAACAAAGATATGAAAAATATTACGCATCATATGATCGACCCCAGGTGGGTGTTTCATAAAGTTGTTCGTAAAGTTACAAACAACTTTACGCACAACTGGAACATGTTCTTAGGTCATAACTCAATTACACAGGGATAGCACAAGAAAGGATCACCAGTTGTGCGTAAAGTCATTCGTATCTTACGAACAGCTTTATGAAACACCCACCACGTGAAACAAGAATAACACTCATGAACACAAATAAAAAAAGAATAACACTCATAAAGACAATATACATGTATTCTGACATTTATTCTCCTTTATGCATAACAGAATGGCTATGATTCTCAAATGTGATAGTGGGGCGATAGTTTTCTCTACAACATTTTATAAAAAAGATCTGGAAAACCAAGTAACACGACAAAGACATCTGCATTGTATCTTCATCATCTTAGGTTATCCACCAATTTGTAATTTATTTACGAGGAGAAAGATTTATTCTATATATATATACCCACACATCAGATACATAAAACTCACAGAAAATCAGCATTTACTAACAAAGACAGGGTTCCCAGCTAAACTTTAACATAACTTGCAACATTCCCTCCCCCCCCTCTGAAAAAAAAGACTTTCGAAGAAAATCTGGTTTATCAGTACTTAATTACCATCATGCAACTGATTTTGCAAATTTGGCATGCAATAAAAAACCAGTACATTTTCATTTTTTTAGGATTCCATCTCCCACATCCAAGTCCTTAACTTTCTGCCCTTTGGAAAGGTTAAAGACATTAATTTGTCACATTTTCTTTGTTCCAATAGTATAGCTGGGAAACCTGTTTGTCATTTAAATGTTGGGAAATTGATAGTGAATACTACTTTTTATTTCACCCTTCTCAAGAAATGCAGTCGAAAATGATCATGGAGATCACTGTGTATAGAAAAATTATTTGCCTCTTAATAAGACTTACATAAGACACTATAACAGAGACACACGATTTTGAGAATTACCAGCAATTCCTTACAATGTTAATTTCAAAAACTTTCTCAAATTTACAACAAAATCCCCTAACTTCCAAAATGAACATGACGGTAGAGTAAACTGTTTTCCATTTGTTCTCTAACACTATTCAAATAGCAAGCTCTTAAATTTTTTTGACCTAAACAAATCAAATCAGATACTCGTGAAATTATAAGTGAGAACCAAAACTGCACTATATACATGTATTATAGACAAATCCAGTTTGTTTGTGAGGCCAACACTAACCTAATCTGCAAATGGTATTTCCACATAACACATCAACATGGAATAGATTTGATTCTTACAAGATACATAAACATATAATCACAATTTAAGAAAGAGAGAAAAAAAAACATCACCATCGAAACTTTGATTAGAAAATACAACAGTTTGAAAATTATGGTAATGAAAGTAGAAAATAACATGGATATATCATAGAGAGGGGGTGTTTGATATAAGATCGCTACATTCAACATTTCCCAAATCCATTTTCGCTAATCAATGGCATAAACTGCACTCTCACTGATCGATTGGACTATAATCAACCCTAGGAGGCGCTACAGAAGACTTCGCATCTAAACTCCCCAAACCATGCAACTTCATCTTTGTTCAATCACAAGCACACAATCAGGACTGGTATGGACGTTCATTTCACACGTTACCGAGTGCAAAGTTTATGTACCATGCCCCCGTGGGTGCAAATAAATTCTGAAAAGAAAATAATACAACTAAATTTAATGAAAGCTATCATACATCTGGGTAAATGCCTATCTAGATGCCAAATTTGAATTCTGGAATGGCTGAAAAGAAGAAAAACCCCAATGAATTACTACTACGCATTTGAAGTATTGGAGTGTTTATGATACTGGAGTATAATTAACATGACTGACCCATTGGCAAAACCGAAGACAAAGCAGTAGTATATCAACATTAGCCATGTAACCACGTCCCCCATAGAGATTTCAATCATTCTAACTTTCCAAATGATCAATTGTAAAATCTACAGCATCCTTATTTGATTGATTTTAAATAATTTAGACAGGGCTGACATTAAACATGTTGTTCTTTCATTCTGCCAACACAATGCTCCAAAATTATGCTTGATATTACATAAATAAAGCCAGTCCACCTACTATTGGGGTAAATAATATTCGGACATAAATGAATTCTCGCTGTACTGGCAAATGAACCCCTCCCCTGATGAAAGAAATAGTCGTCTTAATTATCTCTGTGGCCCCATGTCACAAAACCAACCATTGGACTTGAACTTGAACTATCCGGTCAATGGTAACTACCATGGTAACATTACGCAACAGCTATGTATACAAAAAACATGGTTCCGAGGAAATTACCACTAATAGTAAAGATATCACAAATTTTCGTTTTTTATGCGAATGGCCCCATTTGTTAGACCTGAAACATTCACACTACACCATTATTGATGAGATTAATAGGTAGATAGTGAAAAGGAGAGGAGAGGGTATGAATACTGAAAATATGTTTCTACATTGCTTTCAGCTGGAAATCGAATAGATAATCTGAAACTTCACATCACCAATGACTGCCAGTGCCTGGTTTCATGACACTTATCATCATTTGGCCAGAAACAAGCAACTGTTATAAGCTCCTAAAATGCTGTGATCTGATTGGCTAAGAGCAAAGGTATGACAGGTTTCTAGGATATTTATACTGTATAAAGCAGGTCTAGTGAAACATGACCACGATAACCAGGTCATTCTAATTAGGCAGAATTCTGAAGGAATTTCATTGAACAATCTATTCTTATGCCATAATCCAGGAGGGCGTTTCATGAAAGGACTTGTCAGACATTTTATCCGACAAGTCCCATTTTATCCGACAGTTACCATAGGAACAGTGCCTCTCGGCCAATCAAAATCATGGAAAGATGTCAGATCTGACAACTTGTCGGATGAAAATATTGATGAAACGCTCCCCTGGTTGACTCCTCCGTGCAACAAGAACATATAGATTTTGAAAATAAAAACCAACATCTATTACAGGCAGACTGTATAAATCATTTTAAAGGGCCTATTGTAATTTCTAGCAGTCTTTAATGTATTCCTTCCCTGCCTGAAATAATTGGATGCCCATTAAGCAAGGGCGTCAAGTTTTCCAAACTGAATTACCGTCCTAACCCCCAAAAGGCCCCCAAATACATGTGATCTGTTGAAAAATGTATGATACACTGGATTGTCCAAAGGGTGATTATACATTCGGGCTAAAATTGATCATAAAAACTTTGAATATATACAGATATATATGTACATAAGTGTGCTGAGGAAGGTTATAGCATAATTCACAATTGAAAAAAAAAAGCAACAGATAGACATTAGCATGGAAATGTTAACATCAGTGTATCATGGTGTAATGCTTTCTCTGATACATACTGGAATTGTCCATCTTCTTGTCCAACTATTTCAAGTTTATTAAACAAAGGGACAAAGTCATAAATCATTGTATATGGGGGGGGGGGGGGAATTAGCAGAGAAGCGATTCAGAGTGAAGGTGGTAATATTTTATATCTGACGATAATTTTTCTCAAATAATAATCCAGATGGCCTTGGGTTCACTGATGTCATGGTTTATGAGGCTGCTGTGAAGTTAGAACAGGTCAAATCTCTCATCATTATATTGCTTCTGGCTCTCCTCTCCTGTGATAGGATGGAAATCAAATATGAAAATATTGTACTACCATGACGATAACGATGAGGTAACAATAAACAGCAATGAAGAAAATGGTGATGCAAGGGCCGAGTCAAAACGTTCAAACTGCCATTAAAAGCATAATTGTCAGCGTTCATCCGATTCTGAACAATTGTATCAGTCAATTTTGGTCAAAAATAGATTGTGAGATTTTGGCAGGAAATGAAAGAACAAGTCCTCTTCTATGCATTACTAAATTTCTAGGCAGCAATTTATTCTAGTTTCTGAGATATGAGGTGATTTTCATGGCGATGCCATACAAATTGTTGATAAAATGTGCAAATCCCATTGGAAACGTGTATTGTAGCTGGGCAAACAGCTGCGTGCACTTAATATGCAAATGCGCGGTCAGCCAAATCGTCGTATTGATACTGCATTGACTTCGCACGCGAAAAAAGCGATACAACATTTTGACTGACGCGCACATTGAAATCACGGTCAGAGTTGTTGTATCCCCTATCACGTTTTTTTTCCGGAATGTAGCTCTTTTGCAATATTTTCTCTGATCCTTGGTTTTTGTGTAAAAATAAAGATACCAATGTCAAGCAACTGTCTTGGTTTTTCCGAAAATGTATTTTTCAAGCAATGAATATGTTGTAAGGATGGAGAACTAAGAGTGAAAAGTATAGTAAACTTTGAAGTCAATTTTCTCTGAAATGGGCTGGCACCGTCGTATGTGTGATACGATGGTTCGGATGACCGCTAACGAAATGTTTACCCATTTTGACAACCGTTTCACCTGTACAGAAGATGGGATTGGGGAAGGTGGGAACCTTTCTAAAAAGTTGCTTAAATTCTACATTTTACATCTCTATATTCATGAACTGGCCATCTTTTGTTCATAATTCATTAAATTGGTTTGATTTAGTAGGAAACTACCCCCAAAAATGAAGAATATTCAACTCTTTAACTCTGAAAGATAGTTTGATTAAGGTATACTTGGCAAATATTGTAGTCCCACACGTAGACTTTCAAGGTGTTGACAGAGTGTAAAACGATCCAGCGATCGCTTTCAGTTAATGTTGCACCAACATGAAAGTCTACATGGGGGACTACACTATTTACCAAGTGTAACATCATAAAACGATCTTCAAAGTGAAGAAAGCATTGAATGTTCTTCATTTTCTTGATAGTTTGATAATCTTTTTTAGGCAGTCCCAGACATACACTCCTTTTTATACCACCATTCCAGAGGTCATTTTCTGGACTAATCACATGTAGCTCTCTAACATATCTCCTATAATTTCATAAGAATAACACAAATCACTGGTTTCAGGCAGCATATTTCTAGTAATCTTAGATGGTTTGGGACAAAAACACTGGCAATATGTAAGTCTAACCTCACAAAAATGATTTGCATCCTCATATCAGAATATGGTGGGCCAGATGACCACTGATGACGTCCTCATTGGACATATTTGCATCAGAGGCGTTACAAAGTTTAGAAAGATGTTAATCAAGACCATTCTTTGTAAGTCTGGAAGCATTCCCTAATGCTATAGTCAAACCAACAAAACTAACTCCAAACCGGCAAATGGTATGGCCATCCAAAATAACATAACAACTTTGATCAGGATAGAGTCGGTTTCGTTGGTTCGACTGTAAGCATTCCTTAATGCTATAGTCAAACCAACAAAACTAACTCCAAACCGGCAAATGGTATGGCCATCCAAAATAACGTAACAACTTTGATCAGGATAGAGTCGGTTTCGTTGGTTCGACTGTAAGCATTCCTTAATGCTATAGTCAAACCAACAAAACTAACTCCAAACCGGCAAATGGTATGGCCATCCAAAATAACATAACAACTTTGATCAGGATAGAGTCGGTTTCGTTGGTTCGACTGTAAGCATTCCTTAATGCTATAGTCAAACCAACAAAACTAACTCCAAACCGGCATATGGTATGGCCATCCAAAATAACGTAACAACTTTGATCAGGATAGAGTCGGTTTCGTTGGTTTGACTGTAAGCATTCCTTAATGCTATAGTCAAACCAACAAAACTAACTCCAAACCAGCAAATGGTATGGCCATCCAAAATAACGTAACAACTTGATCAGGATAGCGTCGGTTTGACTGTAAGCATTCCTTAATGCTATAGTCAAACCAACAAAACTAACTCCAAACCGGCAAATGGTATGGCCATCCAAAATAACGTAACAACTTTGATCAGGATAGCGTCGGTTTCGTTGGTTTGACTGTAAGCATTCCTTAATGCTATAGTCAAACCAACAAAACTAACTCCAAACCGACACATGGTATGGCCATCCAAAATAACGTAACAGCTTTGATCAGGTGGGTGTTTCATAAAACTGTTCGTAAAGTTACGCATAACTTTACAAACGACTGAAACATGTTCATATGTCCTAAATGAATGACATAGGGATTTATCATCTAGCACAAGAAAGGGTCACCAATTGTTCGTAAAGTCAATCGTATCTTATGAACAGCTTTATGAACACACCCCAGGATAGAGTTATTTCGTTCATGTGACTGTAATGTAACATACAATCCATCATTTCAATCTCACCTTTACGTTGCAAAAAAAGTTGTAGAGTAGTGTTGTCACTGGGCATATTTTTGACACCAATCCTTGGCAGCATCTTCGTATTTCTTTTTGTTAGTTTTATAGAGCTTTGCAATTTCTGGTACGAGGGGGTCGTCTGGATTTGGGTCAGTTAGCAACGAGCAGATTGATAGGAGTACTAGATAAAAAAAGAAAGATGAAAAACATTTAATGGAATTTACATCACATGACAATATTAGGGAATGACGTGTATGACATCACAAAGTCAAACTACTACAGGCCTACCAACCTGTAAACATGCAAAATAGGAGTGATGCATTTAAAAAATAAGAGTCAAAAGATATATTTCCCATAGATGACTGTACATAATATCTGGACAAAAGAAGAGTTTTCTTTACCTATATGATATAATGTACATGAAAAATTTCCCCCAAAAGGAGGGACTTCTTTTAAAAAGGAGTAGTTAGCAGGCCTGCTACTGTTCCCTGCTGTTTAAGTGTCCTAGAGAGTTATGTAAAGACATGTTCTGATAGACAATGTAATATAAAAAACACAGATTCACCTGGATGGGGTATGGGTTAAGGTGGTCTGTGATTACTGTTAGTAAAATATTAAGTCGATGTTGCTCAATGATTGGCAAAAAAAAAAAGTTTATCGCTGTCAAAGTACCAATATGTATTTTAAGTGATT